>NW_019743159.1:0-8145 GCF_002891405.2 Cryptotermes secundus | reverse complement strand
GACTCCTGTCCCTGTATTGTGGATGAAGACAGAGACAGTGTGTTCCTCCAAAACATTGACATCCACATACAATACTGTATTAGACCACAAATTAAACAGTCACTACCATGAAAACCTTAAAATTAATATGTTTTTCTTTCTTTTATATGAGCTGTGATGTAAAACAGAAATGTCAGGTTGACGTGACTGTAATAACAATACTCAGAATTGATTCTGTTTGCAGTATGTAAGAACTTGGAATGCATAAACTGAATTGAAGAAGGAACACAGGCAAAATTTAGTCAGCCCATATCATTGGTTTGTGTCACAGTTTAACATGTTATGTTAAGTCCAGTGTTCTTCAAGATACTGAAGTAATACCGACTTGAAATATCTGCAGATGCTGGCTGCAGAATTCTTTGGCAAAGATCATTGAGTTCAGAATACAATATACTTATTTAACCCCTTCAGCCCCCCCGTTTTTAAGCACTGATATACCTTTTAAGAGTAGATTTTTTTAATGGTGTTGGAAATATCAAAACCAGTATTTCAGGTTTTACATACATACCTGAAGTATTAGAATATTTCTGATTATTCTCTTGATTTGCGTTCATTGAACAGCCATAAAAATTAAAATGCTCAGGAACATATCACAGGAAGGTATTCAGTGTTGCAGTGAATAAGAAAAATAGAACAAACTGGAAGCAAGTGTATTTGGGATTTATTGTGAATTGATTATGATAGTTTAATAAAGAAATGCAGTAAATGCCATGATTAGTATAAGTGGAACCTCCATTTAATGTTCCTTGATTGACATTTCCCCCACATTAATGTTCAGTTTTAGTGAATCCAAGCCAGTAATCTTGCTGTTAAATTTGTTCCATTTAAGACACTTCTCAGTTTAATGTTAAAATTCACTGCTCACCAAATAAACTTTAAATGAAGGTTTCACTTTAGTGTTTGTCATAAAAACCTAGTATTTGTCTTCAGTGCTCTGACATACTAATATTTAGTGAAGAAGTGTTTGTAATTTATTGTGAAAACTTTTACAAATATTATATGTACTATTTAAAATGTGAGGATTTTTGAACAGTGCACTGAGATTGAAATGCAGATCTGTTAATTTGAGGCAGTGATATGTTCCCATGTTTGGTCGACACTTGTGCCTCATTATCAAGTCAATTGTGGAATGATTATTTTACAAATAATGTGTGTGACGTGTTTGTAAGTTAATTGTATTTATTTAGGGATGGGTAATAGACCAAACATAGTAAGTTTACTAGTGTGAATAATAATAGTAATAATAAGGCACACAGATTTGAAATTGTTTTAAATTATAACGTTTACATCATAACACATCAGATTATGGAAGTATTTCATGTATCCTGTTCCTTGGGAAGAAAGGGACAGCCTTTGTGCTCTCTGATGTTTATTTACATGTACTCCTGTGCCATGCAGTAGTTCTGTAATTTCTATTTATTTAAGTTAAATAATGTAACTCAGATTGTTCAGGATATAGTCGTCTATGTAAAATTATTGTACCTTGTAACACCATTATATTACATTCTTACAACACGGAGTGTCACTGCAGAAATTCACAGCACTGTAACTTGTTGCTGAATTAGATGGTTTTGTCATTTTCTCCCTCTCTGCGAAATGTCATGGGTAAAACTTCCCTTGCAGATCTTTCTGTTTGGTCAGTTTCTTTTGTAAAGAAGCATGGCATAAGTTTTTCTCCTATCATCATTTCTGTATTGTAAGGTTCAATGGATGAAAAGTTTCCAGGTGCTTCTTTCTTCCCACAACTGTTCCTTTTCAGTTTTTGCTAGGTCTTTCCTCTCTTTGCTGGTATCTAGTATTGGGGTGAACCATCTAGTTCTGGGGACATACCACAAATCTCTTTCCTTTAAATTTAATTCCAATACCACTCTGAATATCCTTGTTCTACACATTGTTTTTTTACATTGCAGAACCACTGTAATTGTGTATTCTGTGTTAAAATTTTAAACTCCAGCTCTCTAAAATTTTCTAACTAAGAACTAACAGTATTATATTTCAGCATTCTGTTGCTTGTCCACTTGCTTCCATCTATAATGCAACAAAATATTTTATTTAGTTGTTGCAACGTGTTTCGGCCCTACAAGGTCATCGTCAAGCAACTAATGATTGAAATCACCACACTACATCAGCTCATATGTCAATATTGCATGTCGTTATTTGAGAATATATGCCCATATGCTATTTTCATATTGTGGCATCTCTGCTGTGTTTATTTTGTGTGTAGTTTACCTTAGTCAGGCATGTATGCCTTATATTGATCAGTGCAAGGGATACACGGCAAACCAAACCGTTGCTTAGGAATTAAGACATGGTTTCCGAGACGCCTTCATGCAGAACAGTAATGGAACTCTTGGAGGCGCAGGCTTTTATTCAGAGGCATACGTCCACCCTAACCCTGCGAGTCGTACAAGGCAAAACAAGACTCCCACGCAGGCGCGATGACGTCATACTGCAGTAGTGAGTAGGAGTCACGTGACCTCTGCATTTCCGCAAGTGATGTCACATACCCCCACCCAGCCTGTCGCTACGCGACGCTCGGTAAACACCCCTCTGTCATCACGCAACAGTGGTAGCTATCATGTAACTGGTTTCTATGGAGTCCGTTGCTGGGCAATCGCTCAGTAAACACGTTCCAACAATATAGGCTCTTCTCTGCGTGTTCAGTGCGGAAGCTATATAACAAAAGTATTCGGCAGAACAGATATCAGTATTAGTCAGTATTGAGTATTTGAGAGTGGTGGAAGCAAGCGAAGTGGAACCAGGAATACAGAAGGATGTCAAGTGAATTAGAAGACTGTGTGTGTGCGACGGTGCAGCGATGCTGGAAGTGTAATTGGATTTTTTAAACAAAATTACAAGATTATTAATTACAGTGCATGTATTCACATATTATGGAACAATATATAAGAACATCAAATTCAAATTACAAGTTTATTAATTACAGTGCATGTATTCACATATTATGGAACAATATATAAAAACATCAAATTCAAACTGCAACATGCTACTTAAAACGTTTACATCACTCATTTCTGCCAAAGTTCTCTAGAACACAATAAATTCCTGTGCATGAAATTCTAATGGGGGAATCACCCTTCGTATATCATGCTTCCATGCAAGCCGGGCGACCTTTTCTCTGCACATGGTCGGATGACTACGAGTCGGCTGGTCCTCCTAGTGTCGGCGGCCGTGTAACTGCCAACCAGCAGGGTTTTCTTGCGTCGGCTGATGGTGTTCCTGCTAAAGCCTCACTGTTACTATCCGCGCTCCCAATGTAAGGGCACCTGCGGCTGACTAGTGTGTCGGAGGTCCACGGTCAGCATTTGTGCGTTTCTACTGGAAGACGTACGTGATGCGGCTTACGGCGCGCTTCCAGCATTTAACGCAAATGCTTTACGGCCTCTCAGACAACCAGCAGCTCACGGATGCGATGCTCTCTCAAGGGGGACAGCAGCCTCAACAGCTCTGGCCTAAGCTTAAGTAGGGGTCTCGTTCCAACAGAAGAGCTGGTGACCTCTACTTCCATGTCGTAACGGTGATAGCCAGCACCTGGTATGTTTCTCTCCTGAGCCATGCCACAACTCACCCTGCCAGAATCTCATTTTCGTCACAATCTAGACTGAATGGCCTCTCCGTACGGTCAATCCTGGACTTCACGTGTTTATAGTTGGGCTTCTCGTTAATTATCTTGAAGTCGCTCCCATCTCGCATGAGGTGCATATTCTTGTTCCAAGACTCTACCTTGGGTCCAACTGAAGTCGTATTCGGCATGGGATTCTCGTTAATTATCTTGAAGTCACTCCCATCTCGCACGAGGTGCATATTCTTGCTCCAAGAGTCTACCTTGGGTTCAACTGAAGTCGTATTTGGCATTGGCGCTATACCCACCACAACCTTGTTCATCGGAAGTTCTGCAAGAGAACAAGACCGTTATTAGTCAGAAAGTTTTCATCACACCTTGTCATCAGAGATATATGAAAAGTTCCGCGCTGCAATTGTGAGAAGGCTGTTGAGCCAGCTGGCTAATTCACATATGGAAAAAAAAAACTGTGTTTTTGTCCGTAAGCAAACTACACTGACAGAAGCGACCGCCACTTGTCGGAGAAGTCAGTGCCAGCTTTAGCGGAAAAAGGGTGTCACGTGGTCGGCGCAAAGAATCCCCACGGCCGTTAATCTCGGTTTTCTAGACTGGAGCTGCTATTTCCTTGAAATAGCTCCTCAACTATCCTCACGAGGCTGAATGGACCCCGTTCCAGACCCAGTACTTCTCAGAAAATCTGGTAGCACAGGGAATCGAACCCAGACCTCTGGATTTGTAGCCAGGAAATTTGACCACTGGACCACAGAGGCGGTCTCTAGCCGAGAGAATTTACACTTACAATGCATTCCATAGATCCAAAGTCAGTCAAATGGCTGCTGGATGTGGAACATGTTGTATAAATACAAAGAATGTCTAAAATCAGCAATAACAACAGTGGTTACACACACGCGGTTATTCAGAGATACATCCATTCACATACGTCACGTCACCTCATGCTATTTGAACAACCTTAAAATCATATACTTCAACTTATGCCATTTACACAACCCTCACATGGATGAGTCAGTATTCAGAATCCCCTGGTCCCCATTAGCTAAGTGGCTGGAGGGACCCCAGAATGTATCCAGATTCTATGAAGAGGAGAAAAATCTCTGAATGCATGGAATCAAACCCGGACCATCCAGCCTGTAGACCACTGCTATACAAAATAACCTATCTCGACTTCAGTTGGGTGTATGCTAATATGAATTTGGAGCTATGCTTCCATTTCCCCATACTTTTTCATGGTTTGGTGTTTAAAAAGTTAAATCCAGCGAACATTTCACATTACCTTAAGAATATCTTGACAGATGAAAAAAATTGTCCTTCCACATTAACTTAATGTTAACACAGGAAAATGTGTTATTTTAATGTTAGGTTAGCTGTATGGACTAGGAGATCTACCCGCTCTTTTTATGTGCTGCAAAAACTGCAGGCTCGAATTTCTCTCTTCTTCTATCAGGGACACGTGTTGCAGGGCACCCCTGTAGCTTGGGTGTCCTACCACGGCTGGTCAGTTCCTGGTGTTTCTGCAGGGGTCTACCAACCACCTGTTCCTCATGGATTGTCGAAACTGTTTGTTTCTTAACAGAGATACGTGTTGCAGGGCACCCATGTAACTTTGGTGTCGTACTGCGGGTCGTCAGTTCCTTGTTCTTCTCCAGGGGTCTATTGACCACCTCCTGTTCCTCATGGATTGTAGGAACTGTTTGTGTTGAAACAGAGATGCGTGTTGGAGGGCACCCCTGTAACTTTGGTTTCGTACTGCGGGTGGTCAGTTCCTTGTGCTTCTCCAGGGCTCTATCGACCACCTCCTGTTCCTCATTGATTGTAGTAAGTGTTTGTGTTTCAACAGAGATGCGTTTTGCAGGGCACCCCTGTAACTTTGGTGTTGTACTGCAGGTGCTCAATTCCTTGTTCTTCTCCAGGGCTCTATCAACCACCACCTGTTCCTCATGGATTGTAGGAAGTTTGTGTTTTAACAGGAATACATGTTGCAGGGCACCCCTGTAACTTTGGTGTCGTACTGCTGGTTGTCAGTTCCTTCTGCTTCTCCAGGGGTCTATCGACCACTACCTGTTCCTCATGGATTGTAGGAACTGTTTGTTTTAACAGGGATACGTGTCACAGGGCACCCCTGTAACTTTGGTGTTGTACTGCTGGTGGTCAGTTCCATGTTCTTCTCCAGGGGTCTATCGAGCACCACCTGTTCCTCATGGATTATAGGAACTCTTTGTGTTTTAACAGGGATACATGTTGCAGGGCACCCCTGTAACTTTGGTGTCGTACTGCGGGTGGTCAGTTCCTTGTTCTTCTGCAGGGGTCTATCGACCACCTCCTGTTCCTCATGGATTGTAGGAACTGTTTGTGTTTTAACAGGTATACATGTTGCAGGGCACCCCTGTAACTTTGGTGTCGTACCGTGGGTGGTCATTTCCTTGTTCTTCTCCAGGGCTCTATTTACCACCACCTATTCCTCATAGATTGTAGAATGATATGTCCGGATATACAACTAGAACAACAACAACAACATTAATAATAATAATAATAATAATAATAATAATAATAATAATAAGTTACTAAGTACAACAAGAAACTGGTTTTCCATAGTGATTAAGGTGTCTTTGTTGTCAAGAAAAATGGGAACCAAATGTTATATGTGACACTTTATTAGTATGAGATGTTTGTTATTTTGCCTTATCCTGTATAGGCTATGCAATATAAAAACTTGGTTATGACAGAAACATTGCTGTTGATCTCTGTGAATAAAAGTTAACCACACTGAAGAATGAAGTTCATATAAATGGTATTTAAAATTCGACTTTTATCTCACAGAAGACACACTCATTCTCCATGACAAAACTAAACTAGATAGACTTGAAAGGATTCTGACGATGGTGTATACTGTACTTTTTTTGGCTTGTTTCTGACTTCATCCATCATCTGGTATGTAAAAGACAAAAGATCACAACGTTTCGGAGACTGGATCTGTCTCCATCCTCAGGTGGGTAGGGCAGGATAAACCTACTCAGTTGGGCCCGTTAGAGCGAGGTAGTCTCAACCACTCAATCCAGGGACTTAGTCCCACCCAACTAACAATAAAAAAGTCCCTTGTACTGCGGCCACTTCTGGCCTGTTGTACCAGCCCAAGATGATAGGTGAGGGTGATTGTGGAGCAATTAGTGGTATGAAGATTGGCAGGGGAAACCGAAGTACTCAGAGAAGACCTGCCCCAGCGCCACTTTGTCCACCACAAATCCCACTTGACCAGTCCCGGGATCGAACCCGGGCCGCCGCAGTAGGAAGCCAGCAACTAACCGGTTGAGCTATGGCATGGCCCAGCACGTAGCTTAGTGATAGTGAATGTGGAGACAAATCTTAAGAAACTCACCTTTCTCAATGCACATGCAACCAGCACAAACAGGGCTGCAATTATAGTATACCAGGCAAAGGGGGAGATGCCTGTGGAAACCTGCAACAAATACCAGAGCTGTCACATAAAAGTTATCTTTAATTTATGTTAATGAGTAACTTCTTGACTGACTAGGCCAGTGGATGGCAGCTCATGCCCTGGAGCAGCACACAACTGTTTGTCGTCCTAATTGCTCCTCTTGAACATTTTAATGAATAACATGAGCAGAAATAAGGAAATATAAAAAAAATAAAATTCAACTAGATCAGTGTTAATAAGTAAAAGAAGAAATTCTGCGAAGAACCGATCACCTACTTTCTTTTCACTATAACTACAATTTAGATGCAACAAGTAAAGAGGAAACATTGGCATGTATGCTCGAAGAAGTCAATAAAAAAATTACAATTTGAGAGCTTGTGATGAGAGGGAAGTACACCATTGAGGTGTACATGATGTACACACAATCCATTTAAGCATTTAAGTAGTATTAAAGTTACTGCCTCAACCATCCCAGGTTCTGCACTGTTGGCATTGCTGATGCATCAGGACTCATGTCACATGATATACATAATAAATTTCGCGACTATCGATTCTGGGATTCAAGTATCCTGAGGTTATTACATGAAAAATTTCAGAAGCTGGAAAGCTGGTATTACTGATGGAAGGGATTTATGAATTGTGTCATTGAAATTGATTCATGTAACATGGCATACATACAAAAATTCATTATGATTTGTTCAGGCATTTAAGAAACATACGGTTAGTAGCCCCAAAATGTGAGAGGCCATAATGTTGGTACTGCTTCTCGAAATGCCGTTGAAATGACTTAATGTGGTAAGATGGGTATACTAAGATTCATGAAGAATGTTGCAGGAGTTCATGCATCATAAATTAGAGACGCTGTAATGTTGGTATTACTGATGGGAGCAGTTTATGAATTATGCCGTTAAGATGGGGTCAGGTGACATGATATACATACCAAGATTCATAAGGATTGTTTCTGGTATTCGAAAATTAAAAGGAGGGAAACACACAAGGAAGAAAGAAAGAAAGAGAAACGGGTTAACAGCCACTGAACTAGTCTAATATATCAATTACTGAGTCTCTGAAATTT
>NW_019743158.1:0-2849 GCF_002891405.2 Cryptotermes secundus | reverse complement strand
GTGGGTGACTCATCCTCTAACAAAAATGAGTACCAGGAATCTTCAGGGGTAAAGGGTGGCCTGCCAGCACATAAGGCTGATGACTGCACAACCATCTGTGAGCCAATTGTCTAGGGAAAATGTGGGAGCCTTGACATCTGACAACCCTATCTGTCTCCATGGCTGCTTACAGGGATAGCTTTACCTTTACCAGGGGTCACGATGTAGACGTGCATGCATTGGAAGTGGCGCACATCCCCCAGCAAGATACGCACCCTCAGGGCCACATACTACCCCTTTGACCCTCGTGTAGTCATGTCAGTGGATACTAAGTTTTCAGAGGAACATGTTGCTTCAATTTTGGGTTTTAAGCAAACCTGAGGGGGCGTGGACTGGTTGAGTTATAGAGGCAGAGTGCAAGAAATGGGGTCACTTCGTCCCATGGGACGGGGGAGAGGAGTTGGATCTCTGTGAGGCCTGATAACAAACAGTGAGCAGGGAAACATCTTTTTCAGAGCTACAGGAAGGAAGTAGTACCATAAGGACATCTAATTTTACTTTGATTTATTTGTTTTTCAGTAACTTGTGGGACTGTTATTCACTTTACTGTTTCTGTCTGTAAGCATGTTATGAAGCTGATCAAAACAGCAGATTTTGTTGAAACCTGGTAACAAGTCCATACTAGTTTTATCAGTGTAATTTAACATTTGTGTCCTTTGAGGCTGTGCCATTGCTCAGACAGTTAGTTGCTGCCTCCCCACCGTGGCAGCTGGGTTTGATCCCAGGTCATGTCATGTGAGACTTGTGGAGGACAAAGTGTGCACTGGGGCAGATTTTCTCTGAGTTCTTCAGTTTCTCCTACCAATTCTCATTCCATACCTGCTCCTGATTCTTTAATCCTATCATTGACACTACATGTGTAGATGCTGATACCATTGTTAAATAGCAAGCAAACTTAAAGGAAACTGCGATGACAAACATTTCACATGCATACCTAATAGATTTTATGTAAGTTGTTTTTAAAATGTTAACTGCATATGAAGAAAGCGTAAATGGGATAGGAAGGGTATATAAATATCTTTTTGTATGTATTAACAGGTGACACAGGTAACTTTCGAACATTACCACTGTGTTGTCAACAAATATAGTGCGCCAGCTGTAGAAGCTTTCCCTGATTTTGTCAGTCTTTGCATTCAACATGTAAAATAAAAATATGATATGGATATCATGTTTACAGCCATCTGCACTTTTCGTCTCCTAAACTACTTATTGGATTTTTATAACACTTTTATGGAAGGTGTTTAGGAAAGGCTTTTAATTTTGATCTGCATAAATCTGTTATCATACAAAAAGAAGGTAAAGCTATCCCTGTAACAGGCTGTGAAGGCCCATAGGGTTGTGAGACGTCGAGGTTCCCACATTTTCTCTTGAACTTTGGCTCACAGATGGTGGTGAGGTTGTCAGCCTTACATGCTGGCTGCCCTTTACCCCCAGGAAGATTCCTGGTATTCATTTCTGTTAGAGGCTGAGTCAACCCTAGGACCATATTGCTGCTGAAAGGATTAGGTGAAATGAAAAAACATCCATCTCATTGGGACTTGAACCCGTGACCTTCCGGCTTGTAGCATATTGCCTCAACCAACTATGGTACCATGTGCACCCAATCTGTTATACATTTTTAATTTTGTATGGGTGTGGAATTTGGTCTCTTACATTGAATGAATGAATGGATTAATTAATGTATAGGGGGTGGGTCTTCTCGGCCCTTGCACCGCGACCTACAGTGATCTATTGTGCTTCCCTTTTGATTATCCCCTCAACAATCCTGCGCTTTGAATGAAGCATAGGATTCTGTGCGTGGGGATGTCAAAATAGTCACTTGGTTCCATAAAATATTGACCCAAGTGACACAATCTGAAATAAGCTAAGACCTAATAGTCGCACGGAACGTGTGGCTGTTTCATTCTCTTATTGACACCTCTCACAAGTGGGACTATCACTTGGTCCTAGTTTGAAGAAGTGTCCTTTAAGGTGACAGTGTCCTGTAAGTAGTCCCACCATCCACCACATCCAGACAAGTCTTTTTTCGCTAGACGGAGTCCACCTACTCCAACGACTAGGTATCCCAATCCTCCTATTGCAGGTATGCTAAAGGTACTAGCCCCCTGTATTGGTATGTCAGTACTACTGACTCCCAACAGAGTTTTTGGTTTTACCTCAGGTAGGTTCCGAACCACTTCTTTGTCCCTGCCTTTGGCTGAAAATTCAACAGCAGGTTCGCTGGCTCCACCTGCGTCCCTCAATGGTTCACCAGAGTTTCCAGCCCCCTACTGAAGCATTTCTCATAGGGATCCCCTTGGATGGGGGTCCCTGTTCAGTTTAAGGACCTTATGACCTTTTTTTTTTGGTTCCTTTCATTTTGGTCCCACTAGTTTTGGGGATTTAAAGGTCGCCACCCACAGTGCCCCATACTGGTGGAAGGCATACGTATAACGTAGTGCCGCCTGGTGCCCCGAGAGGATCGTTCAAGACACTGGCTAATTACCATCCCAGTGCCACGCAGCCCCCCCAGCATGATGCCTCACACCTTGGCTTAGGTGGTTTGGTCCTGTAGTAAATGAAAACCCCACAAGCCTCCAGGACCAAGAGTGCCTGTTCGGGGGGAGAGGGGTATCCGATATGATTAATGGGAATGCGACACCAGTTAGTCATGAGATTGCGACCAGGGCAACATACATGAGAAAGTCGCCCATGGGGTTAGCTTATGAGCTTCCCCATTCCTACCCCTCCACATGGGTTGGTCAAACCGTTTTAGTGTTTTGAGCCCTAAGGCTTGCGGCACCTTATTTGTACTCTAGGGAGACAACTCA
>NW_019743157.1:1161359-1175622 GCF_002891405.2 Cryptotermes secundus | reverse complement strand
GCAGCCGCGGCGCGCACTTGATTGTACGCACTGTATATTCAGTACACTGACCAACCTTCTAAGCATGACTGAACATACATCACAACAGCCACATGAAATGTTTAATAAGCCTTGACAGCTTACTGTGCCACTTTCATCACTACTGAGGCACAGGAGCAATCCATCTAAACTGGTATATGGTTACAGTTTCACCAAGGAAGGTGACTATCCTGTAATTATTTCTTTTTACTTGTACAATAAGCATGGAGGTACGATAACTCAGTAGGTAAAGTAACAAGCTGGGCGGCCTATGTTCAATTGTCTGCATGCAAGACTTTTCTCTTCTTCAGTGTCCAGACCAGCTCTGGAGCCCACCTGGCCTCCTATCCAATGTGTACCAGGGCCTCTTCCCCCGGGCATAAAGATGACCACTCACCTCCATCTAGTGCCAAGGTCAAGAATTGTGGAGCTATACCTCCACTCCATGTCTTCATGGCATAGTGCTTAATTAAGCACGGAGGCAACATTACCTATTTTATGATGAAATATTGAGATAAGAATGCCTACATCATTCCCAGCTCATTTTTCACCAGCCTCTTACCATTACTTGGTAGATCCTTTGCTGTTGATACAGCAGCTCTAAAATAAATATACATCTACATCCCCAAGTCAATTGTATGACTAATCAGTTTTGTTCTAATGCAAAATCAGTTCAGATACCTTCCCAAGTTTAATGTACCAACTCCCACCCTGCTGACTGACTGACCCTTCAATGCAGACCCTTGTTCCTGGGTGACATCAATAAGTTTTCCCAAGCTGTCTCATGTTCAGAATTAAGGAAGGTACAATAATCTGATATTGTAAGGCATTTGACTGACGTGTTGCCAGGCAACAGCTCTGTAAACATGGTCTGACATACAACAGTAGACAAGTCTGTATTTTCTATGTTGTCTGCGCTGAACATCGGTGGAACAACATGGTTATGCAACCTGCTTCTAGGCAGTGGCTCAGTAAACACATTTCCAGGTATTGGACCGTTCTATGAAAGCGGTGACAACAACAACAGAGATGGTGTTTTCTGTGGGGTCTGTGCAGAATGCTTATAAGAGAAGTGACTGCAGAAACAAGCTCAGTTCAGGGCAGATATGAGTCAGTCATACGCTTGAAGAGTAACAGATGGACGTCACTTGAGTTCCCAAGTTCCAAGGGAACAACAGTGTGGCTAGAGGAAGTTACATATGCTGTTTACACTGATATTGGGAGTGTGTGATTGAGACTTTTATAATTCCTGTGTTATAGATATGTGAAGACTAGTGAAGAGAGACTGAAGAGATTAGCACAGAGTGCTTTGTAGTGTGAAAATCAGTAATAATTTAATAATTAATTGTAGTTACAACCTGTAGGTAGTTAATATATCCAATTACCAATCCAAACCCCATATTTAGTCACCAATACATGTGACAATATTCATACCTAGTTAACTGTTGTTTTTTGTCAATATCAACATCAAGGTTTGCACCTTTCAATCCATTCTGTTCCTCTATAAGATAGTCCAGTCCTCCCAGCATAACTTTGGGTGTCCAATGGATCTTATTCCCTTAGGCGTATAGCCCATAACTGTTTTGCAATTACCATGTTTCTAGATATTGTGCTGACCGATGTTTCAGAGGAATGTATCACCTACATCTTCAAGGTAGAAGAAAAAAAGAGCAACTGCTCACACTGGTTCCATGCTCATGGAATTTCTTCTCTTTTTTCTTCTACCCTGAAGATGGAGGAGATACGTTCCTCCAAAACACCAGTCAACACAATATCTACACGGTGCCACATCCCAGAAGACCGCATTCTTCACCTCGTTTCTAATTTAAACCTTTAATGTGCATCCCACCATGTTCCTAAAATTGAAGTTTTTGTAAAGGTAAAACGTAAAGTTATCCCTGTACTTAACTAATTTAGCACTACGCCATGAAGATGTATGGGGGAGTGGATGTATAGACCCATGTTTTCTTGACCTCAGCACTAGTTGGAGGCGAGTGGTCAGCCTAACGCCCCTGCTGCTTTATGGGAAGGAGCCCACAGTACCCACTGGATAGGAGGTGCAGTGAACCCCACAGCCAGTCTGGATGGCATTGAGAAGTGAAAATTCTTCCCCCACCAGGACTCGAACTCCAACCCCTTAGCCATCCAGCCCATAGCCAGTGCTATACCAACCACACTATCCTGGCTCCCCTGCTTTATTTGTGCTTTAATTAATTACATTTCTTATCAGTTGTAATCTATATGATTTTAAAAATGCTTTCCATTCTCCATCACTGCTCATTAGCCCCAGTGAAGCACTGTTGTGCTATCATCTCTTTGACATATGAAGGAGAATTCTGTCATGTTTCTGTGTGGTCACCCATGATCATGTCATATGATTTATCAGACTGTTTAGCAGTACGATTACTGTAAATACCTTTAAAAATATAACTCATACAACAAATAACACCAATTCTGTATATTAACACTAATAATATTATATGTTAAGTCAGTTCCTTAAGGATAACTGCATATCCAAAAACTAAGCAACATCCAGAATACCCTATAACTTTCATTTCCATATAATACTGACAGAGTATTTTTGCTTAAGTCATTTTTCTCTTTGACTGCTGGCAAAGATAGACACATGATTTTATATCTGATATATATTATATCATTATGAAATATACCTCAGAAGCAGTGCAGAGGTAACTATAAACAGAATCTAACATGAAGAAAGCAGTCTTCTGGGATTTGGCACTGTGTATATGTGGTGTTAACCGACGTTTCGGAGGAATGTATCGCCTCCATCTTCAGGGTAGAAGGAAAAATAGTCATAGTCACCACTGTGAAAACCTCAAATCTCACAAAGAATCTAACATTTATCAATTTTAGAAATTTTCAGACACAACAGTGCCAGATGCCCCATTTTCCTAGAGGTTACTGAATTGTATTTCTTTCTAACACATTCTTCATCATTCACGAATATAGAATGATTCCCTAATATTAACGAAAATGAAAATAAAAAACAACAGTGTCCGCAAATGAACATGTATTTACACCTGGACAACTTTATATTGCTTTTTTAAAGAATGAGTCACTCTTAATGCATAAAAGTCTAGAGGCAAAGATTGACAAGCACTCCTGCACTGAAATAAATACTTCTGTAGTAAACAATAACTGCTGTTACTGGGCTGTGACATTTACATCTGATACATTACTGTATCATATAATGCTAGGACTTGTGAATAATTTGTGCATGTGTGTTTTGAGAGAGTCAGTTTAAAAGTCTGACCAATATTTCCTTTACTGCATACATTATACTCTCAAAATTTATATACCGTATGAATTATTACTGAAAATAATACTTAATTCCAAAATCAATTCATTTTCTCATAAAGAAGTGTTGCATGGCTGAATTTGTAATTATGTAGCTACAACATCTGTAGTGTAGGAAAAGTTGTCATAGTTACACACAGGCACATGATAAATAATAACAGATTTTTACATACTGCTAACAGTGCTTCTGAATTATCTGATATAATTTGCCCACTCTTGCCTGTTTTGTCATTTGATGTATTAGCATACAGTCTTAAATTTCAGATTCTCCCGAATTCCAGCCCACTATTCTGATGATCTGCAAAAGATTATATCACTTCTGCTTAGCGTCGAGCATAAGTTCCGTCCTACCATTGAAATGATTTTGCACCATCCTACAGTGGTAACACACATTGCTCAGGAAACTTTCAAAACTATGACTAAAAGGCCTGAAGGCAGCATCACTGAATTGCGTGGTAATAATAAGGAAGTAAATGGTGTTCCCAATATCATACAGAATTTGCATGACCTCCATTTTCCATCTTCATGCAGAACTCCATTTCCAGATGAAACTGATAGCAAAAACTGCAAGGAAAACACTAGTGAAAGGGTTCATGATGTATGGTTGAACAGGTTTCACATCTTGAAACAGAGGGAGTCATCTCTGAGATTAAAGGAATTTGCCATTGATGAGAGAGAGAGGGCTGTTACCAAAAAAGAGAAACAGGTGGCACTGCTAGACAGATTGATAAGGGAAAAAATGACAAGAGCTGATGTATATTTACGACAATGCAGGGAAGCTCGATCTGTGGCCAGCGTCAAGAACTTACAACATCGGCAGTACAGCACAGCCAATATAGATCTTGATACATCTCTCAGTGCAGATCCTGGTGACACAAGCATACTTCCCACATCGACCAAGTTGAACCCAGAATATGTCACAAAGCCTTCACCATTTGTAAGGGTTAATTCTGAGAAACATGTTCATTTTAATACATTGCCAATTACAAAACCAAAAGTG
This sequence comes from Cryptotermes secundus, assembly GCF_002891405.2. NCBI lineage: Eukaryota > Metazoa > Arthropoda > Insecta > Blattodea > Kalotermitidae > Cryptotermes > Cryptotermes secundus. The sequence goes on along the minus strand of NW_019743157.1, from coordinate 1,171,286 downwards.
AAACAATGCAGGGATCTTCAGCCTCCTACCAAACAAGCCATACCTCAGTCTGGCCTCTCCAGAATGAGTAACCAAGTATTACATGACATACAAGAACATATCCCATCAAAGGTTTCTAAAATACATGATAGAAAAGAATTGCAGGAAAATAGGATTAAAAATCCCTTTCATGGCCTAGAAACAGCAAATGAGGTCAACTTTAGAAATGATGTTCTGATTGCTCTGAACTCCAAGCACACCAGCAGAAGCAGCAATTCAAATACGATAAGACCTCAATCTTGCATGGAAGATCTAACTGTATGGCTTGAAAATAAACGACATGCTTATCATCTTATTGGTACTGTGGGAACACAAAGAAATGCAGACAAGGAAAACACAGCTGTTAGGAGTGCAGAAGTTCAGGAACAAAGAGTTACAAAATCTGTTGGTGTGTCTGCATCTATATCATCGGCACACAAAAATCTTGTGGGTTCACTTTCAAGCTTCAGATAGATTTATGAAGTGCTGGTATCTATGTATATACATTTATGTTGGAACAGATGTGTTGTTAAATTGCTTTTCTATCTAGAGCATAATTATTATGTTTATTGGAACATCTGCCCATCTCTTTAATGACTGCTGACATACCTAACATCTTAACAGTTTTAAAGTTACGTTCTGTTTTATTGTACTGCCGACTTATTATCAAAGGATGAATGATCACTGTCCATATTTTTGACTATAAGAGGTCAACTAGTAATAACCAGTGTCCTTCCCCCCCCCCACATATTTATTCAGTGTTGTTACATTCTGTAAAAGTGGCCTCTGTAGTCTAGAGGTAATGTTCCCACCTCATGACTCGTGATACGCGGGTTCAAACCCGGCGGAGGTCATCGAATTTTTAAGGGCGGAAAAATTCAGGGAACAAGTCCTTCGGGACGGACTTTAAGCCGTGTGTCCCATGTCGTAGCTTTACGGCACGTAAAAGAACCTCATATCTCCAAAGGAGGTCACTGAGCCAAATTCAAGGACGTTTCCCGCCCAACACGTAGTCAACACCTCTGATAGATGAGGAAAGCATTATAGATACCGCCAAGCTAGTGGAGACCGAACTCGCTGGCTCGGTCGGGACTGATGGTACGCACCAATATCGGTAGGATATAGAGACTGGCAGACTATCATAGAGGGAAGCACAATGGACCAATACTGGTCTAAGTGCATGGGGAAACCCACCCTCTCCAAATAATAATAAAAAATACATTATGTAACATGTTTTCATTATATTCCATAAAATAGTCAAGTTCTCAGCAAAGTAAAACTAAAATATGAATTATCAAATCTACAGCAACATTTAGAAAATGACAGAACAGTTCTAGCTGAAGAGTTATCAGGAAATTTTAACTTTTATTATATTCTGAAATGTTAAATTCATTGCTCACTCCCATTAATCCTAAGGCTTAAAATATGTGCAGCTAAATTCCATTCCGCCTATTCAGGGTGTATCAAAACTCAATGGCAAAACTTCAGGATTGGACTCCTTTATAGAGTAAAGGAAAAAAAAAGTGTATGACAACATGGTTCCGGAAATGCATAATTACAGAGTTATCCAACACTGTTACACTGAATATGTCTGTAATGCCAGCTAGGAACACTCTGGTCAGGTATCAGAGGAAATGTTCAATATATGATATAAACTCCGTCCTAAGTGCAACAATTTATTGTAGGTCTTTCGTCTTGCTTTCTTCTACACTACATGTTTCGGCCGCAAACGGCCATCATCAGGTGTATACACTCATGTAGCTGTTACACTGCACTTAGTTTAAAATTTAAAACACGGGTCTTCCCAATTGTTCCCTTCGTCGTTGCTAACAGAATCTACTTCGCTGATATTTGTCTGATTCGTGCATTATCTTTGTTACCTACACACATCAATTTTGACTTTCATGAACTGGCACTTTTAAAATCTTCAGGTCCAATTTTAAAAATTCCTTTAAAATTCTCAGGGTTACTCGCCCTATGTCTATAGTGCTGCAGAGGCTACTTCTTGTTTTCGGCACTGTACAGGTGCTATTCTGTGTAGGCTCCGTGTGCGTGCCGCTGCTTATCTTTACTACGTGTAACAGCTACATGAGTGTATACACCTGATGATGGCAGTTGGCGGCCGAAACATGTAGCGTAGAAGAAAGCAAGAAGCAAGCTGAAAGACCTACAATAAAGTGTTGCACTTAGGACAGAGTTTATATCATATATCGTATAGAGTGCAACAGGATGCTTAAATATAATATTGGAAACGTTCAAGGTGACCTCCTCCTGCCTGAATACAGGCCTCCACTCGTCGCATTGAGTGCCGCACATGATCAAAAATGCCTGGTGTAGTGCGTACTGTCTGCAGCAATGGATTCCTTCAAATGTCTTTCAGTCTGGCCATCTGTGCATTGGGTACCGTGCCTGATACAAGCGACGAGCCTCCGAAGCATTAACATCCACCAAACCATACATGTAATGCATGCTCGTGAGTTCTTCGTTTGTGTACATTACATATCACTTCACAGCAGACTGCAAACAACATTTAATAATCACAGATAACAGACATCATACACACCTTTTGGATATGGCTACATCTACTTAACTGGAGACGACAGGATATCATCTGCACGTCCTAGAGGCTATTCAGGCCCACATCAAATTGATTTACAACATGATTACTTGTGTAACAATTGTAACCGGTGTCTCGTATTTTTATTCTGGCAAACAGAATGTGTCGGCATGCACTCCGTAAATTACATGCTCGGGTAACTGTAATTATGCGTTTATGGACCCATGTTGTCATACACTTTTTTTCTTCTCTCTATATGAGGAGTCCATTCCTGAAGTTTTGCCACTGAGTTTTGATACACCCTGTATAGCCCTCATGATATATTTTTGGCATAGGAATAACTTTACTTTTATTTATGTACTGAACTAGTGATTATCAGTCACCTTACTACAGGCCGTTTGAACACACTGCAGTGCAGTACATGTAACAGCAGTTCTGAAGCAAACATTTCTCAGAGCTGTCATATTCTTTTTTAAATAACATTTTGACACAGATGTTGAAAAGTATATAGGATATTTTCATCACCATATGTGTGAAAATTTGTTTAGTTCTACTGTGCACAAAGGCAGGTGATGAAAAAGAAGTTGGACTCTAGAACAAAACTTGAACCACAAAGCTAATTACTTTTTTCAATATATTTCTTTGTATTATTCCAGAAAATGACTGGTGGCCATTTCTGAAAATCACTGCCTTAAATATGTCCACACGGACTTTTCTTTCATTAACTTCATTAACACTGTTAACAAACATTATTGATTTCTACAATTTCCATAAAATAGGTGAAATTTTTTCATTTTCACATGGGCACAAACATATACCAGTGCATACACTTGTACATTCTGAGCAGTCATTTCACAATTCTAAGAAAATTTGGAACAAATAGTGTAGGTGTTATGTTTTAAATGAAATGAGTATATTTAAAGAAATGATCACTGCTTTGTCAAAGGAAAAAGTGTGTTTGACACTGGGCCACAAGGGGAGAGATGGTACAGCACAGCACTTTTTGTGTTTTGAAAATGGTATCTTTTAAAAGTTTGAAAACCACCAGTCTAAATAGTAAAAATGAAGTTCCCCCCCCCCCTTTCCTTAAATTATGTCTTCTGTTACTTAGGAAAGATCTGACACTAACAGAAAATTAAGGGCCACGCTATAGCTCAAGCAGTTAGTTGCTGTCTTCCCACCACGGCAGCCCGGGTTCGATTCCGGGTCTGGTCAAGCAGGATTTGTGGTGGACAAAGTGGCGCTGGGGCAGGTTTTCTCCGAGTACTTCGGTTTCCCCTGCCAATCATCATTCCACCAATTGCTCCACAATCACCCTCACCTATCATCTGGGGCTGGTACAATAGGCCGGAAGTGGCCGCAGTACAAGGGACTTAGTCCCACCTCACTAGCAATAAAAAAAAATTAAATCTAGGAAATATTACACATATACTTCTAACAAATTAAATATATGATACTGAATTTCTTCTTTGGTCTGCTTTCCTGTTTCATACACAGATTAATAGCTACACTTTCTGAAACATATCTGAAATCTTCTATGGAAAAAGGAAATAGCCTATATTCAGTCATGACTAAGAAAAACTGAATGAAGCAGTTACATGCTCCAGAAATACTTATGTTGATGTCAATATATTCTTAACAGTTTTCACAATGAAGTAATAACAAAGAACATATCTGGAGTACACCTCTTCACTTCATTTTAATTCAAAGTGGTTGAAAGAGGTAAGAGAGGAGGATGGACTGTGAAAACATGGCCACAGACACAAGTTTGTCTTTAAACTGGGAGCATTCATACATGTGTATGTTCATAAAATTCTTCCCAAAGTCACATACCAAACAGCCAATCTTTCATTTACAAGATTCAAATATTGCCAGAAAAACTACAAACCCAACTGCTTTCAGCATTCTTAGAAGTCTTGATTCCACTTAGATAGGCAAGTGTTTTCGTATCGTGTCTACATGAAAGCTTTCCATTGTGCCTCTTTCAAAAAGAAAATGAAATGCTTAAAGTACTGACCCGTACCATAGAATGTACAAACAGGCATATAATTTGGAAAAATGGCATGACTTAGTTAAAGTATCTCCAGATATGTTATGAACTTGGAATGTTTCTTAAGTACAGTATATCTCCACTTCTATGAACCGTTACTTCACAGATTTTATGTTTCAACTACCTCAGTTTCTGTAAAGGAACATATAGAAATTACCTCATGTCATAACATAAATTTAGGTAAAAGATATTTTACCAGAAATGAATAAATATTTTTACTAGTGCAATTCATGATGTTTTTATTTGTGTATTAAAATGTCTACAATTTTGTTAGGAAATGCTATGTACAGGCTTCAACATAGTGTCTTCAGGGCCATGACGGTTTTTCTCCTGGCTTCAGTTCTCGCCCAAACAGAGCACTCTTGTCTCGAAACCTTATCATGCGTTCTGTTTCCATTCTGTCTAACCACGAACCAAGCAAAAATCCACTCAATGGTAAAAGACCGTATAAATACTGACGTGTAATACCAAATACAGCCATAATGGGAATATGTTCTATGAAACTGCCGTGTCTAGCTCAGCTTCTGCTTTGAGTTCAGCACGTTGCCTTTTCCACTTCCTAGTATGTGACCAGTCCAAATATATAGAACCAGCTGTGAATGTTGGAAATAAGGTAACAACCCAATATTTCTTCCAAAACCGGCCAATTGCCATCAAACTGTAAAAGAGAAAAAAAAAATACAACACACTACTCACAACATAGCCTTTCACCTCTACCATCAAAAGTGGTTTATGATCCTTTATTCTAACAGAAGGTGAATGCATATGTCAGGAAATGTAAATGTAAATATTTCCATGCTCACATATATTTAAGAACTAACAGGATAGCTTCATGCGGGGCAGAAACATGGACCTTAACAGTAACGGAACAGAGAATGTTTGAGAGAAAAATAACATGCAAAATATATGGGCTAGTGATGGAAAATAACATATGGAGGATAAGATACAATGAAGAGATAAACACATTACTGAAAGGAGAATATATGGTAAGATTTGTCAAGTCACAGAGAATAAGATGGTTGGGACATATCAAAAGAATGGAAGATAATGCAATGCCAAAGAGAATGTTAAAAGGAAGGCTATATTCCAAAAGAAGAAAAGGAAGACCGAGGATGAGATGGCTAGATGGTGTTAAGAATGACCTGAAGAAGATGGTGAAAGGATGGAAAGAGAAGATGAGGAATAGACAGCAGTGGAGACTGGTTGCAAAGGAGGCCAAGGCTCACCCATGGCTGTAGCATTGAGAGGTAGGTAGGTAACTGGACAGCTTCACAGGGAAGATGTGTCCATCCTGGGACACAGTGGTGGCTGGCAGAGGAAATATACAGCATAATATAAGATCCAAGACATTGTGGGAGCCTATGCTACTCATAAAAAAGGTCATAGTTGATAATCTTGGTGGTGGAATGCAAATGAAACAGTAACTTCAGCCATGGATGGAGTCGATCATAAACCATACCATATGATGTGTTACACTTCATACATCCACATAAAAACATTATCAGTGCTCACAGAATACACATGATACACAAAGGACTACTCACTTGTTCATGACCTACACACCTTCCATGCAATGTGACACTTTGCTTATTTGCAGACTGTGCTGTATGTAACCAATTAGCATGGTAACATTAATACTATATTACTAACTTTTCAAGCAAAACTAATACTGTACAGTTATCATGTTTGTACTTGACCTGTCCCATAACCCATGGTGTTAACCTGTACTTGGATTTAGGGAACGTAAATAAATTCAAACTGACAATCCGTTGCAACCAAAAACCACATAATGACAATGATGCCACAAAACTTTTGCATGCACGCACATATATGGAAGGATAAGAATGCACATTACTTTACTACCTACAAAAGAATTTTATAAATGCTTTAATTATGGCAAATCATCAAATTACCACATAAAATGGCTTACAGGATGACCCCCAAATTTTCAATTAAAAATTATGTTTGGGGCTCTATTTCATTTAAATCCTATGAAATTCTGATGATCAGCATCTGACACAAGTTAATTAACTACAACATGAAATATATTTGTTAACTCAGATGGTACAGCTTCTGGGCAACAGCACAGATGTCAGACGACTTGCCAAATGCAATTACTCCCAGCTTTTATTTATTTATTTATTCACTTCACATCCATGGATCATTATACATGACATAGGACAAGTCAAAACACTTTATACTTGGCTTGAAACATGCCTTATATTTCCTTTTATAGCAGGCTGAGCCATGATCAGGTTCTGATATCAGAGGAATGTTGTTGACCTTTCAAGATTAAATCCTAGTATGCAAATGTGATGTACTAAGACTTAGGCTTGTTATGAACAATCACAGAACACTATTTATACTATTAACACAGACAGAACCAATTGTTTCAATTGCTGCTTGGCTGTGGTGTGTTTATGCTACATCAAGCAGCATCTGATATGTGGTGTCAAGTTCATCCTGATGACTTTGAAGTTACAGTAATTGTGGTCATGTTATCCCATCACACATTATGTGATTATAATCTATGTTAATTACATACACCAAACGTGAGGTCCAATTAGAACTATTTATGGTGCAAGTTAAGGGATGCTTAAATGATGTTAAATGTCAAGTAGCATTTAAAAAGTTAAGGTTCACACTTCATGCTTTGCATATAAGATGACTAATTCTGGGGGACTATTTTTAAGTTAAGGGTCACCTTACATGCCAGTACATAACATGATTATTATAATAATTGCTTGCAAAGGTGGGTTACAGAATTGGTCACAACAACCATTTGTTAATATCCTCTTCAATATTCATTTTCATCACAGTGTATGTTAAGTTCACAAAATCTTTATAACAAGTAGCAGAAATTAAAAACATAAAATGAAAAAAGAATTATATATACTAAAAATTAAGTGTGGGGCACACGGTAGTGTAGTTGGTTGAGGCACTATGCTACAAGCCGGAAGGTCGCGGGTTCAAGTCCCGATGAGGTCACTGGATTTTTTTCAATTGACCTAATCCTTCCAGGAGCATTATGGCCCTCATGTTCACTCAGCCTCTAACAGAAATGAGTACCAGGAATTAATTAAATAATTTTCCTGGGGAGTAAAGTGCAGCTGGCACATAAGGCTGACAACCTTACCGCCATCTTTGAGCCTATTGTCTAGATAATGTGGGACCCTCAACGTCTCACAACCCTATGGGCCTTCATGGCCTGGTACAGGGATAGCTTTACTTTTACTTTAAAAATGAAGTGAAGTACATGTTCTCTAATGTTATCCCCAGAGTCTACTTTCTAACCCATTTTATTCAAATGAAGATCATTTTTTTTACGAGCATCTTCATTTTACTCTTCTGAATATTTTGACATGGAGCTAACCCATCAAATATTTCTTTCACGTCAATTTGGTGTTGCCAATATACCACATGACTTTCCTCTTCGCATTACTTTGACATGAAGTTAACATAATACAGATTTCTGTTATGTTATGTTATGTTAATTTGCCTACTACAGCAGACATAATACTGACATTTCTTAAGAAGTGTTAAATTGGATGATGATATTCTGAATAACACCATGGCTTTACCAAAGAAAATTTTCCAAATAATTATTATTACTCCCAGGGAGAGTAAATTATCCATAAGAACCGTTTATTACAATCATAATTCTGAAGTGAAGCCTGACCCATCAAGGCTTTCCTACTCAATTGCTACATTTCATATTAAAACATTCACATTTTAGCAAGTTTATCCATTTAATCCACAACCCTAAAACCGTACAGAGACAGCAATTCTCATTTTGTTACTGCTATCGCAACATTTGGCCTTCAATTAAAAAAAAAATGTTCAGATGACATTTGAAATGTAGCATGAAGTTCTATAATGAAGCAGGGTTGGGTCACCCTACGTCTTATTTCCATATGATGACTTAAAACGAAGTTATCTGTTCCCTGATAGCAAAAACCATAACATAAGTATAAAGGTAAAGTTGTCCCTGTGATTAACTAATTAAGCACTATGCCACAAAGGCATATGGGGAGCAGATATATATACATATATATCCACATTTCTTTACACTGGCACTTCCTGGAGGTGGGTGGTCAACTTCACAACCCGGCCACTTTACCCTTAGGGAAAGAACCCCCAGTACCCATTGGATAGGAGTTTGGGTGGACCCCGGAGCCAGTCTGGATGTGAAAAAGATAAAATTGTTAACCCAAACGAGACTAGAACTTCGGCCCCTCGGTCATCCAGCCCATAGCCAATCGCTATACGGACTATTCTATCCCGGCTCCTAACAAGTATAACATAAGATAAAATACGAATTATTTTGGTAAAAGTGCACAATTTTTTGAATATGTGTCATTTAATTCACTTCATGCCAAGTGAAGAACTTAAAATATTGCGTGTTTAATATGAAAATGAAGGACAGATAAAATGCATATTTTACCATTATGCACCTAACAATGATTGGTACAGTATTTGCTTCGAATTTGACTTATATGCAGAAACAGACCTATAATGTTGTACTTCGATGGATAACACACATGAAACCTACAGATCCCTTGTAAGCAGTGTGTACAATTCTGTGAAAAGTGTACCCAGTTATACAACAGTTACAGAATACTTCCCATGAACAAATGCAACAAATTTAAAGCTTCTAGACAATTACATTATTCAAATTCCAAGTTAAGACAGTTCTTGTACTTTTCATTTACTAAATAATACATTCATAAAGGTATCTTCATTCCATCAAATTCTCCATAAGCATTATCACCAGTACAGGTACAACAGGACATATGGAAGCCGACGTGCTGAGGGGACCTAATATGGATTCCGCCTCACACTATGTGAAATCTTAACTATTGTAATCTACTGCAATCTACTGTAAACAGTTTTAAGTATTGTAACTTTATTCTCTTATTGTAATCAGCCAATGTACAGTAACTGACTTGTCCTTAGGGTTCCCAGATACCCCGCTTTCCCCAGATTCTTCCCTTTTTTCACCCAAATTTTGTTCCTCCATTTACTGTTTACCCGGAGTGGATAATTCTCCGTTTTTTATTTAAGTCCATTGCCAATCATATTTCATGGGTTAAGTATTATCATAAAATTTCTGTAATCCTTGGAAAATGACATTGTTATAGTTTCTTTCGTTATGTTGCATTTCGTGAATGTTGGCAACACTTGAGGTTCTAAACCAAAGCAGAGGTTGTTGGTGATAGTGTATTTTTAATCCATTCAATCTTCGCTAGAAAGTCAGTGTCAAGTTAGCAAAAATGTTTGAGGGCGAAGAAGATCCATCAAA
>NW_019743157.1:1160774-1161277 GCF_002891405.2 Cryptotermes secundus | reverse complement strand
TGTATCATGCGGTGAAACACAACTTAAGTTATTCCAGTCTGGACTGTGGAAATAAACTTGTCCCCCATATTTTCAGTGATTCCGCGATTGCTTCCAAACTTTCATGTGGATGCACTAAAGCGGAAATGATAGTGAAGTACGTCCTTGCTCCTAAAACTGTAAATGACTTTGTGTCTATTTTAAGATGTCCAGAAAATACTTCAAAAATTTTTTCGTTGGCTACCGATGCATCAAACAGAAGCAATCGAAAAATGTTCCCTGTTTGCATCCGGTACTTCGACCCTTTAAAGGGAGTGCAGAATAAACTTCTAGATTTTGTTGAAAGTGCTGAGGAAACGTCTATGGCAATTACTGGTTTCGTGCTGCAGAGCTTAGAAAAGCACAACTTGGATGTAAATTATGTGTCTTCTTATTGTGCAGACAATGCCAATGTGAACTATGGAAAAACACATTCCGTATATCAGTTGCTGCGAAGTAAAAACCCAAATTTACTGAAAGCTAAT
>NW_019743157.1:1147922-1160336 GCF_002891405.2 Cryptotermes secundus | reverse complement strand
AGCCATCGAGATTACCTCTGCAACAGTGTGAACAGATATGGTGATTATGTAGCAAACTGGCTTACATTTTTTTCTTCAGTACCTGAGCATGATGTACCAAATATTTCCAGAGTGGTAGGATTTTTGTTTAGCATCCCTGGCTCAAATGCTTTTGTGGAGCGAATCTTTTCAGTCATGAAAAGTAAGTGGAGTGACATAAGAAACAGATGCTCAACTGATTTAATCAAGGCAGAACTCCAGGCAACAGTGAACTATGAAAGCAAGTCCTGTTCAGAATTTTATAAATTTTCAAAGGGTGATGTTCAATTATTAAAAAGTGCTAAGAGTTCAGTGAAATACAATTAACAGAATCTGATCGACCAGCCCTTGAAAGTTATAAATATGTAGTATTTAATATTTGTGTGTTCTACAAATGTGTGCTAGGTAATATTTTGTGCATTCTATAAATATGTAATAGGGCTACGTAATATTTATTTTGTTCTATAAATGTGTAGTGGCATTTTGTAAGTTACGTAGTATGTAAGGTGCTTCCTATAAAATACTTTAGACTACTCAAGTCATATCTATCTGACCGAAAATTCCGAACACGAGTTAAGGAGGAGGTATCCAGCAATTTCATCATCCAATCTGGAGTCCCACAAGGGAGCGTTTTAGGCCCGATATTATACGTGCTATTCACAACAGATCTACCAACGACTACTTACACTACAACAGGGACATTTGCTGATGACACGGTCATTCTTGCCAGCCATGATGATCCAGCAACTGCCTCGCAAAGACTACAAAGTCATCTAGACCAAGTAGAAAGTTGGCTAAAAAAGTGGCGAATCCACATTAATGAAACCAAATCTGTACAGGTCACCTTCACAATGAGAAAAGAGCAGTGCCCAGCCGTACACATAAATAATACTGAAATTCCACAATCATCAACAGTAAAGTATCTTGGACTACACCTGGATTCCAGGCTTACTTGGAAGCAGCATATAACCAAAAAAAGGAAACAGGTAGACCTAAAAGTAAAAGACATACATTGGATCATTGGAAGTAAATCCAGCACATCGCTAGATAGTAAAGTACTTCTATACAAGACCATCATAAAGCCTATTTGGACCTATGGAATCGAACTATGGGGATGCGCCAGTAAATCGAACATAGCCATAATGCAACGAAGACAGTCCAAAATACTGCGGATGATCACAAATGCACCTTGGTATGTGTCTAATCAGACCCTACATGACGATCTCAATGTACCATTCGTCAAAGAAGTCATCCAAGAAAGAAGCATAAAACATCACGATAAACTAGGACACCATAGCAATACATTACTGCAGCCCCTACTGGAACAACAACAACGAAGAAGGCTAAAGAAATTATGGCCCGCAGATCTACTTGATGGTTAGAGGATCTCTCATTGGAGGAGCCCTCATCACGACACAATAAGCACACGAGGACGGTGTTTAAATTAGCAAATTAGCTAAAAGAATGTATTTTATTCTGATTGCTAATAAATATAAAAAAAAAATAAAAAAAAAACGTAGTATGTTGATTATGTATATTTTATAGCCTATTAGTTGTGAAAAATGTCGTTATAAACAAGCAACGAGACATCACTCCTTTTTTTATTTTACAAAATCTGGCAACCCTACTTGTCCTATATCATGTAACAATGATCTATAGAGACGAAATAAATAAATATACTTGACCATTCGCGGGGCACAATATTCTGGTAAGGTTAGAATGTGCAGAGAAATAAACATATATCATGTAACAATGATCTACAGAGACGAAATAAATAAATATATTAGAATACGCTACAAATAAACATCACTATATTCTCTGAAAATGATAACTAATAGCAATTAAATATTACATAATCATAAAAGGAAGCAAACCTCCAATCACATCCTATCGCAGCATAACGGTAACCACACGAACCCCAACCCAAAGTAAAAACCTGCGCAGACGTCATGTCCGGTCATGTCTGCGCCAATATTACCGCACATTTGAAACGGCAATATGTCGCCAAACTTTATAACTCATATTGTCACGTTAGTGCTGAGAAATTAATTTGCATTCTTTAAGGCCATATCTGAGGTATTTATTACATCTGACAAACACTGCTTCAATAGCAAAATATTTCAGAGTAGCAGACCCATTCTTACCGTCCATACAGTTCGCCTACACGTTCGGCGCCACTTCTTACCACCCTCCTCTCCTTCGTCCTTACCGCTCAGTGAGACTTCAAGCCTCACGAGTTGGTCGTCCCTTACCTGCCCTTCACGTTCGCACCTTTGTGGTCTGCCCTTTTATCCGCCGCTTCCTTGTAGCTGTCTGATTCAGGGTAGGGTGTGGGATTGCTCTGAATACTTGAATTTTTATGGGCGCCAGTGGACTTGGGTGATATCCACGAGTTTGGAACGGGGAAAACAAAGCTGGGGATATGGATAGGCGGACGTTTGGGGTTGCGACTGCTCAGAAGGTAGGACGAGATTCTGTCTCAGGGCGACTTCTGGGCCTTGCTCACACAAGGAGAGAGAGAACACTGAAAACACACACTTCACCAACACTGTTGCTTTTATTGTTAGTGTTCACTAGAGTTACACATCACGAGGCCCTAGCACTTGGACTTTGTACACCAATTTAACGTCCGGGATGTTACTACGGTTACTCCCTTTGGCAACTCACTCCCGCCGTTTCCTTCTGATGACTTGTAATGACTGCTCTTATTGCCTTGTAATGGCTGACTACTCTTATTTCATTCTGATGACTTGCAATGACTGACTACTCTTATTGCCTTATAATGACTCACTCCCGCTATTTCCTTCTGACGACTTGTAATGACTGACTGCTCTGGAGAAGCAGAAGTCCCGACGGTTCCGGGAACGCCTGGATTCCTCTCCTCTGAAATTTTGCTGATTGGCTGAACCTAAAATTTGGGTGTTTCTCTCATTTGCATTCAGCCAATCCCTATCCAGATCCATGTTAATTTGGGCCTAAGTACAACACGGTCCCTCTGACAGCTCTCAAATAAATGGAGGTACGCTAACAATCGCTAGNGCCCTAGCACTTGGACTTTGTACACCAATTTAACGTCCGGGATGTTACTACGGTTACTCCCTTTGGCAACTCACTCCCGCCGTTTCCTTCTGATGACTTGTAATGACTGCTCTTATTGCCTTGTAATGGCTGACTACTCTTATTTCATTCTGATGACTTGCAATGACTGACTACTCTTATTGCCTTATAATGACTCACTCCCGCTATTTCCTTCTGACGACTTGTAATGACTGACTGCTCTGGAGAAGCAGAAGTCCCGACGGTTCCGGGAACGCCTGGATTCCTCTCCTCTGAAATTTTGCTGATTGGCTGAACCTAAAATTTGGGTGTTTCTCTCATTTGCATTCAGCCAATCCCTATCCAGATCCATGTTAATTTGGGCCTAAGTACAACACGGTCCCTCTGACAGCTCTCAAATAAATGGAGGTACGCTAACAATCGCTAGGTATCTGTCAAGTCTCAAATTTTCAAAGACTCGAACCGTCGAAGTTAAGCATTGAAATCCCCAGAAAATACAGCGGGATACTTCCTGCTCCGTTCTGGGTTTTCAGTGACCTGCAGCTTGCTTGTCCCTCAGAAAGACCAGATGTTGTCCTTGGCGTCTGCTGGGGCTGGGGGCAATTGTGTATCATCTTGTTATCAGTAATACAGTTCATTTAAATGTAGTACATTGTAATTAACTCCACACAAAAACATTAGTATGTCCAACAGTTTTTCGTGCCAACTTAAAAAACAAATGAATCAATACTGCGCGTTACAGAACAGCTGATTTCTAGGAATCCACGCGGAAAAACAATCTTTCGAATACTGGCATGCTTCGCTGCCTGGAAATTGAGTTTCTCAGTCTCCCCGCAAGTTGCGTTTCCGTTTTCTCAAGTTGCGCTGCCCCATTTACTAACATGTGTTCAACTCCGACTGATAACACTTCTCGGAAATCGTGGACTCGTTTGTTACCAGTTTCCTTGGTGCGCGCCGGCCATACTGCCAACTAGCCATCACCACCATCACCACCGATCACATCTTCCGTGTCTTTCGCTCAGGGGAGTCGGCACTCCCGACATCTAGTAGTACAGTGTTAATTACTTACACCAGGTACTCGGAAATCACAGTGTTTCATGACACGTCAGTAGAAAAACTACCCCTCCCATTGGCCGTAATGGGCATTGCTTAGGCCATTTTTATATTTACAATAATTTTTTCCCACAATAAAAAATGCCCCCAACCTGATTTTGGCCGTAGCACAAAACGCATATTGGTTAAATCCATACTGTGTAAATATATAGAAGGACAAGTAATAATAATTTAAAAGTTGTTCTTCTGCTTGGTCATGAAGGGTACTTTTGATTTCCATTTTACATCATTGTAAAACTTCAGCTTCCAGTCTACAATGTTATACATGAATGTCTTACTTTAAGAGCATGCTCGAACTGATTCTTTTAGTATCTAATGGGATCCTACAAAAAAGCTCCCCCTATGGATGCAATTCAACCCTCAGACAAACAAAATTGAAGCTCTCCCATATTACAAGGTATTTGTCATACAATATCTATTGTTTTATTTATGATATAAAGGTCTTGTTATTAATCTTATCACAGTTACTTTCATTACTACTACCACCATCACTTCTGCTCCTGCTGTTATTCAGTTCCTCTCATAGGGGTCACAATAATTCAGTTACATTCCTTTCCTAGCACTAAACAGCCTATAACACAGAGCACTATTAAACATGTACAAAGACCAAACACTGTTCCATCTGGAATTCAAAAAGCTTATTTTCCTATTACAGATTACCAGTTCTACAAATCTTATGCTGTTAGTCATGTATAGATATTGCAAATGTATAATAGAACAATGACATTCAATTATCTATGTCTTCCCCATAACTTCAAAATTGCAGCACTGATGCTGCAAGGTTGATGCACAATAAGTATCTGTGCACAGCAAACATTTCTTGGAAACTGCTTTAAGGACAGGTGAAGGGACACACCTGAAGAAAGTTGGGCGAGAGTGAGCTTGGCTACACAGGCAATAAGCCATACTGCAGCAGCAGTCATGCACTGTCAAATTGTGCTGAAATGCCACACGCGAGTTACAGATTTGAACACATATTCATGTATGGTACAGTTTTCAAAAACAGTTCTGCAAGATAAGTAAGGAGATGCTGGCATAAATTAGGGCACAGTTTTTATTTGACCAAAGCAGAGAGAGAGACTGAATCAAGATGATGAGTACTCACAGAAGAGAACCTGGATGAAATCTGCAAATCTGCACTAAGCTCAAAATTTTCCAACACC
Source organism: Cryptotermes secundus (assembly GCF_002891405.2). Taxonomy (NCBI): domain Eukaryota; kingdom Metazoa; phylum Arthropoda; class Insecta; order Blattodea; family Kalotermitidae; genus Cryptotermes; species Cryptotermes secundus. The sequence goes on along the minus strand of NW_019743157.1, from coordinate 1,154,985 downwards.
CTGTGTAGGGCACTGGGGTTTCATGTCTCACATTTGCTCTGCCCCCAAAAAGGAACTTTTCACATAGATGCCAGCAATGTGAAGATAAAAATAGGACAAATCTAGCATCTGCTGTGATGTGGGTGGGGTTTTGTCTGACTTGCTGAACCCACTTGCAATCCAAGTCTCAGCAGCTGGGCTTGGCAGGAGGAATACCAGACTCTTCCACCCGAGCAGCTTCGCAATTTGCAGCAGTCTCTAAGATTGAGTGGGTTTATACAGAGACAGTGTCTGTGGCTAGTTGCACAGCGCTGTGATGATCACATTTCAGTATATTACAATATGGAATAACAAAGGTTAATATAGTACAGAACTGTATAGAATCATCTAATATATATCACTATGCCAGTATGTACTTGTAGTATGGTACAATTTGGTGTATATATACTACAGTATGGTGGAGTACAGTACAAAATAGTGAACAGCACAGTATACAATATACATTATTCTTATCACCAGGGCCCGGATTTTGATGACATGTCATCTTTTTTTCCTTGTATCCTATGCGATGCTCTTAAATACATAAATCTCGGATATGAGCTGTTGGTTACAGAAATGTAAATTTTATAGGTAGCTTTTGTCATTTTGGGGGTAATTTTTTGGACTTTTAAGGGTATTTCTTGTCATTTTTGGTCATTTTTCTTCATATGTTTTCTGAAATGTGAATAACATGGAAGCGAAGTGTTCTTTCTTTTCTCCTTTAGGTAATTTTTCTGGATTTTTTGGTCATTTTTTGAATATTTTCAGGTCATCAAAATCCAGGCCCTGCATATTACATTTTTGGGTCATATTTTTGGTAATTTTTCTGGATTTTTTCGGTCATTTTTTAAATATTTTCAGGTCATCAAAATCTGGGCACTGCTTATCACTAATTGTACAGTACAGTATACTTACATATGCTGAATGGTATGTTATGATGTATGAGACACATGATCCTCAGTATTTCCTCGCACGCTGTAACACACTGTGTGCCAGGTCAGTGTTGAAGCCCCAGCTAATGACCATGAATGCACTAATGTGCTGCTTGGTCAAGGCCAGATACCTCAGGAGGCGGGGATACATGTGTAACAAGCAACAGCTGAACAGTGATTAACTGGGGAGCACCAAAGAGACTCTGAGAAAAACGTGATACTCAGCAGTGATAAACAAACATTTAACCACCTGCACAGCATTGCATATATAGTATAGTAACCAACCATTTTAAAATGTTAGCCACGGAAAATACAGGATCAATTTGAACCCAGTGTCAATATAAAATATATTTTAGTTGTACCACGCTGTATTATATATATATATATATATTATATCATACTGCTGTGTACTAAACAGTCATTGCCTGGGTTTATGAATGTTGCGAATTACAATTCACTCATCTAGATACACATATACAGGCAATGATCAGTCTCTGTTTCAAACGTTCAGCTCTTTCTCCTGCTGATGGATAGATTCAGTGGGCTCCATTCCAACACCCATCACCACTTTCTCTTGTGCATTCTTGTTGCTCTATGATTTATAGTACCTAATTTTATTATTTTACCATAAATATGAGTGAAAATCTAAAAGAAGGGCAGTTTATTGTACCAAATCATGTAGACTGACATTTAAGTTAATTAATGACACCTTTAAATTAGAGCTTATACAGAAGTGAATATAAATGGTGACTTGATAAGGAAATTTATGAGACAATTTCATATTTTATGGTAATATTCAGCATTCTGCATGAGAAAACTCAGGAAAACCACAAAATATCACAGAGATGACAGCTTGTAACCTGGATGGCTTACATCTGACCAAGGTAGCTTCTTAATACAAGTCTAGAGCGCTACTGGGGTCAGTCTGATTCAGTGTACGATGGGATACCCAAAAGAAACCGAACTAATTTTTTGTGGGCAGAGCTTTTGTAGTACCGCGTTTTGCCGCTATGAGTGCATAGACCTAACATTCCTGAGTCGATACGCCGACTACCGTTGCTTCAGAAGGTAAGGACTAGTTTCGGCAGAGTTTATAGTGACAACTGTTTTGTGTGATCGTCGTTTTTGCAATGGCTGATATTCGTGAACAGCGTGTGGCGGTGAAATTCTGCTTTTTGCTCGGGAAAATTGGAACAGAAACTCTTGAAATGTTAAAAACGGCGTAGAAGGACGATGCTATGGGGAAAACTCAAGTGTTTGAGTGGTTTTCCTGTTTCAAAAATGGTGAAATGTCAATTGATGACAAACCTCGTTCTGGTCCCGAACACATGAAAATGTTGAAAAAATTCGTGAAATCATCAAGGAAGATCGACGAGGGACCATTGAAGAAATTGTGGAGCTGTCGGGAGTGACTTGGAGCTCAGCGGCCAGATTTGTGGCAGTCAGGTCACTGGTTTTTCCATCATGACAATGCCCCTGCTCACACAGCCGTGTCTGTATGACAATTCTTGACCAAAAATGGTATGACCCCTGTTCCTCACCCTCCATACTCACGCGACCTTGCCCTGTGCGACTTTTTTTTTTGTTTCCTCGAATGAAGAGAGACATGAAAGGAAAAAATGACCGTCAAGCATCTCAAAAGATGAATTTAGACAATGTTTTGAAAAATGGAATAAAAGACTAGACAAGTGTATTAGTGTAAGTGGATAGTACTTTGAAGGGGATTGAAGGTTTAATTCTTAAAATATGAATAAATAAGTTTAAAAAAAATAAGTTCGGTTTCTTTTGGGTGCCCCCTCGTATCTATATGCACCACTGTGTAACGAAGTACACTCTCTCAGTACTTTGCTTTGTTTCTTGCTTTACGCATTACTGAGAGTGCTGTTAAGAGGAACAGATATTTATAGCAGACATAAAGATTAAACCACATTAACTGCAGAAGGTGCAATAATTAAAGTAAGGTAAATCCCACATTTAATGTTTCTCTGGTAGACAATGAAATTGAAAAATAAACTTAGATAAACATTAGGGGGAAAATTCAAGCATTGTGTAATGGGGTTTAGAAATTAAAAACTGAACACCAAAAGGAACTTTCAAATCAAGAAATATTAAATGGAAGTTCCATCACACATAACTACATCTCATGTAGTACTGCTGCATGCCTCCTTTTTATTCAACAAAGAAAGCTGCAAATTTATACAGACATTTATTTCACAGAAACAAACTCCTAATAATATACAATACTTACATGATTACTTGCATGTGCACTACATTCAACTCCCATGCAAGGTTATACTAAACTTCGTCTTTTCTTCCAAATACCAACAAAGCAAGGCTGCACAACACAGCAGATGTGACAGTTCAGGGTCAGACATCCCACCTGTTATGCAGATATGTTTAAATATGAATTCAACAGCTTAAAAATAAGATTTATAAAACATTTATATATGTATTTTTATACAGCTTCCAATTTTCCTGCTTTATTCTTCAGTTAATTATTGTGTGGCACATAATACAACAGACTCTGACCAGTGTTACTAAGAAAACTTTTAGAGTGAAAGCAAGAAAGAAAGGATTCTTATGTAAATTTCTCTGAAACAATGTTAAAAACATTATATAACAAAGCTTACATTAAAAATACACAGGTATTGATGCTGAGAAAACACACGAGATATCTTATCCTGGCAAGTGGTCCAAAATCCATCCTCTGGATTCATCACAAGATAAAATACAAAACCCTAATTCATTCTAACAACTGGACCTCTGGTGTCAACATCAACTGAAACATTTCTTAATAAAAACTACAATATCAAAACTTATGGAGTACTTGAAAGATGGAATGACTATAAAATAATTATTCTGACATGTTAACAATGTGTTAATTCAAAATTTATCAAGTTAAATGGCACTTTAATCAACTGATTACAACTGCAGACAATTAGTCACCCTAAGAAAATTTGAGGGCATTCGTTCTGGAAGTGACTGTCACACATTTAATGCCCCCCATACACACAGTTTGGCCTTCCGACTGACCTTACAGGCAAAACTTTCAGTTTTCCCTCTCCCTTTCCTTCCACATACATGCGCAGATAAACCGGCAGGCAGCATGTCACAGTTACAGTCACAGTCACAGTCTTCCAGCCTATACTGACGAGTGCAGTGCAGTCTTGTTTAGTTCTTAAAACACGTCTACAGTTGATGAACTGTTTGCATATACAACTATCGCGTGTGTATTGCTAAAAAGAAACGCAGATGTAAGTTATGGACCAAACAGTGGTTAGAAAGAAGAAATCATTTCACTAACATCCATTTGCTTCAAGAACTTAAATGTTTTCCAAATGACTGGAGCAACTACCTGCTTATGGATGAAAGTACTTACCTGAAACTGTTAAGTACTGCTACGCCATACATAAAAAAAGAAGATACAAACATGAGAAAAGCGATCACACCTAATGAAAGATTGACAGCAACGCTTCATTATCTAGCTACGGGAAGAACCCTTGAAGACCTGAAACTTTCTACTTGTATCTCTCCACAAGCATTGGGAAGAGTGATTCCTGAGACCTGCAAAGCAATCCACAAAGTACTGAGGAAGTATTGCAAGGTAAGTAAGTGAAACAAGTTTCATTGAACATTTTTACTTTTACTACATAGGATATGAAAAGTGAGGGTATCATGATAAATACAGGAAGATAAATAAATTGTCATGGTACACACATTAAAAAAATCTCTCATGCCTAACAGTTACTATAGCCCAAGCGGCCTCCGTAGTCTAGGGGTAACGTTCCCACCTCATGACTCAAGGTACGCAGGTTCAAACCCGGCTGAGGTCGTGGAATTTTTAAGGGCAGAAAAATTCAAGGAACAAGTCCTCCAGGGGGGACTTTAAGCCATGTGTACCATGTCATAGATTTACGGCACGTAAAAGAACCTCATGTCTCTAGGAGACCTCTGAGCTAAATTACAGGCCCTTTCCCGCCCAAGTAGTCTCCAATGCCTCTGGTGGATGGGGGAAGCATCAAGGTACCGGGGGCCGACCTTGTTGGCTCTACGGGGGCTGATGGCACGCACCGTTACCGATAGGGTATGGCGACAGTAGAAATTATGAAAAGGGGGATGCACAATGGACCAATAATTGGTCTAAGTGCATGGGGAAACCCACCCGCTCTCATAATACATACATACATACTATAGCCCAGGCAGGAGTTAAAGAATTAAAGTAATATTGTCCTGCCTCTCTAGTAGTGACCCATGCAATCATCGTGGCTGGAACCCAAAGAGATATTTGACTGAGGGCCAAGAGTATAGTATGCTCCAGTACCGGTAGTGATTGAAGAGTATCTATAAAGTGATCCAAGCTCTGCTTCAAAAAGGGCATCATTTATTAATTTCTCTGCATAAATCCTTTGTTCATTATTTCCTAATGCTTGTAATTTGGCAGCGACATTTTTTGCAAAGAAGTCAAATTTACAAATGATAAAACAATTCCGTCTAGTGGAAGCTTTTACTACTTCACTTCTTAGCACCCTAACATGTTTCGGTCCCTACAGACCAAGGGTCTCCAAACTACGGCCCGCATAGAATTGTGCAGAAATGCGCCAATTGAACTAATTTTCCAACGAGTACTGGCAAAAAAATACTTGTCATAGATTTCAAATTCATTAATTAAGATTGTGTTTAAAATATATTGATATTCCATATTATGTTAATATTAATATTGTGACACTGCGCAACGGAGAACACCTCCCTACCCAGCAGCAATGTGGCAACTCAGGCCACAGTGACGTGGCGGATGAGTCAGCGCTCCCCTCCCCTCCCCTCTGTGGTGACATAACGCGCAACGCTACATACCCGTAACCAACTTCCAACAGCGTTGCTACGTAACAGGCACACACAGCCACTATATAAGAGAGCTGCGCTGCATGCGAGCAGAGTCGTAATGTGACTATCGCCGAGTTCAGTTGTAGTCGAGTTAACTTGTAGCCGTCCCCGGAGAGAGTTGAAGTGCATCAGCCGCCGGAGTGTGTTATCAACAGTTCTCAAGGCAGCAACCTGCGAGTAGAGTTGGAATCTAGCCAGCGGCGAGTTCGAGTGAAAGTGTGTGATAATCAATGACAGTTTGTGATAACTGAGAATTGATTGGGAGTGTGTGATACAGTAACACATATAGCTCCCGTACTGTGAAACGTGTAGTCTACTGACAATAGCGTGATTTGATTTGCGAATAGGGTTATAAATTGTGAAACCCCGCAATATTGTTATAATTAATTGTAGCCGTGATTTGTAGGTTGTTAAATAAACCAATTAACAATCCGAACGGCGTCTTCAGTAACAAAACACGTTACAATATTATTCACAATTTTACTTATTCTGGACCGTATACTGCGGGGTATTTCTTCATACATGTTCGGCCTCAATAGGAAGTCACTTCGTGGCAATGTAGGTAGCGCGAGCAGTTCGTTACTAGCCGTCTTGTGCACAAGACTTCTTGCAGTGGTGCAGTGTAATTGTAGCAGATCATCACCACCGCCAGTGTCGTATATTACCATTTTTGTATTAAAGGCAACTTATGCCCAGTTTTGCTCTAACTGTTCCAAGAACTGGTAGTGAGGAATGTTTATAAGGCTACCGGAACTTTAGTCCATTCTACGACGGCCAGTGTGGTACGGCTATCGGTTACCCCTCCCAGCCGACAAAGGATGTTTCCAGAACGTTTCCTAGAGTTATTAATTTCTCATTTTATCTGGCCCGTTGAAAGTGCTCAATTACCTAATGTGGCCCGCATTTCGAAAAGTTTGGAGACCCCTGCTATAGACCATCATCAGAGGGAACATCAGCTACTATTACATTGGGTGTTTTGATTTTTAAAATACATAAATATACAATATTTGTAATATACAATCTTTTTGTAAAAAAAAATTCAGTAAAAACAACACAGCAAGCTACGACCAAACATAGGACGACAACAAGAACTACCTTCCCAAGAAAGACAGGAGGCACAAGTTCGGCCCCGTCAAGAAAAACGAAAGGACAAGGGACACGAACCTATTCGGTTAAAGAATTTTAACTTAAATAACAAAAAGTTTTAAAAAAAAACTTTAATGCATCAAGGA
>NW_019743157.1:1135853-1147763 GCF_002891405.2 Cryptotermes secundus | reverse complement strand
TTTCACATGGTGAGTTGAAACACTATTTTCACACTAGTGTGAACCGAGCTCTGCTTTCTTTGGTCCGGTTATGCTAACACAATGTTCTAGGGTAGGGGTGAAAGAATGCAAGGATTTGTGGAAAGTTTCAAGAACAGATATACTGCCCCAGTTGGTTACTTTGTATCGATCTTCAAGTGCGTTAGCAAAATGTCAGGGTGTAAAAGGAAGCGTGTCGTGTTAAGTATTCAACAGAAACTCGTATGAGCCGGGCTTCGAAATGTTAAGCAGTGACGAAACCGTAAGTTCAGTGGGGCTGCAGCCAGAAGAGCGGGAAGAAAGTGAGAATGAGGAAGAGGTGGACAGTGCTGCTAGTAAGAAAATATCACTTGGTGCTGCTCTTAATCATTTGGAATCCTTACTACACTATCTTGAGAGTGAAGAGAACAGTTCATTAAGTGACAAGCTAATATTACGTAGGCTTCGTACGGATATCCGTAAAAAGGAAAATACCACGAAAAAGCAAACGACAATATTACTTTTTTTTTGTGTGTTAAGTGTGAATATTCGTAAAAAGTGTTGGATGCTGTTGAACACTGTGATTGAAATAACTAATTCACACTTCAGTATAATGTAAAAAAAGTATTAAATAGGCCATGAGATGACATAAAAATGAGGTTGAGTAAATTTAAATACAGGTAGACCTATAGTATTATGAAGGTACAGTATTACAGTACTACTTTTAATAATATTTGTCTTAACCACGTTTTCAATTAATCGTGATTTCCATGCCTGGAAACCATTATCCTGGATAATCGAGAGTTGACTGTATTTATGTATTTTAAAAATCAAAACACCCAATGTAATAGTAGTCGATGTTCCCTCTGATGATGGTCTATAGGGACCGAAATATGTTAGGGTGCTAAGAAGTGAAGTAGTAAAAGCTTCAACAGTCACACTGGATGGAATTGTTTTATCATTTGCAATACTGTTAGTGTGAAGGACCAGAATGAAACAAATCAAAGTCAAATTTGTCCTCATTTTTCACTTGAGCCAATTGATCACCCACTGCCACGAGTATCTGATCACTAGCATACAGATTCTTTTTACGTTTGAATGAACAGCCGTAGGAAGAGATGGGACTGTGGTAGATGTCTGGACCAGTGGTGATGTTTAATTCTGCATTTTGATTTGAAACAGAGGAGTGCGCTGAAAGGCCTGGAGAGACTGAGTTTTGTGTAATTTCTTGTTCTGTTTCTTCTAAGTCCTGTAAACAACAAAACACAAAAATACAGTTACACCCCAAGCATGTTAATCTCCCTCTCTGTTTGTATGTGTCTCTCTCTTCCTCTCAGTGCCTTCTGTCATCTGTTTTTATAGTGCCCTACATCGCAAGAGGAGTGGAAGAAAGTTGCTAAGGCGTTTGAAGATCAATGGCAGTTTCCCAACTGCATAGGAGCCATGGATGGAAAACATGTGGCTATCACGCCTCCTCCAGGGGCTGGATCATTCTTCTTCAACTATAAATATTTTTAAAGCCAGGTTTTATTTGGAGTTGCAAACGCCAATTATGAGTTATTATACTTCAGTTTTGGATCAAATGGGCATGTGTCTGATGGTGGAGTTTTTTCAAAGCACAGACTTCTAGAGGACACTTGAAAGTGGAAGTTTGAATGTGCCATAGGAAACAATTGTTGCTGGGAGAAATATGCCTTTTGTTCTTGTAGCACATGATGCCTTTCCACTAAGGAAAGACATCACGAAGCCTTTCAGCTGTAAAGTAAACACACCAGCCTGTAAGATATTCAACTACCGTTTGTCTAGAGCTCGGCAAGTGATTGAGTGTTTTTGGTATCATTGTGGAGAGATTTGCGGTATTACAGAAACCCATCTCTATCATAGATTTGACTAGCGTCCGCCATACTGTTATGGCCTGCTGTGCCCTGCAAATTTTTTGTACAGCAAGATTCCGAATCAGTACACACCACTGAAGTGTTTGGATGATGAGGATTTTGAAACTGGGAATGTTATGCCTGGGTATCGCTGCAGTCAATTTATGGATCTGGAAAGACAACAGCGGATTTTCCTACCCAGGATGCAAAACTTGTAAGAGAGTTGTTTTTGGAGTATTTCAATGAGGGAAAAGTTCCATGGCAAGATAAGTTCTGTTTTTTGAGCAGTAAGATTCCAAATCAGTACACACCATTGGAGTGTTTGGATGATGAAGATTTTGAAACTGGGAATGTTCCGCCTGGTTATCGCTGCAATCAATTTATGGATCTGGAAAGACAACAGCGAATTTTCCTACTCAGGATGCAAAACTTGTAAGAGAGTTGTTTTTGGAGTATTTCAATGAGGGAAAAGTTCCATGGCAAGATAAGTTCTGTTTTTTGAGCAGTAAGATTCCAAATCAGTACACACCATTGGAGTGTTTGGATGATGAAGATTTTGAAACTGGGAATGTTACGCCTGGTTATCGCTGCAGTCACTTTATGGATCTGGAAAGACAACAGCGAATTTTCCTACCCAGGATGCAAAACTTGTAAGAGTTGTTTTTGGAGCATTTCAATGAGGGAAAAGTTCCATGGCAAGATAAGTTCTGTTTTTGCACAGCAAGATTCCGAATCAGTACACACCACTGGAGTGTGTGGATGATGAAGATTTTGAAACTGGGAATGTTACGCCTGGTTATCGCTGCAGTCAATTTATGGATCTGGAAAGACAACAGCGAATTTTCCTACCCAGGATGCAAAACTTGTAAGAGAGTTGTTTTTGGAGTATTTCAATGAGGGAAAAGTTCCATGGCAAGATAAGTTCTGTTTTTTGAGCAGTAAGATTCCAAATCAGTACACACCATTGGAGTGTTTGGATGATGAAGATTTTGAAACTGGGAATGTTACGCCTGGTTATCGCTGCAGTCACTTTATGGATCTGGAAAGACAACAGCGAATTTTCCTACCCAGGATGCAAAACTTGTAAGAGAGTTGTTTTTGGAGCATTTCAATGAGGGAAAAGTTCCATGGCAAGATAAGTTCTGTTTTTGCACAGCAAGATTCCGAATCAGTACACACCACTGGAGTGTGTGGATGATGAGGATTTTGAAACTGGGAATGTTACACCTGGTTATCGCTGCAGTCAATTTATGGATCTGGAAAGACAACAGCGGTATTTTCCTTCCCAGGATGCAAAACTTGTAAGAGAGTTGTTTTTGGAGTATTTCAACACGGGTAAAGTTCCATGGCAAGATAAGTTCTGTTTTTAAAAACAGTACCTCCAGGCACAAGGCTCTGATTCCATACATTTAGTAGTAAAAAACTTTAACATGCACAGAATTATTTATTGTTTAGCATTGTAATCTATAATTTTTAACATTCAATAAAAGTTTGATTTTAATTACACCACTTACCTCTGTATAACTAACAAGACTTGAAAACCTGTTCATGACCTCTTCTTGGTCTACCAGGAACAACAAATCTTTGTAGTACCACAATTTCGAGACATTGAGGCCTTCGCTACTCATTCCAGATTTCTTAGCCATCAATACTTTCTTCCGTTCCTTTCTGAAACTGCTAAGTAGATTGTTGATCTTTTTCAACACAGTTTGTTAGCTTGGGGATCAATTGTTTTGATTTTTCCCATCAGTGCTAAATAAGCACTCTCTTTCATCTCATGGCTGTGGTATTCTTTGCGCTTGACCTTCCAAATAGAAGGATGACCACAAAATTCTTCAATAAATTCCAGTAAAAGTCCTTCGACCATGTCGCCATAGCATAAACTACAAAATCACGGTGCAAGTTTCAAAATACCATGTTCTAAGAAATGACACACAACGCGAAACATTACTAAAGAACACAAGACAGCAGCAGCAACTGAGCAATCGGCCTGCCGGTATTGTCACACACGTGCGTTCCGCCTGTCACATGCTACGTCCTGCAGGTAGAACTGAGGGGTTTCCTACAGTCCAAACGATTGGCCGGCCTGCCGCATCACACACATTAATTTTGCCTTTCAGTCTTCAACTGTGCAGGCCGGACAGGAGGCCAAACTGTGTGTGTATGGGGGCCCTAAGAGTTGGAAAGAGGAATTTTACACAACAAAACATGTCTTAGAGTTCATTTGGCTTAAAGTAATTACCCCTTGTATAAAAGTGGCTGGGATATAGTGCTCTAATGTATTTATAGCAAAGACTGATTGTTTCAGAAAAGACAGAAATGGAGGATATTTTTATATTTGGTATTTATTTAACTGACTTCTCACCTCATCATGGAGCTGTTGAGTCTGCTTTGCGACTCTGTCCTTCACCATTTCCACTGCCGTCTTCCCTACTGCCACCTTCCTGGTCCCTTGGCTGATTCCATTCTTTCAGACCCTCTGGAAGACTTGTGTCCTCCTCAAAAGAACCAGTACCCTCCACGAATTGTTCATATGTAGATTTCTCAGGAAATGGTCTCGGTCCAAGCAGTTCAATCATGTCATTACGACTCAAAATCTCTTGTTTCAGTAAACGTTCTGCAATCTATAACAGGTTCACTGGTATTAAACATACCTTCAGAGAAAACAAAATATTGTAACTTGGATGGCGCAACGGGAAGTAGGGGTCACATGAACTCTGCAGTCTCGCAAGTGACGTCACATACCTCCACCCCTTCCATTATTATGCAACGCTCGGTAAACACTCCGTTGCCTCCCGTGGTGATGTAACAGCACTTCTCATTGTGATGTAACAGGGGACACCATGGTAACTACACAGCAATAAACAACTCTTTGCGGCGTTCAATGCTTGTAAACATGACGTTACACAACAGTGGTTGCTATCACGTAACTGTTTTCTGTGTTGTCAGTGTGGAAGCTACATAAGGATTGAGTAGCGAGTATTGAGTATTGAGTTACTACAATGAGCCAGTTACCAGTATCCAGTAAGAGGTGAAGTCCAGCAGCTACGAGTTGAGTTGTATCGAGTGCATGACAGGGACTCCAGCAGGAGAAGTAATCGTGATACTGCTGATTGCAGTAATTGGGAAACTGTGAATTGTGTCAATGTAAAGCGAGTGGAATAAATTCGCTATATCCAATTCGGCGTGAAGTTATTTGTCGCCTGACATACACCCAACATGTGATAATATTATCTTTTGTGACAGTGGGAGCACAAAATTTGTGGTCTAGAACATAGCTGATTTTGCAGTGAATTCGATAAATAACAGGCTACAGTGATGCAATATAATGATACATCTATAGCTGGATAAGATTATCTTTATGAACAAATATGTGCCAAAAAACTGAACTATGATGAATGTCTGTGATCATAAAAATCTGTAGGATAAAAAAGACAATTCTGTAACAGATTCTTGTCATATCCATACAAGAAAATATCAACTAAGAAACTGTGAAGTATATTCAATTCACAGTTCCATCCATTGTATTACTGTTTCAATGCGTACTGGCTCCAGAGGTATCTCTTCAGTACAGATTTTTGCGTTACTTAACCACGATTTTTTTATTTGTTTATGGCTTATTTAACAACATTGTCATCATCACTAAATTTAAATGAAGACAAAGCAATTACCTGCATGTACTGCTGTGACAGTCCAAACCTTTTACAACTCTTTAAGGGACGCTATGGTCCTCTTTAGCCATTTCAGTAGTGACTGATTTATTGGGGAGACCAATTCATTAGCATGTTATGACTTGCTTTTCGCATCTGGACAGAAACAACTGCCTAGTTTTGTTACCTGCAGCTTGGGTGACCGGAAAAGGGATGAGGCCACCATGGGAGGCAAGTCTGTAGCTTGCCGAAGATGTAAATTTTGTTTTGCTGACAGTGTAGCTGTCATAAAAGTGTCTTTGGAAGGGTGTAACTGGACCCTAAACTAAGAAATAACCGCTTTCACATGTGGGGTTCCGGGTTCTATATCTTTGGGTCTCTTTATTCTCAAAGTTCGTTATGTGATTGTCTGGTGCTGATTGCATGATGGATTTGGCCAGTTAAAATCAGCCAATAGGAAACTATTCTTGTTTGAGAGAGAGGCCATCGATTAAAATCCTAGAAAGGGGATGAAGCAACGCTCCCGCAGGATAGCAGTCTTAAAAAAAAAGGACTTGGCGTTTTGAATTCATCGGAGGCAGACATCATTGGGCTGCACTCTCCAAGTTTATCTAAATTTATGAGTCTTTATTTGGTTCGATTAATCTTTAAAAGTAATAAAAAGAGCACATTACTCCGTACTTGCTAATGAAGTTACAATATTTCGCTTCTGAATAAACAATTTGCGGAGAGCAGAAATAGCGTTGTTGATTTCTAGCAGTGGACTGGCTTTAAATGTGCGGTTTCCCCGTTGCCTCAGTTATTACCTTAACATGATCCTGATAAGAGTCAAGTGGTCTACTGAAGCCGGCAAATAAGTACAAAGATATAAAGGGGACAGTTACACTGCTCATGCTGAAAACATTACCATTATATTTGGACAACTCTTATCACCGATACTGATACACTGAAGCTTGACATGTTCCTTAACGAAGACTAGAAATCTCAATTCCAACCAGTTCCACCCACCACTTTGTCACCATCTTTTCCTTAGAAGACAGGAGCTCACATTATACAGCACCAATTAACTCTATTTCAGCTGCAGAGATTATAAATTGCTGAATATAACAGGAAGACGATGGGAATTGCAAGGTGGCAGTCATGGCCTATTTCGGGGAATTATCCAGCATTTTCCTGGACAGAACACATAAAACAAAGAAAAATCTCACTCAAGATAGGCAGCAGCCAGATCAAGATTTGATCCAGATGTTTCCCAAATATAATTTTCAGGCATTACTGACACACAAACTCACTTGATTTGTTGTATACTGATGTTAAGCAAATAAAAATCTTATACTGTCATGATATAAGGCATGATGGATATACATTGGACATCATTAGTTTTCAGTGACCAGGCTTTCTCTTTGTGTGAGGACTGAAAGACATTTACGAGCATTTCAGAGCAGATGTATGCAGCCTAGGAAGAATATATGTAAATATATGGGATGAAAATTTATGTCTATGGGTGAAATTTTAAAGTTCATTTTTCTTGTACAATTAATTGTCGTTACGTAATGTATCCAAATAATAAAACTTGAAATTTTGCAAAATATTTTCCATTTTCATTTTCTTGCACATAAACATGCATTAATCCATTTAACTATGAAACTCAGTTTTATGAAGTTAAAAAAAAAGAAAGTGAGTTTTCTTATCTAACGCCTATGAAAAATTTAACAAAATAGAAACTCTGAAAAGTGCTGGACAGATAAATTTATTTGGCAACTCCATATAAACTGTAGCTATTAGTTTTCACTGAATAATATGAAAGTATAACCACATTCTGTAAACTCAGAACTGGTGAGGAAGCAGTCATGACCTATTTTGAAGTCCCATCCAGCATCCTCCTGTACAGACTGAGCAAGATCACACAAAACCTTCAGCAAAACAGTCAGTGTCCCAGCCAAGACTCAAACTGGGCTCCACCCAAATGTGAGTCAGAAGCACTACCACTTCATCCAACTGGCTCAACTTTAGAACCGTGTTTTATGCCTGTGTACACACACCATATTTAAGCAATAAATTTCACATGACCCAAGATTGTTTAAAAATTTAAAGCACATGCGATATGACCTAAATCATATGCTGGGGCACCACCATTAGTGCTCAACAGCATTTACCACTTCCGATCCTCTTAAACATGAAATGCTTTCCTGGGGATCTAAAGAAGAATGTAAACAGCCCCCACCATCTATCAGATACATGGAGGTACTTACTTCAAGTCCCACAACTCTGACAATGTCAATTTTGTCATTACAAGCTGAAACGACCTTAAAAGAATCCTGATGCATGAAGTGCACTGTAGGATTGTCAGAAGAAAAATATCAATGGTGTACCCACTGTGCCAGTCAACCAGAAAGAGTCAAGGCCTTCTGACACTTCAGAGTCATAAATAATTGTGAGAGACACATAGTCTCTTAATGAAACAGTAACATACCTTCTCCACATCCTCCTTGTGCTCTGTAAGCAAATTGGTGGCGTGCACATGTGCTTTCTTAATGAGCTCACGAACTTCAGAATCTATTATCTGCGCAGTCCTCTCTGAATATGGTTTCTCAAGAACCGTTTCTCCAGGCTGTGGCATGTCAAAACTAACATTGCCTACCTTATCATTCATGCCATATTGAACAATCTAGAACAGAGAATTCAACAATTCATGTGTAATATGTAAGTACAGGTATTACAAGCATATGAGATAAACACATTAACCTTATTTTATATCTACTACTGGGAAACCCGCCAATCATAGTGGCAACGCAGTCTAAAGCATGAAATATCTTTGCTCACTTGAACACTGGGATCATAGGTTTGAATCCCACTCAAGGCACGGATGTTTGTCTGCGTTTATTCTGTTTGTGTTGTCCTGTGCAGGTAGCAGCCTTGCGATGGGCTGATTCCCCATGCAAGAAGTCCTACCGACTATTTAAGATTAAAAAACTGAAGTGAAACAGCATTTCACACATATCTTATGCTCCAAGTGGGAGCAACAGGAATAAACAGACAGACAAATACATAGACTAGGAAACCCTGTTGGCTGCTAATGCCCAATGACTGGGAAGCAAAAGAAGTAACTAGGCAAGACGACGTGTTGTACTAAGACATACACACCTGAGCATATGCACTTTGTGTGACTTTCTTTAAGTCATCCTGTGCACCTGTTGTTATTCTTCCAAAGAAAAGTTCTTCAGAAACTCTACCACCAAGTGTCATGCACATCCGATCGAACAGTTGCTCCTTACTGTATAAATACTGCTCTTTGGGTAAGTACTGAGCATAACCCAATCCTTTGCCCCGAGGTATAATTGAAACCTAAACAAAATAAAACTTAGGGTTAAAATTACATATTGGTAACACAATAATTTTAAAAACAGCATATATGATCATTACAAACATCAATATAAGAAGGAAATTTTAATCTAAATTCAGGGCTGTATTACATGAAACTAACATAAGCTAAAGTTCATTTTAAAAATGTACATCATCCTGTAAATGTTGTAGAGGCATCACAACCGTCTCCACAGAGCAGACTCCTTCTCAGGATGCTAATATCTGCTCAGTTGATCAAGAAATTACCTGTTCTGTATGATACAAAGTTTATTACTGTGTTCACAGGACCCTGTCCACTCAACCTTATCCTGAGCCAGTTAAATCTAGTCCACTATCATATCCTCTTCCTTTACAGTGAATTTTAACAGTATCCTCTCATTTATGCGTACATTTCCCAAGTGCTCTTTCTTTCATATCCTCAAACTAAAATTTTTCATGCATTTCATGTTTCTTCCATACATGCCACACATTCCATTCATCCCATTCTAACTGATATATCAAAAAGCCGTTCACCAACAATTTCACAAGTGACCTGGGAAGGTGAGAGAAAATGGAAGGACGAATTTTTCCATAACTTTCCTCCAATCTCTTATTGTCTGTAAACTTGAATAATTAAAGTGACAACAAGTACAAAATTGCAAGAAAAGTTTCTTATAGAAATTAAACCATCACAGTCATAAACCCTTTTAATACGAGTAGCAGAAATTGTACCTCTGTGTATTATTGAACTGAAACACACCGATTCTCATTACAAGACTTTCATACCACAGAAGACATCCTAACCTTTAATAAAGGATCTGCATACTGCAGGAACCATCCTGCCACGGCATGCCCGGCTTCATGGTATGCTACCGTCTTCTTCTCTTCAGGCTGCAAGACGTTGGTTTTCTTTTCCATACCAGCCACAACTCTCTCAATCGCCTGTTCAAAGTTTTTCATATTTATGGCATCACTTAAATCTCGAGCAGCAATTAAAGCTGCTTCATTACACACATTAGCTATATCAGCACCTGTTCAAATGAAACAAACCACATTACCATGACTGTAAGGTAAAAAAGGTAAAATTGTCTGTGTTTAACTAATTAAGAACTATGCCATGAAGACATGAGGGAGAGTGGACATACAGATCAATGTGTTCTTGACCTAGGCAATAGCAAGTGGTGAGTGGTCACCTTCAAACCCTGACAACTTTATTCCTGGTGAAAAAGCCCCTGGTATCCACTGGATAAGAGACTGGGTGCGCACCAGAACTGGTCTGGGCTACATTGAAAGAAGAAAAATCTTGCCTCTGCTGGGACTCATACTGATCCCTTGGCCTTTTAGCCCATAGCCAGTCATTGTACCAACTACTCTATCTCAGGTTACCACTGTATTCACCAAAACTCCATTACAACTTCCATGAGTTCAGATTCTGAATTGTATTTATAAGGAAGATTTGCTATAGATAATTTACAGTTCCATATAATTGATCCAAGGAACAATGTGATTCATTATTGNTAACAGTACAGCTAGAAACCGCTCGCCAGAACCACAGGAACTTTGCTGCAAGACAGGCATATGTAACGATGACTTGGCACAGATAAAGTCGTGTCTTATTTATACTCTGTTCTACTGACAACAGGCCAGCGAAAAATCTAACAATCTACAGCAAAACCATCAATTATTATGGGCGTTATAACATAGGTGTGCAGCTGAACGAAACATACACGTCGAACCCCCCCAGACGATTTAAATCCCTGACGAAACATACACGACGAACCACGGCAACGGGTTAAAAGCACTTTCTCAGCCACACAGATTGGTAGCATGGATGTTAGGGACCTGAGGTTCCCACACCAGTGAATATTAAGATTACAGTCTTCTGAGTTATGATGCCACACAGTTTGGTAGACAAGTACTAATATTTCTGAGGAACTTTCTACCTCCATCTTTAGGGTTGATGGACAGAGCAGACTCCTCTGAAACATTGGTATTGTCACGTGTTGGGTGTATAACGCAACAAATAACCTCACGCCTTACTGGATATAGCGAATTTGAGTCCACATTCGCTCTTACAATCACACAATTTACAGCTTCACAATTACTGCTATCTGCAGTATCACAAAAACTAGACTGCAAATGCCAGAATACAACTGTCTGGTTGCTGGCTAACTCATTACTCTCCGCTGGCTAGATTGAGAACTCAGAATTGACCGCTGGCTAACTCGGAACTGACTATGAATAGTCTTCGCTGCTCTGTATCTATGCTCGTTCCGGACAACGCAGAAAACAGCCACGTAATAGGCACCACCGCTGTCTGGTGCCGTGGTTACCAATGTTACTGGTAACGCTGTCGGGAGTTGTCTCTCACAACCACTGTTTACCCGCGTTGCATAGTGACCAGTGCGCCGGGACTCAGCTTGCTTCGGCTCTGCTTGGCACGTCACCGCCGGCAGGGGGGTGGGGGGGGTGTCCCGCATAGCGCGACACGTCACAGTATCTATCTACCACACATCACTGCATCACATAATCTGCAGACTGATACAGGATGATGAAATAGAAAATACAGAAGCAACTCTATTTTAAGAAACTGAATTTACACACACACTGAAAATGCCAAGACAGCACCTTAAAAAAAGTCAACACGCTATTCCTTCAACAGCCTTTCTTATTCACTGGATAATCTAAGAATCAATCATAAACTCACTGGATAATCGAAGAATCAATCATAAACCCAGAGTAAAACTTGGTTATAGCAACATCGGTTTCTGCGACACCTTGTCTATTGCGTCAAATATTCAATNCGTTACATATGCCTGTCTTGCAGCAAATTCCTGTTGCTTCTGGTAGAACTTTCCTCCTCCAAGCTGTTATGAATGGCGTGTTTTCTTTAGTATGAAGTTATAAACAGCAGAGACGTGATATGTGCTGTGTTTATAATATCATATTGCCCTGAGCTGGCCACACTAACACACTCAATTGGAATTCTTAGAAGAGGGATGTCCAAATTTTATTCTTGCAAGATCGATTGATTTCGCACAGTACAT
>NW_019743157.1:1128395-1135826 GCF_002891405.2 Cryptotermes secundus | reverse complement strand
CGTGAATAGTGCAAGAGGACGCGGCAGGTTGTTAACTGCATTCCTTTCCTAGAATCTCGTCTAACAGGACCTCACATTGTCTACTTACCCTATAGCGTTCCTGCCTAAACCCAGAGAAGTGCAGTAGCGAAAAAAACATGGCAATGAAACGGAAAGTTTTAAGCATTGAAGAGAAAGTTAAAGTGATTCATGAAATATTGTGTGTATTGTCAGTGAAAAGCTCTGTTATATGTCTTTGATATTACACATTTGGGCAATTCCATGTTAATGTTACGTTAGTCTGTACTTAACTATGTATTTCACTAAAAAAATGCAACATTTTAACTCGGTTTTTGGTAGATTTTTACGTGACTAACATAAGGCTACTGTGGAAGTGCCCACTTCGGTTACAACATTCGTTTATAACGACACTATTTTTAGGTCCCTCTGATGACGTTATAACCAAGTTCTACTGTATTTCAAATTAAATTCTGCAAAACACCTCAACAAAACACAAGGTATTTGATCTACAGCCTGTACTAATCATTTACTCAATATCAGCCACCTTGACTTTGAATTGTTACATGTTGAGGATCCTTATTATTCTCCTGTGACTACAAGGCAATGAAGACACTGCCAAGTGTTCACATATGGCTGTCTCTTCAACTTCATATCTGTGAAACAGTCTGTACCTCAAAGGAGCAGAGTTTCAAAAACATAAAAATATGTTGTCACTCTTATACATGTTATGCATTCATGTAACATTATAAACACTAAATGAATTCAAAATTCCATTATTAAAATTCAATTCCGTGCTCAGCCAGTTCAATATCAGGGATATTAAAATGCCTACGAAGTCAATATTTGTCTCGTTATCAGCCTACACATACCGGTAAATCCTGGCGTAAGTGCTGCCATCTTCCTTGCCAAGTCTATTTTATCCAAATTAGTTTTCAATGGCTGTAGATGAACTTTGAAAATAGATGCTCTACCCTTGATGTCTGGTGCTGGCACAAAGATCTGCCGATCAAACCTTCCTGGACGTAGCAAAGCTTTATCTAAAATGTCAACCCTGTTTGTAGCTGCCAGAACTACAACATTGGTGGTGGTATTAAAACCTGCAACATTATGAACATATGAGCAACTTGTCATCTGTGTAACCTCTGACCATGAAACTGTACAAACATCCAATAACTAACTATAAAATCTTAAACAAATATATACCTGTTTAACTATATCAGACTGAAAGAACATTTTATGCAGATACGGTCTTCTGGGATGTGATGCTATTTAGTCTTACCAAAGGTTCAGAGGAACTGCAGTAAACATTTCCCAGACTATAAGGCATCACATTCCAAATAGTAATCTTCACAGTGGCCAAAATGGACACACCAAATCTCACAAGTATTTACCAAGAGTTTTATTATTATTATTATTATTATTTGGAGGGGGTGGGTTTCCCCATGCACTGTGACCATTTGTTGATCTATTGTGCGCCCCCTTTAATTATTCTAACTAGTCGCCATGCCCTTCCAGTACTTGTGCTCACTATCAGCCCCATTCTGCCAGCGAGGTCAGCCCTGTTTGGTAGTGGTCCCCGATACTTCCTCATCTACCGTAGGAATTGGTCAGAGGTCTCCTACAGACATGAGGATCTTTTACGTGCAGTAAATCTATGACACGGGACACATGGCTTAAAGTCCCTCCAGGAGGACTTGTTCCCTGAATTTTTCCACCCTTAAAAATTCCACGACCTCCACTGGGTTTGAACCAGCGTACCTTGAGCCATGAGGTGGGAACATTACCCCTAGACTACGGAGGCCACTTTACCAAGAGTTTTGGTGACAATAAAAAATGATTTTGTGCTTCTGTAGGCAAAACACGCACATACATGTGTACATGCATGAGATAAATAAATGTAGAGAAAGGAAACAAGGAGTCTGCAGACACATCATATCTACTTTCCTTTAAACAGGGAAATCCAAAAATTATAAATTATTAATAATATAACCTGGTGGTCAAGCCAGTTGCATCATTTGCACTAATATAAAAGCTGTGAGATATAATCTAAGAGATTTCCACAATTCTGGTATGCAAAATTTGCCATCTTTACCATAAAACAGTTACAGACCTAATTTTTGGTGTTCCTATCTACCAAACAAAACAAAAAACAAACTCCGTGATTTTAGTCCGCAAGCAAACTATACTGACCAGGCGACTCCATAAGCTGGGTGGGGGAGACGAGAGAGTGGATTCAGACACAGACGGGGAAGGCGGAACAGACACATTCAGACATGATGGATATCATTCAGATATAAAATGACTTTAGTCACAGCTTTACACCTTAAGGGAGAATTTAAAAGTTTACAAGCTTACCATCCATTTCAACGAGTAATTGATTCAAAGTGTTTTCTTGTTCTGAGTGGCCACCAAAGCTGCGACCACCACGCTTCCTACCCACTGCATCTATTTCATCAATAAACAGGATGCAAGGGGCATGTTTACGAGCCATGGAGAACATGTCTCGAACCTAGAAATATACCAACACATTGAGAACCTAAGATATTCAAAGAATTTATACACAGCCTGAAAATCATGCCTCATGCCTTGCAGTTCATTTCAATCTTCATATATTACTGATCTTCTTAAACAACATAGTTTATTTTTAGTTTTTTTAGGGTGGGGTTAGACTGAGTCCATCTGGTATGTCAGTCACCAACTGGCATATTATACCAGCCCTGGATGACAGATGATGAATGTGGAACAGCCAGTGGAATGAAGATTGGCAGGGGAAACCGAAGTACTCAGAGAAAATCTGCCCCAGTGCCACTTTGTCCACCACATATCGTACATGATCTGACCTGCGCTCAAATACGGGCTGCCGTGTTGGCACTAATCACCTGAACTAAGGCACAGCCAAAGCAACATAACTGTGGTACTTCATGATTAATTCTTTATTATATTTAGATGTACCATGGAAAGGAACAAATACTGTGACAAATCAAGATTACATTCAAATAAAAATTAAAAACAGATTAAATTCAGGAATCCTTGTTACGGTTCAGTTCACAAAACTTTTCTTTCCCAGTAAAAAAAAAGTAAAAAGTAAAGCCATCCCTGTACCAAGCCGTGAAGGGCCATAGGGTTGTGAGACGTTGAGGGTCCTACACTATCTAGACAATCGGCTCAAAGATGGCGGTAAGGTTGTCAGCCTTATGCGCTGGCCGCACTTTACTCTCCAGGAAAATTATTTTTAATTAATTCCTGGTACTCATTTCCCAGGGCCTAGTGCGGCTGGAAGGATTATGTCAACTGAAAAAAATCCAATGACCTCATCAGGATGTGAACCCGCGACCTTCCAGCTTGTAGCAAAGCCTCTCAACCACTATGCTACCACGTTTCCAGTTCCTATATAAAATAATTAAGATAAAATATGCCAAACTATAACTTTACCTACTGTTTTACAATGAAATTCTCATATAACGTTCCTAAATTTAGTGTTCTCCCTCATTTAATGCTCAAGTTCAATGATCCCAAGCAAAGAAATTCAGTGCTAAATTTCCTCCACTTAAAATGTTCTTCAGTTTAGTCTTCAAATCCACTGCTCCCCAAAGAAACCTTAAATGGAAGTTTTACTGTATATGGGTATAAAACTTGGCTTCTAACCATGAGGTAGAAACACGACCTAGATGGCTTTTGATAACATGGTGCTGAGAACTCTGAGACCAAGGAGCGAGGAAATAAGAGTAGAATACTGAATGATGAGATCTGAGGTTTTCACAGTAGTAAAAACTCAGATTTTGGTCATCTGAACTAATGACACCATGAGTGGTTACTGATGTTTTGCAGTAACATGCTTCAGACCCTGAAGCTCGAAGCAAAAGGTACCTGTGAATCAATGATAACACATACAGGACTGTACAGTCATTATACAGGAAACCAGAATCTAAAAAAAAGAATGCTAGTGAAGAATTTATAATTTGTGTTCTTCAGCTAACATTGCTAGCGTGATCAAATCACTCTAGATGAGACAATTAGGGCATCTATCACACATCACACATCCTAAATGGATTAGACCACTTGAAAGGCAGAGATAAGATGATAATATTAAAACAGATCTTAGAAGTAATCAGTTAACAGTACAGTAACTGTGAACTTCAGACACAGTTAAAAGTAAACAACTATAATTTACAGCTATTAAGTTCTGGTTGTTGTAAACTTGACAATCAGAAAGAGTTTTCATACAGGAATAAACAAAGCACAATCTCTGAAACAATTTACCCTTGATGGTCCAACTCCCACAAACATCTCAAGGAATTCCGAACCCGAAACGGTAATAAACGGAACATTGGCTTCTCCAGCTGTTGCCTTTGCTAGCAATGTTTTCCCTGTACCAGGTGGTCCTGCAAATCGATTTAACATGGCATGCCCTTTACAATGGTCTGAAAGTATTTCAGTCACATATTACAAAATCTACAATTATCAGGTTATATGAATCCATAAATGTACTAAAAATGGATAGTCCCAATGTGTCATCATTTGAAAGAGAAAACTAATGTCAATTGTTCATACTAAGACCTACACATAAATCATAATTATTCAGATTGCATCAACTATTGATGGTATGAACACACATTCTGTATTTTAGGCACATAAATTTGAAAAACACACATAAAGATGGGATCATGCTTTACAGAAAAATCCACATATACCAGTAAAAGTAAAAGCAAAGTTTTCCCTGTGCTCACCAGTACCTTCCCCAAAGCTCTAGTGTTCATAGTGACGAGTTATGAGAATTTATTTCAAGTACCATATATATCAAATCAAGATTTCATTCATACTGAATGGTTCAGATATAAGTGTTCAATGCAGAGAAGACATTAAATAATCTTCATAGTCAAGTTTCGCCCATGGGCCAAAGGCTGGAAATCTATAATGCACAAATTTAAAGCTTATGACATTTAACTATTCCAAAATAATGGATTACGTTTCAAAAAAGTACTAAAGTTTAAAATAATCAGTGAATTCACCAAATGACTAACATTTACTTTTAAGCATTAATGGAAGGCAAACAGGACAAATGACTGAATAAACATTAATTAAGAAGTAACATGTACCTGTTAACATGGCTCCCTTTGGAATCTTAGCACCTAGATCTATGTACTGCTGAGGATTTTTCAAGAAATTGACAAATTCCATAATTTCCAGTTTTGCTTCCTCACAGCCTGCAACATCCCTAGAAAAGGATAAATACTTGAAAATATGCTTATACAATAATCCATCTGGCTCTCCAGATATGATATTTCTCTTTTCAAGAATAAAATATTACCATTCCATGGTGACACACTAATTCAGTGAATTAGGAATGAAGAGGTGAGGAAAAGCAAAAAGTACAAAATGAAAGACAATTTAAAAACAGTTACTCATTACTTCAGCCAAGTTAAACTAACAAAGGAAGCTAAATTACCTATTATCTGGATTACCTTTTATACACATGTCTGTTATACAATTCTCTGGAATTATATGAAGACAGAAAACATGTTGTAAGAGAAAGTTTATGATACAATCAATACATATAAAATAGGCATTACAGCTAATATAATATAGTAATAGATTTTACTATTCCAGATTCAATTTTACACTGCCTCCCAAATCAGATGCAAATTTCTCTATATACATACTTAAATCTAACTCCAATTTCATTAGAATTTATAAGCTTAGCAGTAGACTCCATGACTCCACCAAAAATACCACCTCCTTTCCGTCCACCTCGAGCACCCATCATTTCTGCAGAACGTCGCATCATATATATCAGGAATCCTACAAACAGAGTATGGGTCTCATTAAGCAAACACACTCTTGTGGTGTATTTAACAAATCACATACTATCTTCGCTTTATCTGCACAATACAAATACAGTTTATACTTTACTTGTAATCACCATACTCATATAAACATAACAACAAATGGAGTCCATTAACTGGAGCTTATGCATAAGAATAGCCTTCACCTTTTACATGATACAAAATGACATGCAGGGTTCATGCTATAATCTGAAATATAACAGTAATTTTTATTTTTCAGTCATAATTTTAAATCATAAGCTATAAATTTTGAATGAGGCTGTTTTTAAGTAAAAAGTTACACTGTGACAACATAAAACCTCAAAACTAACTGTAAAAGTATCAGGCAGTGAGACTATGATGCACAGCGATGCCAGTAATGTTGGGTAATTATGAATTTATAACTTCTACTACAAAGTCTATACTGACAGAGACATTAATGAAAAGGCACAGTAAGACCTTCCTTTGAAATACAAGTGAATTGCATAGTGTGACGTATCTGCGCTATGCAGGACATCCCCTCCCCAGCTAGCAGTGACATAATACATTCGGAGCGTTGCCGTTGCTACGGTAATAGGCCAGTCAACACCCCGCCCACTCCCTTGGTGATGTGACCAAGGGATGTCGCGGTTGCTATGCAGCAGTAAACAACTCCCAACAGCGTTGCTAGGCTATCGGCAAACACGGCGTCAGACAACAGCAGTACCTAGCACGTAACTGTTTTCTGTCTTGTCCATGCCAAGGCTAAATAAGGAGCAGTGAACATTATTCACAGTTAGTTACAAGTTAGCCAGGGTGTGAGTAGTCAGTCAGTTAGTAGTGAGTGATTAGACAGTGAGTATTGAGCCAGTTAATAGTGAGTGAGTACTAGAGAAAGAGTAACCAGTCAATAGCTGTCTATCTTTCATTGGCATATTTGTGATACTGCCAATGGCAGTAAGGTTGAGATTGTAAATGGTGTGACTGTAAGAGCGAGTGTGAAATAAAATTCGCTATATCCAATACGGCGTGAAGTTACTTGTTGCGTTATACTAGGTGGTTCAAATATGACCGGGACTGTTTTTTCTGTAAACAAGCCGCACTGTGCAGCAGCTGTGCGACCTTGAGAGATTGTAGCCACAACCTCCACTCTCCCTCCTGTTAGGGTTAGAACCTGTTCAGTGCTGTCTGGGAGTTGCTAGAGGGATGAGCAGACAGAAGGTACTGCAGAGCGTGGAACAACGCATTGTGATCAAATTCCTTGTTGGAGAAAACGTCCCATCCACTGAAATTCACCACAGACTCCAACAACAGTATGGGGAAGAGTGTCTCTCACAGACCCATGTGTTTGAGTGGTGTAAGTGCTTCAGAGAGGGCAGAGAGCGCGTGGAGAATGAACCACATGATCATCGGCCATAAACATCTGTCACCAAGCCAAACATTGATCGTGCAGACGCACTTATTCGTGAGAATAGGTGCATCACTATCAAGGGACTTGGAGCAATGCTGTCCATCAGTGTTGGTAGTGTAGAAGACATCGTGAAATATCACCTGCACTATCGCAAGGTGAATGCATGGTGTGTACCATGCACTTTGACAGACGTGAACAAAATGGTGCGCATGCAAGTTT
>NW_019743157.1:1102610-1127818 GCF_002891405.2 Cryptotermes secundus | reverse complement strand
GCAGAAACAAATGGAGACCAATAGAAAGAAAGACAATGAAGATTTCATGGCAAAATTAGACGCCAACCAAGAAAAAGTGGACGCCAATAGAAAAGCCTTCGAAGCAAGGACAGCCGCCATGCGAGCCAAGAGGTTGAAAGCCAATATGAATGCCTGGCAGGAAGAGACGACAGCCTGCCAAGATGCAATGGAGGCAAATCTAGAGAATTTGGAGACAAATCCAAGCAAAGAAGAGGATGTAGTGATGTGACAGAAGATTCCTAATGAAGAGGAAGAGACTATGGCCTGCCAAGAGATGAAGGCACATCTACAAGAAGAAAAGCCGGCCTCAGTAGACACGAAACCTGCGGCAGCACAACAAGAAGAGGTCCCCATAGTGATACTGGTCGGAGTGACGATGGCCTGCCGAGAAATGGAGGCATGTCCAGAAGAAGAGACAGCCTCAGTGGACAGGAAACCTGAGGTGGAAGAACAATGACAGGCACCCATCGAAGAAGCTGAAGTAATGCTGGTCGGAAGAAGAAAAGGCATAGGGACTGAAATCAGCGAAATATGAAGAATTCGACACAGGAAAATTGTGGACCCCAGAAGAAGTTGGCCATAGCCCACAGTGGGATGAGCTGCCGTGTGGAAGTGGCATGACAGAAGAAAACCAGCAGGAAGGTGTCCTGCCATGCAACAGTGGCATGGCGTAGCAGGAACATCTTCAGGAACACCACCCAGAAAAATTGTGGACCCCACAAGAGATTGGGATTCAGCAGTAAGGGAACGACCCGCCATGCGAAAGTGGAATGGCAGAAGGAAAACATCATTGGGAGAAACCACACCAGGGCCATGATTCAGCGAGCAACCCAGAGAGTAGGGCCACTCCAGAAAAATTTACAGACGCACCATGAAGGAACAAAGGATCAACGCAGCAAGGGGCTGCTACACAGGAGGAAGAAGAGGACAACCATGGACGGCATCCGGAAGTGGAGCCCAGGACAGCAAGCTCTTCTGGGAAGTGAAGGAACACTAACGACAATCTTATATGAGACCTATGGTCCTAAAAACCCTAAACGAATGCCCAAGAATTCCAGCAGGACGTGGAGAATCATGGATTGGACTTCATGGAGGGGACGATCCCCTCCAAAACAGAAAAAGAGACTTAAAGCAGAGGAGGAGCTGGTAAATTAGAAACACCGGCACCCCAAGAGAGAGTGAATGGGCAAGAGAGAAAGTGAAGGATGAATGTGATACAACTGGATCTTCTGGCAAGTCAACAGGAAACCGCTCGAGATGAGCTGGTCTTAAGAGGAGAGCGGATGTAAGGGACGGAGAATAATTGCTGCAAGAGGAGTAACCGAAACAGGAGACACTGCAAGCACAGCAATGGGAAGAAAAAGGAACGGGGATGTACTGTTAGGCTGTTCGAGATGAACAACCTTTAGAAGGGAGCAGTGTGACATATTTTCACTATGCAGGACATGCCCTCCCCAGCCAGTGGTGACGTAACACATTCGGAGAGTTGCCGTTGCTACGGTAATAGGCCAGTCAACACCCCACCCACTCCCGTGGTGATGTGACCAAGGGATGTCGCAGTTACTATTCAGCAGTAAACAACTCCCGATAGTGTTGCTAGGCTATCGGCAAACACGGCGTCAGACAACAGCGGTACCTATCATGTAACTGTTTTCTGTCTTATCCGTGCCGAGGCTAAATAAGGAGCAGCGAACACTATTCACAGTTAGTTATGAGTTAGCCAGGGAGTGAGTAGTCAGTCAGTTAGTAGTGAGTGATTAGACAGTGAGTGTTGAGCCAGTTACTAGTAAGTCACTAGAGAAGCCGGTCACGGTAGCCGAGCGGTCTAAGGCATGCATTGTCTTCGCTCGCTCGAAAGCCGGGATCATGGGTTCGAATCCCACTGAGGGCATGGATGTTTGTGTGCGTTTTTCTGTGTTTGTCTACAGGTAGAGGCCTTGTGATGAGCTGATCACTTGCCCAAGGAGTCCTACCAAATGTGTAAGATGTAGAAAATCCGAAGTGAATGGAGTTCATGGAGGTAGGCCTGGGCCCATTGGGGCTGTAGTGCCAAGGAAAAAAAAGTCACTAGAGAAAGAGTAACCAGTCAATAGCTGTCTATCTTTCATCGGAGTATTTGTGATACTGCCAATGGCAGTAAGGTTGAGATTGTAAATGGTGTGACTGTAAGAGCAAGTGTGAAATAAAATTCGCTATATCCAATATGGCATGAAGTTACTTGTCGTGTTATACACCCAACACGTGACAATATTATCACAAACTACTTTCTTTTATAATAGAACTATCTGCTTCAATCCACTGCGCTGCTTGGAAGTATTCCAATATGGGATTACAGTACAACCAAACCATAACCTCACATTCTTCTATATCATTAAGCTGACACCAACAACATATGTTAAAATACATTCAAACAAAAAAAAAGGCATTACCAATAATTAATAATGTTGGAAGGATGCCAGTTATGCTTGCTGCCTCCAGCTCAGTCTTGTAAATAACAGGAACAAAATTTGGTGGCTCTATTAACATCTCAATCTGTGCATTTTCTAGATTTCGCTCAAATGAATCCACACTCCCAATATTAAACCAAAGCACACTCTGAAATCAGAATTATTAAGGAAAATGTACAGCAGTGACTAAGTGATTCAAAGTAGCAACATAAAATAAGACACTGTTGTATTAATCATATGAATCATAGGCAAGAACAAATTTTCCAAACCCCAATCTCTTTAAGCAAAAGGGTACTGAAACTTCATATCCCCCTAAAAATAAGTATAACTGTCTAATAATGCAAATTATGTCCTAATAAGCACTCTAATAACTATCAACTAAAATTTTCTTATAAATAAAAAACTTCCTGCATTCTGATGCTTCTGGCTCATGGTCACTCTAAGTACAAATAACCGAGCAAATTAATTAACACATCAGTAATATAATTTTCCTCTGTGGGAGGGGGATTTAGGTTATAGAAAGAAGGTAAAGCTATCCCTGTAACAGGAGGCCCATAGTGTTGTGAGACATCGAAGCTCCCACACTTACCAGGCAATTGGCTCACAGATGACAGGTTTCAGCCTTATATGCCGGCCACACTTCAGCCCCAGGAAGATTCCTGGTACTCAATTCTGTTAGAGGCTGAGTCAACCCCAGGGTCATGGTGGGACTAGGATTATGTCTACTGAAAAATCCGATGACCTCATTAGGAATTGAACCCACAACCTTCTGGCTTGTAGCATAGTGCCTCAAACATCTAGGCCATATACCATCAAGTGATCACATGGTAGAATGACAGATTAATTGGAAATAATTTGGAAGTCATTCATGTGGTTGCATTCTAAGGGTTTCTGTAGAACCAACACTCTACAAGCACCTGTTTCTGCTAAGACATGTATCTTAGGCTTCATACTACCCTTAATTTATATGTCTCTATGATACAGTACAACCTGTCTAAAACTGAAGTCTTTATCAAAAAATTCTTCTCATCCCAAGAATGCGAAGTGAAAATAAATGCAAAGCTACCTGGAATCAACAAAAACCACTGAAACGTAAAACAAGAATTTAATGAAAAACTGCACCTGAAAATTTACTGCCTTACAATTTTGTAAGATTTTGCTCAGAAAGAATGAAACACTCCTGTCACAAATGGGGAAGAATTACATTGGCTGTTGAACAAATACTTTAATGATTAGAGAATGAAGAAAGATAAAACAAAGAGTAAGAATGAGAAGGAGAAAAAAAGAAAGGAAAAGAAATCAGCAAATACATGAAACAAGACTCACCGAGCCATCAACAGTGTTCCCTGACGCGAGGTGTACTCTCACCCATTTCTTGTTCACTACTTCCAGTTTCTCCACAATACCTTTAGCCAGGTAACTGAAAGAGCATTAACAATGTTGCAGAAAAATACTTCATTTAAGAACAAGGGTTATTGTATAATTCAAATACAATGTGAACTATCTAGCGCCCAATCAGTCTTTCTGTATCTAGAAGACTATTTGCTGTATTGTTTCCCACTTAAGAAATTCAAATTGTTCAGTCCCAAAAGCTTCCTAAGAGCAATCATGCTTAATACTTCCTACATAAGTAGAATTCATGTCCAGAAAATTCCGTTTATTAGAATATCATCAATTACTGTAGAGACATGGAAAAATAATATTAAAACTTCAGAATATGAGATATTACCTTTGGTAAATGGAAACATCAATATCTAGAACTATTATTTTGGACATTCATGGTCTCAAGTTTCTTCAAACCACAATGTTTTGGAAATTGCTTCCTCCACCAGCAGGTACAAGGGGGGAAAAGGTTACTATCACACTGCACCCATTAGCAAGAGCTAGTCTCGCAACTGGCGTGCAAAACATTTCATTTATATGAATAACATAAAGCCTGACCACATCTGTGGTCTAGTGGTCAGAGTTCCTGGCTGCACATACAGAGATCTGGGTTCGATTCCCGGCACTCCCATATTTTCTGATTAATAGTGGGTCTGGAACAGGGTCCACTCAGCACTAACTTCACCAACAAGCGGCTGTTGTTCATTCGGTATAGTTCGCTTGTGGACTAGAACTGGTATTTTTGTTTTTTGTTTGAATAACATAAAGCAAATTATGCTAGGCACTGACATTAAATAAATGTAAATGTATGCTTACTTATTTACAAACTCCTTCCATGCAATTTCCTTATATCCCATCTCATAATAGGCAAGGGTACCTAAAAGTACCAAGGTGCCAACCAGGCCAATAATTATCCACTTCTCTTTCTCCCCTCCTTCTTTACCTCCTGGTCTACCAAACCTGAAATAAACATACATATTTACTCATTTCTGCATATAATACATGTAGAACACAATGTAAATACCACACTATAATCACTTCTCAAAATTTCACACTGCTGACCAACGAACAAAATTTTTCAAATTAAGTAGTTAACATACTCACAGATATTGTGGTGTTTTAGCTCTGAGTGATGCGACACTTAACTTCATGCTGGTCTTGGATCTTGCAAATTCATTGCACACTTTTATCCACACTTACATAACTCACAACTTCAGTATCCAAAATACTTCTCCTGCTGTAGGCACTTCCAGGCTTCAACTGTCTTCATTCTATACATCAACACACTTCAACACATGTACACCACTGAACTGCAGTACGCAAAATTTGTCTTCATCCTATTCACTCGATACAACTCAACTGCTAGACTTCAACTCAATCTGAATACTGACTGAATAGTGTTCACTGCTCCTTATATAGGCTCAGCACAGACCACATACAAAACACACTGCTGCTTGGCAACAGATATCAGGTATTGTTGTCAGGCATAGACCTCATAGAAAACACACTGCTGCCTGGCAACAGATATCAGGTATTGTTGTCAGGGAGTGTTTACCGAGTGTCGCACAGCAACAGGATGAGTGCGGGTATGTAACGTCACTCTCACTTCCTGTTGCGCCATCCAAGCATTCGCAGAGTTGTCGCCTAGCAATGCACCAATACAATCCACAACTCTCACGTTGCGCGTGTGCCCCAAGGCCTCTGTGGCTCAACAGTTCCTGCATAGAGCCAATACGCCACACTGCTCCTTCCTTAAGGCTGTTCATCCCGAATAGCCTAACGGTGCATCCCCGTTCCTTTTCTTCCCATTGTTTCTGCGGATTCCTACTAGCAACGTCTACATTCAGTCTCTCCAGCTCTCCTTTGCAGTTTATTCTACCCCATCCGGCCCCTCCTTCAAGGGTGGTTGTCCTGAGCAGCTCCGTGGTAGGGCCCAAGCAGGTCCAGTCATTCTCATGTACTTGTCATCTTTCATTCTCCATTCATGCCAGGGAAGCTGGTGATTCTACATTACCGGTTCCTCCTCTACTCGCAGTCCCTTTTTCCGTTTTGGAGGGGGTTGACCCCTCCACAAGGTCTAATCCATGTTTTCTCGCTCTGGAGGATGCAGATACCTCCACAGCGTTGAGTCTCCCACCTTCCGATGTCCTCTCGACCTTAAGGCGCATATGCTGTATTGTACATGGGTTCTTTATTTGTTAGCCGCAGTTTCCTGACAAAGTTTTCCTTGCCCTGTGACACTCCTGCATGGCTGGTCAGCTTTCTGTCAATGGCCAATTCGTGCTGCAGTCCACACTTTCCCTAGATCAAAACTTTCCTGAAGATCTTCCTCTTGCGCCATGTCACTGTTGCACAGCAGGACACCTTCCTGCAGGCGGCAGCCAACTTCCTCCGGGATCCACAAATTCCTTGGGTCAGTTCCTTTGGCTCTTCGCATCGCTCTGCAACTTGCTTCTTGCTCCTATGCCTCCTCTTCCATTCTTTGACCGGTTGCACAATGGCATCTTCCTTGGGGACTTCTAGATGCTCTACCACCTCAAGTTTCCTGTCCAGTTAGGTCAGCTTTTCCTCTTTTTCATCTAGGCGCGCCATCATCGTTTCTCGGCAGGCCATCGTCTCTTTTCGGGTAATCGGCATCATTTCTTCAATTATCCTCTTTAGATTCTCCTGTAGATGTTCCTCGCCAGATTTCATGTTCCGTGTCCATTCTTGCCAGCATTTCTTCTTTGTCGGTCTTCCCCTTTTTCTGCATGGCCTGCAAAGCAGCGTGACTTAGTATGGTTGGCATCTGCCTTTTCCTGCATGGACTCCATCCTGGTCAGCAGGAGTCCCAACACTTGCTGTGTGTCCATTTTTTTGGCAGGATAACACTCTACATACTTGTGAATTCAATAATTCTTCCTAAATTGTGGTGTGTTTAAGTTCAAATCTCACTTCTGTAACATCAGTTGTCATGTGTTGGCCATGTGTGACGTGACAAATAACTTCACGCCAGTCTTGGATCTAGCAAATTTATTGCACACTTTTATCCACACTTACATAACTCACAACTTCTATATCCCAATTACTTACCCTGCTGTATTCACTTCCAGGCTTCAACTGTCTTGATTCCATTCACTCGATACAACTCAACAACTGATAACTGCTAGACTTCAACTCAATCTGAATACTAGCTGAAAGTCAAAATCAATCGCATATTAAGACTGACGGTCAGTCAGTCAGTCAGTAAATCTTGGTGTTGAGCCCCAGACCAGATATTTATCACTCTTTGACAGGTACAGTCTTCTTTTTTTGGGGCGCCCTCTCTGACGAGAGGACGGATTTGTCTTTTGTATATGTTGCTGGCCTTGCCAGCACAGTCTTTCTCGTGTCCAAGTCCCTTGGGACTCATNACAAAACAACGTGTATCGTTTAGATAATGACCATGTCAACCATTACGCATTGAGGGAAATATATATACACAGATACATTCATACTCTGCACAAAGCCTGTGTGGAGGCGGGGTCGAATACCTCCACCGTGATCCTGCAAGACGTAGGAGACAATGAAAAGGGAAGTCTCAAATCTGAGACAGTAAAATATGGTTGCAAGTCCCAAGACCCGAGAAAGACTGCGCTGGCAAGGGCCAGCAGCATATACAAAAGACAGACCCGCCCCTCATCAGAAAGGGCACTTCACAGAAACAAGACTGTAACTGTCAAATTGTAATTTATTGGTAATGGTAATAATTAATATCTAGTCATGAGCCCCATTACTGACTGACTGACCATCCGTCGCAATGTGACTTTGACTTTACTGGCTGAATAGTGCTTGCTGCTCCTTATATAGGCTCGGCATGGACCACATAGAAAACACATTGCTGCTTGGCAACAGATATCAGGTATTGTTGTCAGGCGTGTTTACCAAGCGTCGTGCAGCAACGGGATGAGTAGGAGCATGTGATGTCACTCTCACTTCCTGTTGTGCCATCCAAGGGTTCACAGAGTTGTCGCGTAGCAATGCGTCAGTACAATCCATAATTCTCACGTTGCGTGCCTGCCCCAAGGCCTCTGCGGCTCAACAGTTCTTGCATGGAGCCAATACGCCACAATAGTGTCACGATTTAGTGACCAGACATGGGGTTTGGATTGGTAATTAGATTTAAATGAACATTTAGAACTTGTAACTACATGCAGCTGTGACAGTTTCATGGGTCTACACTCTCTACAAATCACTGCACTGCAGCAAACATATAGTCTTCTACATCTTCACCTGTCTATCAAGTGTAGGTTCCTTAGCTCCCTTACTCATGTCTTTACCAGCTGGTGACTTTCTTGCTCCTCCTTATAGCCGCAACTGCCTGGCTTCTGTCTGGTAAACTGCTGCAGGCCCTTGGACAGTAAGTCAGTCACACTGCTTCTGGCCTTTGCAAGCACAATCATTTTTGGCTTAAGTCTCCTAAAGATGCATGAACAAGATTTTTATTCTGACCCAAACATGTAAATGTTTCAAAATGGGGCCTCCTCTTCAATGAAGGTGGGGTTGGTCTTCCTATGTAGGTTCTACATTTATTGCACTGTGGATTCAGCATGAGTATATCCTCGCTGTCATGGTGTCCAGGTCACTATGGGCTCTGTGCACCCTTTGTCACTGCACTATACTAAATATCACTTATACGAGGTATAGAGAGGTTTCTTGTCAATGCAGGCTTGTGTAGCAGGTTATGTCTTAACTTATGTAACTGCTCCAAAACTGCATTTAATCAGCTGAATGGTCACAGGCCTGACTGCCTCCAAGTTTAAGCCTCTTATACTTCCTATGCCTGGCTTCTCCTTGTCAAATATCACATACAAGGGGCAGTCAAATGAAAACAGGTCACCACGCATAACTCACATGGCGCGCAAGTTGGAATTTGATTATGGTACAAACATCTGGTAGGGACTCGGGAAAGCACAGTGACAAAGTGCCCTTGCATACTAGTCGTTTGTTTATTGTGGTTGTTCAACATCAGTAATGGAGGCAGGTAAAGGAGAACAGCGAAGTGCAGTGCGCTTTTTGACTACTGAAGGAGTAGGAGGACGAGAAATTCATCGTCACATGTCTGCTGTTTACGATGAACACAGCATGTCACGTTCGCTTGTGCTGGCGTGGCATAAGATATTCCAAGAGGGACGTGTATCACTGCAAGATGATGCTCGCCCAGGACAGGCTTATCATGTCATCATTCCTGATGTTATTGCTGCATTGGATGGTCATATCTGGGCAAACCGACGGATCACTGTGGAAGAAATTAGTCATTTGGTGGGAATAAGTCACAGTTCCATGCACGCCACTGTGACAAAACATCTGCTGTACCACAAAATCTGTGCGCAGTGGCTTCCACATCAACTCACGGAGGAATAGAAGACTCAGAGAATGGCTGCATCACTTGGTCGCTTATGACAATACCATGAGGAAGAGTATGCTTTTCTGTCCTGTATTGCCACTGGGGACAAAACTTGGTGCCACCATTTTGAACCTGAGAGCAAACGGCAGAGCCAACAGTGGAAACACGTGAATTTTCCCCACCAAAGAAATCCAAAGCCGTACACACAAGTTCCGGTAAAGTGATGATGACGTTCTTCTTCGACTGCAATGGCCATCTGCTTGTCGAATTTCTCGAGCATGGGGCCACAATCAGTGCACAGCGCTATGAAGACACTTTGCAGAGACTGAGATGTGCCATAAAGTCAGAACGCCCTGGAATGCTATCGAACGGCAGTATCCTTCTTCATGATAATGCGGGCTCCCACACTGCCAACTGTGTGAGGAATGCGCTACAGAGATTTGGTTGGGAAGTGCTTCAACATCCCCCCCCTACAGCCCAGATCTCTCCCCATGTGATTTTCACATTTTTGGAGACCTGAAGAGAGACATTCGTGGACATCGGTTTGCATCGGACGAAGACGTGTGTGGCTGGGTAAAGACGTGGTTCCTTAGACAGCCCACAAGCTTTTTAAGGATGGGACTGACCATCTTATCTCACAGTGGGATTAACGTATTAACAGTTTTGGAGATTACTTTTGAGATAAGAAATGTTTTGGCTTCTGACCCGTTTTCATTTGACTGCCCCTCATATATTTAATTTTACATGATTTAGGATTACTCCTACCTGTGTCCTGCATAATTTAGTTATATAGTCATACACGTAAGGGATTTTGAAAGCCACGTGCAATTTGCAAACTTGTGTGCACCCATCAAGCTTTCCAGTAGCACGGAGTACTCTGTTCTACAGGCACAGCAATTTCAAGAGGTCCGCCACATACTCCCAGGTGGGAGAAGCAGTCATAACTGACCTAATCACAGCTCTGTAAAGGATAAGTTTAATATTTGTACATAATGCCCACTTTTGAATAGAGAACAGGTCCTTACATACATGCGCAAGGCCTTGGCTACAGTCCTTTTGATATGGTGTCTCCATGACATCCTCCTGTTGAAAATGATATCAAGATGAATTACATTATTCTCCTACTCGTCCTCATTACATAGCCTCAGGCAGCAAAGAAAACATCATTTCTAACAGTTCTTCTACAGTTGCAAGTCTGTCACTTTCAACAGACTACATTGTGCTGTATCCCAGAAGATAGAACTCTTCATGACAATCACAGTGAGAACCTCATATCCTATAAATAAACCACTGTTCAGACAGTTATTAATAGATATAAGACTCCTCCAATCAAGAGATGTGTGGTCCATCAGAACTCAGAAGATATGGCAAATGCCATGTCCTCACTACTGCAATCTATAGAAAGTATATATGAATAAATAAATAACCTTTGAGAATTGAGGAATTATACCCCTTACCTAGACTGGCTACCAAAGATCCCAAATGACCACTGATCATATGGTTTGGAAGGAGCCGGTGGTTTAGAGGGCTGTGAACCGGCTGCTGCTTTAGATGGTGGAGGTGCCTGAGATTGCTTTGGAGCATCTTTTGCCTCTTTGGCGGAAGGCTTTGCAGATTTTGTAGCTTCTTTACTGCCTCCAGGCTTGAAAAACTTCTCAAACCCTTTTGGAGGTCGCTCACAAAACAGTCTCCATTCCTGCAAAACTGTTTCCAAATTTGGGGCTCCCGGTGCTCTCTGTAGTAACGTAAGATTCCTTTTAAGCTGCAACAAGCAATTTATTTGGTTTAACTTAAGATCTAAAAGTATGCAATAATGGTTTGTTAACACAATTATTTACTTTTTTGACATCATCAACCATACAGTTTTTTATTTAAAACAATATTTCAGAGACTGGACTCTGCCTCTAAAATAATGTTTTAAATTAAACAAAAGGGGATGATGGATAACATGTAACCGTTCATTACCTACTGGCGTAGATTTCAGAAATTAATATTTGTTACTTAGTACCAATTTTATACTAAATGTAACTTGTGCCCAGTCTTGTATTAACTGTTCCAAGCATTCGTGATGAGCAATTTGTAGGTAAGAGCTACTAGAAGGTTCTTTAATAGCTGGTGTGGTATGCAAATGACTACGCATCCCACTGCCAGTCTGATAAAAGAGACTTCCAGAATATTCCCAAATTATGAAGCAGTAGAAGAATCTTTGAGAATGATCTGGAAACAGAAGGTTCTGGATGTTACGTCATCTCACAGTATTTGAATGGGTTGATCCCTAGATGACAGGCACTCAGTAACTCATGGCAGTATTAGCCAATCAGTTGGGCAATCAGGAGTGGACGTGTAGATTCGATGAGACACCAGGCTGGAAGATTGATGTACATCTTCTACCGTACTGTAACGTAGTGTTATGAA
Source organism: Cryptotermes secundus (assembly GCF_002891405.2). Classification (NCBI taxonomy): domain Eukaryota; kingdom Metazoa; phylum Arthropoda; class Insecta; order Blattodea; family Kalotermitidae; genus Cryptotermes; species Cryptotermes secundus. The sequence continues at coordinate 1,116,187 of NW_019743157.1, read as the reverse complement.
TGTTGAAATAGTGTACAGTGAGTGCCAAACGTGCAACTGTAATTGCAAGTGACTGCTGCTTGTGAGTGTGTAGTGCAGTGGTTCTCAAACTGTGGGGCGTAAAGGGCTTGAAAGGGGGGCGCAGCATACTTTCCTACAGATAAAATTAAAACTGTCCTAAATCAATTAGAAAAGTAGCAAAAAATAGAAATACACATAGAAAAACTTTTGATGAGTACAGGCTTTAATTATCATGAATTTGAGCCGTTCTAAGGTTTAGCTCGCTCACGTATGATGTCATCATGTTTCCCTTGACGGATTCCATCCCCACTATGCAGTATCCTGACGTCAGTCACGTGGTCCCATGTACCCTCTTGTGAAGGGGAGACTTGTACAGGGCAGTCGTGTAGACCAAGTTGACTTGGAAGGTCGGTTACTAGCCAGCAGGTTTGTTGTGGAAAATATTGGTTTCGGCTGGGTTTGTTCAAAATTCCCTTTTGGTGCTATCTGGCTGGCCGGTAAGGACTGCCCGCGGTCGCAAGCCGTTGCTTGAACGCTTGCGACGCGCGTTACTAGATTTGGTTTGGTATTTTTTTCAGAATTAGACTTGTGTTTGTATAGCCTGAGTGTTTAATGTCCTAAAATGACTAGTGTCGACACAAGTGGTGCCGACGGGAAATTGTTTTGTTCTAAATGAGCTTGCATTAGTTTCTTGGTCAAATGTGCCGTTTGTTATTTATGTATTGTTATATATTTTTATTAAAATTGTATTTGTTCTTATCTAAGCCAACGAACTGAGGGTAGCTTCCTCCTCCTAGCTGGGATACCCCATGTCCATCTCGGGGAGCGTGGGAACCAACAATAGGGCCAGTAACGATTGTACTGTGCCCTTCCTCTTCATAATAATAATAACCTAATAATAATCAGAAGGAGCCAGTGAAGACGAAGGGCGCAGTGCAAATTTCAAAATAACTAATAATTATTCTCTTTACCGGCAATTATAAAACGCGTATGCCAGAGACAGCATTGATAGTTCAGCAGTGGCCGCATCTTCTGAAATCCTCTGAAGTCTAGACTTTTTAAAATGCTATGTGAGGAAATGGGTGCCGAACACACTGCTCTGTTGTTTTTTAGTGATGCTTGATGGCTTTCATGAGGCAAGGTAGTAAAGAGAATGTTTAAGCTGAGGCATGAGGTGTTCTGTTTTTTAAATGGGGAAAATCACTCACTGGCAGACAGTTTCAGCAACAAGGACTTTTATTGAAAATGGCTTACCTCACAGATATATCTGAGAAACTAAATATCCTCAACACTTCACTTCAAGGGAATGAGGCAACTGTACTTTCTTGGAATGACAAAGTGAAGGTATTCATGAGAAAATTAGAGCTCTGGAGAAACAGTATGGAAAGTGACACGCTAGACATGTTCCCTACTCTGGTGTCAATGTTACAAGACACTGATAATCCAGTGCTTCCAATGGACATAAAAAGCTGCCTACTTGATCATCTCATAATGTTGAATGTTCATTTCAAAAAATACTTTTGCAATGATTTTGATAAATTTAATTGGATTAAAAATCCATTCGAAGTGCTCCTCGGCCATCATCTCTGAAGGTAAATGAGCAAGAACTCATCGATCTCACTAGTGATACTTCATTAAAAAGTAAATTTAAGGAATTGTCTTTGTTGGAGTTCTGGATACATTTTGGCAAGGAATTCCAAACTTTGAGCCAAAAAGCACTGAAAATCCTGATTCCTTTCGCAACAACTTACTTATGTGAGACAGGCTTTTATGCTTTGGCAGCTATAAAGTCAAAGTATCGTTCAAGGCTAAATACTGCTAAAGAAGTTAGAGTGGCCATTTCTGATATTACACCTCGTTTTGATAAACTGTTCTCAAAAGCAGGCCCATCCATTATACTGAACTTTGACATTTAAATGTTCGATTCTCTTTGCAGAAAAACATTAAATACTTGTTAGTTGAATATTGTTTCATTTCAATACATATTTTGGTTAATTGCAAGTGTTAAAACTAATTTTTATTGCAGGCCTAGTATTGTGATACTTTAATTTTGAGTAAGAAAACTGCTAAACAGTATGTAGAAAAACACAAAATAAACTGAATGAAACATCAAACATACCATGACTTCTATTTTGATAAAAAAGACAGGATGGGGACCTGAGAATATTTTCTCTTCTCAGGGAGGGCTCAGAGGTAAAAAGTTTGAGAACCACTGGTGTAGTGTTATCAATAGGGGAAGTGTAATGTTGTATCAACTATAAGTGTGGTTAAGCGACTTCTTCACCGAGAAAACCTCTTCTGTTGAAGCAAGGCCCATTAAGCCCTGAAAAGAATCTTATAACTCAAACCCAGGACATCGTCCTCCTCTTACTCCAAAGCACCTCGACGTGGTTCCCAGATAACGTAATGGCGCCCTATCAACTACGAAGGTGCGGAAGGACAGCTAACGCGGTGATTAGGCATTGCCCCCAATAAAGAACTCCCACAAGTAGCGTCCAATGCAAAACTTCAAACAACAAAGAACAGCTAAAAATGTTCAAAAAGTAAATAATCTGTTTAACTTATTACATATTATGACATGGCAGTGACATCAGACAAGGAAATGTTATATGCCAGAAGGAAAGAGATCACTAGGATGACGAACACATAGGTGGGTGAATAGATCTTACAGAGACAGCATGGGGTGTTATGAACTGGACTGATCCACCTCAGTATAGGGACCAGTAGAGGGCCCTTCTAAACATAATAATGACAGAAACAGCTCCTGAATCAGTTTTTGCATACACTTCTAATGAGAAATGGAAATTTATTATTATGTTGATACCATAATTCAATGATTATGAACTTTTAAAGTTTTCATAATAAAATGCTTGAGCACTTGCTCCTGAATATTACGGATACAGTTACTGAAATTATAACCAATCAAATCTAGGAATTATTTAAATAATTTGATGTCAGTCCTATATAATGCAATGGTAAAGGAAGTTCAATCACATTCATGAACTCTCTACTTAAATAATAATGGCGACTATCCTAACCTAATAAGCTGCATGTTCCTGAGACATGCTTAAGCTGCTGCCACACAAACCAAGTCGAATCAGATCTGACTCACTATGATGCTGTGAAGGCAGAAGACCCTTAGCTTCACATGGCTCAACATGATTCACGCAATGCGACAGGTATATAGAAATTCTACAAAAAAAAAAAATAAAATACAGCTACCTTTGTAGCAGTTTAACTTATTTTAATATTTTTCCATCTGCTTCATTCATAAATGCAGCTTCCAAATTAATTACCAATACGCTGGTTTATAGGTGTAGGTGTAGATTCAAATAGTACGAGCTGAACTGCCAATATTTTCATGAGTCTTGCTGCCTCTGTCTCTTGAACAAATCTCCATGGCCTTTAGTCCACAAGAGAACCATACTGACCAATCGACTGCTGCTTGTCAACAAAGTTAGTGCCAACTTTTGCAGACAGAGGGTGTGGCGTGGTCAGCACAACAGATTCCCAAGGCCGTTAATCTCGGTTTTCTAGACTGGAGACCCTACTTTTCCATTCAAGTAGCTCCTCAATTATCCTCACAAGGCTGAGTGGACCTTGTTCCAGACCACTACTTCTCAGAAAATTTGGGACCTCTGCATCTGTAGCCAGGAACTCTGACCACTAGACTACAGCAGCAGTTCTTGAACACATCTGCATGATACAATCACCCAGAAATGAGGTCAACATTATTATCACTACGGAACTATTAAACAAAAATGTTTATGAATGCTGAACCACTACCTTCAGAGAATTAAATACAGAAAATTTATAAAATACATCTGATTATCATCACAGTCTGCATTTCAGCAGTTTTGGATATGAGTTCTGACAAGGCTCTGAAACATATGAAAAATATCATTTCAGTAACTACAACTTAAGAAGTATAAATAACTAAATTCTTTGCCCTTCAAATTGTTCATAACCTAAACTGGAAAAGATATACTAAATATACTGTAGCATGCAAACCCATTGCTGGGTAACAGTCACAAAATGATACCTGTTGCTAGGGCAGTGGATTCTTAGTACACGGTGTTACATAATCTGTTGCTGTGTGATGTGAACACATTCCCATGGAAACGACTAGCATACAAGAGTGGTGTTTTCTATACCGTCTGTGCCAAAGAGTTATCTTGAAGACAATTGGAACGACCAAGCCAGTTCTTGCCGATCACGGTAGCCGAGCGGTCTAAGGCATGCACTGTTTTCGCTCGCTCGGAAGCCGGGATCGTGGGTTCGAATCCCACTCAGGGCATGGATGTTTGTGTGCGTTTTTCTGTGTTTGTCTACAGGTAGAGGCCTTGAGACGAGCTGATCACTCGCCCAAGGAGTCCTACCGTACGTGTAAGATCTAGTAAACTGAAGTGAAACGGAGAGTTTCATGGAGGTTGGCCTAGGCGCAAAATGGGGCTGTAGCGCCACAGGAAAAATAAAGCCAGTTGTTAGTTCAGTTGAATGCTGCACTGGAGGCTGTGAAGATAGAAACTGAGAGCGTGAAGCTGAAGAATCTCCACTGTTACAAGCTGCTGCCAGGAAAAAGCTGGGGAAGACAGACCAGGCTGGGAATAAGACTTAGCAGGTGCTGTGGCAATTTGTGAATTGTGGAGATTAACAGTGGCACTGTAAATTACTTGCACTTACAAGTCATGTGCATAAGTGGTCAATAAATCTATTCACCAATCCAAACCCCGTCTACAGTCACTCAAAATCTTGACATCTGGTGTCAGAAGTGGGACTGGATACCACACTGGATCTCGCTCATTACACTGCCACACTATGGACATGGCGTGAGTAATGGAACTCCTACTGGACACTGAAGAAAAGGTGGATTCTCACAATGAGAAGCTGATGACAATAATACTGGTAAGGAAAAGATAGAGGCCTCTCTGGAGAGTAAGGAGCCAATCTCAGTGAAGATAGTGTCCACAGCAGTGCATGAGGCCACAATGTAACCTGTCAGAGAACTGGAGAAGCAGCATGAGGACAGGCATCTAGCCATAGGGCACTGCCAAAAGCCAAAGAAATGGACCCAGGGTGATGGTGGATCCCAGAAGAAGTTGGTTGCCTCCTGCGGAAGGATGATCTGTCATGCCACTCTTTCACAGCATAAGGAACACTCCAGTCAGGGACAAGGCAAGGACAAGGCTGTACGAAGAACACAGAAAGAATTGACATTCGGGAACAGACATCAGGTAAAACCAGATAGCATCAATGGGATATGGGACCAAGACTTAAAGAAGCAGCTACATGTGAGGATGGATAGGACATCTGGCAGGATCTTCGGGAAAAACTATGGGGCTGGAGATCGTGAAGCAAACAGGATTCAAAAAATGAGTGAACATTGTGAAAGGGTAGGCCCCTCCAAAACAGAAAAAAAGAGACTTCACACAGAGTAAGAGCAATAGATGTTGGAGTACTGGCCACTCTCGGAACTTTGGCCCCACTGATCAGAAAACCAGGATGATGGTGATCACTCTGGACTCAAACCCTATGAGGGAACCACTTGGGACAAGCAGCCTTAAAGAGGGAGCAGCAGAAGCGACTGGAGAGTAATCACCGTGAAAACTGAGGTAAGGGAAGGAAGGTGAGACTGATTACAAACATCACAAGCACAGCCCTGGAAAGAGAAGAAACGATGGTATGCCTGTAGGCCTGGGGTCTCCAAACTTTTCGAACCGCGGGCCACATTAGGTAATTCAGCACTTTCAACGGGCCGGATAAAATGAGAAATTAATAACTCTAGGTATATGAGTTTTATTGAAAGCACAGAATTTCATAAACTAAATACAAAGTACATGAGAATAAATTATCGTATATTAATGACAACAGACAGTAGCAGCAAATGCTCATATTTTCATCACAAATTATAATAAAACAATTAATGTGAATGATGGAACTCTTTTTGCATTCTTAAAATCTGATTAAACTGAGGTTCAAATTTTGAAACGCTGATGACATGCAGCGACTTCAAATGTTCATCGGATAAATTTGCCCTGTATTTCGACTTGATGTACTTCATCTGGGAAAAAAGTTTGTTCACACAGATATGACGTCCCAAAAATGGAGATAAATTTACAAGCAAATTTCTTTAAATTTGGAAATTGCTCAGAGTTCAGAAATTTATAAAATTCGATCAAATTTCCTTCCCTGTATTTGTCTTTAATATGATAATTTTCCTGAAGTTCAATAATTTCCATTTGAATTTGACTTGGGACATCTGCAGCATCACAGTCAAACGGATTTTGAAACAATCTAATTTCCTGAGCACTGGAATCCAAATCAGCAAATCGCTTCCGAAATTGTTCTTTCAAATCTGAAATGACTAAATTTGCAAACGAGGAAGGAAATTCTGCTTCGCCCTTTTTATGCAACTCTGCACAGTATAGCATATGAACAAAGTTACAATTTTTCACTTGGCTTTCCAGAAGTATCAACTTTGCTCTGAATGCCTTGATAAGCGCAAATAAATCACAGACTAAGTTATTTTCACCCTGCAACTTTAAATTCAAATGGTTCATATGGTTCACCAGATCAGCAAAACTGCTAATTTCCAAAGCCACTTGGTATCTGATAAAAGTGGTTCGTGATGGTTTTTCTTGGTAAGAAATATATCAATTTCATTCCTGAGCTGAAAGAAGTGCGAAAGAACCTTTCCACAGCTAAGCCATCGAACTGCAATATAATATGTCAGGTCAATAAGCTCAGAATCACATTTACCAGTACTCACTGGAAAATTAGTTCAATTGGCGCATTTCTGCACAATTCTTTTGCGGGCCGGATAAAATCACATCACTGGCCACATGTGGCCCGTAGTTTGGAGACCCTTGCTGTAGGCCATTCAGGACAAATAGCCTTAGAAGGGATCAATGTGGCATATAGACCCTTTGCTAAGCAGTGACTCTGTAAACAGTGACTGTTTCTGGGCAACGGTTATGTGAACATGTTCCTTTTGCTAGTCAGCAGATTCTTAATAATGCAACAGTTGGATTACAACAATGGAAATGAACTGATATATTGGGTTTCTGGACTTTATCCATCGTCCTAGCTTTTTAAGATAACAAAAACACGACGTTTTGGAAACTGGATCTGTTTCCGTCCTCAGGTGAAGGAAAAGGGGAACACCTATTCTGTTGGGTCCGTTAGAAAGCGCTAGCCTCAATCACTGGACAGTGGGTCCAGTGATTGTTGGGTCCGTTAGAAAGAGCTAGCCTCAATCACTGGACAGTGGGTCCAGTGATTGAGGCTAGCTCTTTCTAACGGACCCAACAGAATAGGTGTTCCCCTTTTCCTTCACCTGAGGACGGAAACAGATCCAGTTTCCGAAACGTCGTGTTTTTGTTATCTTAAAAAGCTAGGACGATAGATAAAGTCCAGAAACCCAATATATCAGTGTGTTATACACCATCGTCAGAATCCTATAGTAACTAAATGGAAATGAAGTGTTTCTATCTGGTCCATGGCGAGATTTTATAAGAAAATCAGTTATCAGTCAAGAATCAGTTCTGCATGGGAAGTCATGAGATGGTGGCCAACCAGCTATGGCATGAGCGCAGAAGCTGAAGAATCTCCACTGTTAGAAGCCGTTATTATGAAATGACTAATGAAGACTGTAACAAACAGACTGAGAACACTAGTGAGCGTGTGTGTATGGTGCTATAATTAAGTGTAGTCATGACTCATGTGTTAAATAAATCAAACCACCAATGTAACAAACAGACTGAGAACACTGGTGTGTGTGTGTGTGTGTGTGTATGGTGCTATACTTAAGTGTAGTCATGAAATGAAATAAATCAAGCCACCAATTCAAACCCCACCTAGAGTCACTCAAAATCGTGATATTATCCCTAAACTAAGTTCACTATGCCTTGCTTGATGACAGTCGTATCACTCATGAAACCAGAAACTCTGAAATGAGTTTATTTCATTTCCTTTAATTTCCTCATGTCATATGGAATAACTTCCTGGGAAAACTCAACAGACTGCACAAAAATATTCTGCCACCAAAATAAATTATCAGAATAATGGCAGATGTTAAAAGAGGTGCCCTTGTAAGAACTGTTTAAAAAATTTAATATTGTTCCACTAGTCAATGAATTTTCTTATTACTATTATTTGTTGCATAAAAAAGGAAATTTTAAAAGAAATTCAAATGCATACAAGTATAATATACAGATACAACCTACCTGAGCCAACCACTAACCTCAGTAAATATCAGTAAGGAGTTCAGTATACTGGAATCCATTCCGTATTCTTGCTCCCACAAACATTTCGATCACGATATAAAACTATTTAAGCCAGCACTAAAAAATGCCTCCTATTCCTGGCCTTACCGGGACTCGAATTCCGACCCTCGGTCGTCCAACCCATAGCCAATCGTTACACAGACTGCGATATACCGGCTCCTCTTATAGTAGTTCTATAACCTCTACAAATCGTTCGTTGGGTGCGTATGAAAATAATATAAATATATTTACCAAACTTGTATCAATATTTCCTCGTTTCACCCCGTTCCACAGCAAACGCTCCAGTTTCCTTACTGTAGACAACAACCTGTGCGCCATCGTCTTTCTGATGAAACAATATTCATATATGACTTAACACAAACATTCACATCACCTGAACCACACAGGCCTGCCCGTAATCAACGTCGTCGTTATCGTTATCATGAACCATGAAGATCATGAACACAGAATAACCTTCTTTCTGATCGGAATTCAGAAAGGCCAACACAACGGGAACTTACAATGCAGTCAAATAATTTTCTGTGCGCTACATTTCTGAAAGCACGGAACGGAAGTACGAATTTTGTTACTCAACTGTTTTATGATTCAAATAATGGAAATAAGGTTAGTTTGGGTTTACCGGTAGCTTCTATAAGAATCACTGCTGTAATGTAGTGTTATATCCGTGTTTGACATTATATCAGATGTAGAAGGTCGTCGACTTAACAGTGAGGCCCATTTAATATCCTTTATATAGTGGAACGTAGTACCGTTGAAAACAGACCGGTGCCACTGAAGAAGAATGGTGGGCTTGCAGGAAATATTTCAGTTTATCATACTCTCCTTTGATATTTTGAGTAAAGTAACATACATTGGTTTAATTATTAGTAGCACAATTGGGCAGCTTATTGTGAAATACGTACTGATGTGTTTCACATTTATTTACACTGCTACACAAACAATATTTCATGTTGCAAAAGTGCTGTATGAAGATTACTGCATTTTTCTGTTGGATGTAATGAACAAAGGCGTGTATGTTGCAAGTGCTATAGTATGGGTAGTAGGCTGGCTTATAAACCTCACATACAGTTGCTGGGAAATTATAAAGGGCACCTGTTCGGAAATTTACGAATTCCTGCTATTAACCATGGACACAGTATTTATAATTGTGATGAAAGCAATACATTGTATCTCAAACATTCCAGAAGCGTTGAAGAATTTCATTACATTGGTTGGATCTGGGATCTGGTTAGCATTGAAGCTCATCCCACTTGGGTTTGTGTATACCATTAGCATGTGTATATTTCTTGTCGGACGAAGTTGTGAGGAAGTAATATCTATAGTAGAAGCTATATATAGAGGAATCTTCTTTGTTTTATATGGTCTTGTTCAGTTCTTATGTGATATACCTTTTGAGGCACATGCTGGTTTAATACTGGGGACATGTATACTGTACCTTAGTATGAAGTATCGTACTCACTTAATACACTATTTTGCAAACCTCTGTGTTCAAATAATACACTGTTGTGCAAACCTCTGTGTTCAAATGAAGTATGTATTGAACCGTACATGGACTAGTTTGGAAATGCTGCTGCTCTCAGTGTTTACTAATCAGAACAATGAACTTGGGAATGGAGAATATTCAGAAAGTGAAGAATTAAATGATGAAACTCAAGATGATAATAGTCAGAGACAAGAACCATCAGAGAGTTCTACATTACATTTGCGTTCCCGCCTTGTGTCAAGAGTTCAACAAGGGAAAACTGACATTACAAGACAGCATTTGCTTTATCAATTAGAACAGGAACAAGAAAGTAAGCTATGTATCGTGTGTCAGGACAGAAACAAATGTGTCATTATATTACCATGTCGGCATCTCTGTTTATGCATGGAATGCTGCAGCATTATACAGAGGGAACATAGATCATGTCCAGTATGTCGACAGAATGTAGGAAGAACAATGAAAGTCTATGTTTAAAGAGAAAAGACTTTCTCTTTCTGAGATATGTCTTGTTCATATAAGAATGTTTCTTATACTGTGTTCTGTTACATTTAATAACATAAATCCATATATAACACACATCTTTGCTTTAGTTCATGTTAGTAATTAATGTTTTGTAAGTATAATAATTGTCATTCTGCTTTCCAGAAGTCTGTGATATTTTTGTAATTTATGTAATTATATAAAGTTTTGAGATGTTCATAAAAGTACACTTAACTTTCAAAATCTGTAGTAACTGATCAAAATTCAAGTACAAATTAAACCTTAATATATTTATTTGTAGTTTATTTATAAACCTGTCAATAACTTGTCACCTACAATGCCAGCCCTTACTGAAAATATTTCAGCGCATTATCATGAGAGAGAGATACCTACAATGAAACTGATAAGATAATACTTAGTACTTTAATATACTCTTTTTTGCAGCTTCTATAAAGCAGGAACCTGTACTGTGTAGTAAAGGCTGTTTTTTATATATAAAAATGTTTCCTGCACTAAAAAGACAGAATAATACAAACCTTAGAATTTTGCACACTTCTGTTAGTTTTATTCATATCAGGAAATTATAAATACAAAGGGTAAGGTGGCCTTTAATGGCATGACATTTACACCAAGTTTCATAAAAATCTGCTTATTGATTCAAAAGTTTTTACAAGGGGCAGAAACAGTAAAACATGAAAAGACACCACATGCCTATTCATCATTAAGGTGAGGTAAGCATGTTGGAAAGTGTTACTGTTTTGTCTATGTCTTAGAATGGGAACAAATTTATTATGTAAACAGATGAAGTTGGGTCACCTTGTGTATCACAGAATGGCAAACAACTTCAAAGATGAAAGATGAAGAGGTCTGTCTTCTGGGATATAAAAGTCAAGTCCACTGAAAGTCGACTGACATTCCAGAGAAACACGTTGCCTCATCTTCATGGCTGAAGGGTAAGCCACGTATGAAACAAACATGAAGCAGGCAGTAATTTTTTTAATGCTAGTGGGGTGGGACTAAGTCCGTTGTACTGCAGCCACATCTGGCTTATTGTACCACCCCCAGATGATAGGTGAGGGTGATCGTGGAGCAATTGGTGGAATGAAGATTGGCAGGGGAAACTGAAGTACTCGGAAAAAACCTGCCTCAGCGCTACTTTGTCCACCACAAATCCCACTTGACCAGACCTGGGATTGAACCTGGGCTGCCATGGTGGGAAGCCAGCGACTAACCGCTTGAGCTATGGCGTGGCCTCACAAGCAGGCAGTAAGTAAAACTTCCTTTGAGAATCTCAAATCCAACAAAATTTCAAAGGAGATTGAAAAGTGACCAACATTTGCTAAACTCAGCAGATATATGAGGGTACAATGCATGACTATACATGCTCATGCAACATTTGAAACCCTTTCATACTTACATTAACCTTTATGAGTTGAAGGACATCGTATGGGGATCTTTAAATTAAAGCCGAGTTGCCGAAAGACACCGTATGGGTATGCACAGTCCATGCGTGCACACAGTGTTTTAAAATCTAATTTTAAGATAGAAATTCTTGTTCTACTTACATTATTTTTGGACACCAGCTTTATAAGTAGACTGTCTTCCCTCCTGCATCATCTGACTGAATGTTGCATGTCACTGAATGCAGAGTCCGACATCGCAATTCATGCATTTTTTTCATAATTAACTCTGTTTTCCACGTGAAGCGCACACACGCAAATATCAGTCTCGTATTACCAGGAAGTAGGTCAGTGATGGCGAGTGGTCTCCTGTATTCATAACGCTTATAAAACATCGCAATTTCAGCTATGCACCATGGCCCCTTTTCGCATTGAAAAAGCTGAAATTGAGAAGCTGCTCGTAAATCAAACCATTCACAATGTGGTACACAAGACTGAAAGCACGTAGAAGAAAGGGGCCATGTGCGGGGCTTTCTACATTACTTTGGACACCAGCTTTATAAGTAGACTGTCTTCCCTCCTGCATCATCTAACTGAATGCAGAGTCCGACGTCACAATTCATGCACTTTGTCTGCATGTAACTCTGTTTTCCACGCGAAGTGCACACACGCAACATCTGTCTCGTATTAGCAGGAAGTCAGCCAATGTTGCCAATTTGCCTTCTCTAATCATAATGCTTATAAAACATCGCAATTTCAACTATCCCCCATGGCCCCATTTCGCATGGAAGAAGCCGAAGTTAATAGGCTGCTTCAGAATGTGGTACACAAGACTGAAAGTACGTAGAAGAAGGGGCCATGTGTGGGCCTTTCTAAGAAGCTTAACAGTACTTCCTGTGTGGCAGATACGTGTATACACAGACAGAGATACTGAGGGATGTGACCTCACTCATGTATACAGAAAGGTTGGAGTGCTATAAAAGCATAAACATTTCCTCCCCTTTGGCCAGATAAGCCAGTAACAGTATGAATGATGTCAGCACCAGGCATTTATACTGCAGAAACTGACTGGTGGACAGACGCTCAAATTTGGGGAAAATTTTTTTTTTGGAATCAGTGTAACAATTTTTACAGATTCTAAAATCTGTAAATTACAATATCTGATTCTATATTCTTTCTAGATAAAAGCAGCGTTTATTTCGTTCGTTTATCACAAAAATTGTAGAAATCACAGCATTTTAAGTAACATGATTACAATTTTTATTACTCTACAATGGCGGGCATTTAAATTAACTCCGGCCCGCTACCATTACCGGAATTTAAATGGCCCGTCCCTTAAAGGTTAAGGACTGATGTCCACTTTCTATCTTTGGTTCAGCTACAGGGCAGTGAATGATAAATAGGTTGCACAGCATGGTTTCTTCTACAAAATTAAATTTTTGTACATTGTGATGTGGCACCAAAAACATTCACCATAGAAGGTCCAGTTTGCACAGAATAATGGGATGTTCAGTATTCCAAGTTTTATCACTTCACTCTTATTGATCCATGAAATGCAGTCCCACCAAACCTGGCAACTTGGGTACATTTCTTATAACAATGTTCTTTCGGTTTCAAGACCTCTGCTACTTGTAAAGTGTGAAAACTGCCACATCTGAGAAAGATCCAGGAGGCAAAATTAATTATACCTTACAATAAATTTGGTTATTTTATAGCATCTTATCAAATTCCAAGGTCTGTAATGTCAAACATAGTATGACAGGACTGTGCATGAGGTACTAAGAGGAGTCCATGATTTATTCCAGCCGTCTTACAGTGCATACACTCATCCACCTCACTCTTCACTCCTGCACTACATGTTTCGGCACAAAGGTGCCATCTTCAGGTGCTTTTCGATTTACGTTAAACTACTTCACTGCATGCCTTGCC
>NW_019743157.1:1082986-1102433 GCF_002891405.2 Cryptotermes secundus | reverse complement strand
AATATATATGATGAACATATATTTTAGTTATTTTAGTATGAAGACGGCAAGGCATGCAGTGAAGTAGTTTAACGTAAATCGAAAAGCACCTGAAGATGGCACCTTTGTGCCGAAACATGTAGTGCAGGAGTGAAGAGTGAGGTGGATGAGTGTATGCACTGTAAGACGGCTGGAATAAATCATGGACATAAATCAGTGCAACAGTACTAAGAGGAGGCTGGAGGAACCAGGAATTTCTATCTGAGAACAAGCTGGCTCCTAAATAGATTGCCAACACCCTGTCACCGAGCTAAACTTTCTCAATACCCTTGATGTACGTTTGTGTATATACTCTATAGGAGCTGTGCACTTTAATCCATTATAGTAAACTACATATTTTCTGAGCTAGGGACTCTTTTAATGTTTCGGCAATAATGGTTTTGTGTGCAGGAGCAGGACTATTTAATGTTAATCTTGAATATTTATCTATAAAGTTAACTAAAGATGTTTATACAGATCTATTACATTAATGTGTGTTACTTTCTCTGTTTCAGAAGGTTCTGAGTTGTGCATTTGAATTACCCACAGATAAATGTGTCACAAGGCTTACACAAAAAAACCTTTACACACAGATAAGGTTTTTTGATGTAAGCTTTATGATACAATCATTTAAAACGTGTGGCAGTGAAACTGACAACACTACATCTCTGTACAAGATGTAGTGCTTACCATCGTTAGATCTGAACGCAACATAAATATAGTTCTGAGATTTGTATTCATTGTCATATATTCTTCATACAGTATACATCTTGGTAAAATGAATTTGTAAAAGCATATGCCAAATCACACAAACATACAAACATCCTTGTATAAAATTCCAGCAACTATAACCTGAACTTAAAATTCACATAATGTACTCATCAGTTTATGTTTAGTTGCAGGAAAAGCATCCATGCTCAGGTTTGGTCTGAAAAAATTAAAATTATATGAAAATCCTTGTACTTTTGAAGTCTTAAGTGATATTCATTTAAAATGCTGTGAAATACAATAAATAATGTCAGTTTATTAATACAAAATGAATATTATTAAGGCATACAAAGTCGAGATCACAGTTGCATGTCCAAAAGTAACATCACAAAAAAAAATACTCAACATACAAACAATGGCCAAGAAGAAAACCTCAATCAGTTAAGAGGTAAAATCGTATTGGATTCCACATCGATTACTTGCCTGCGCAAGAAGAGCTGTAGTGTTTCCCGGGTTCCTTGGGGAAAATAATCTTGTTTAATTGCTTGCTCTAGAGCACCCATACAACCATCCAAATTCCATGCCAATTTCATTTTCTTGTCTTCGCTCTGAAAATATTTTCAAACTGCTGACAGTTTCACTCACTATATACTTCTTAATGTACTATCATAACTACTGAAATAATTTATACACAAATACCAACATTCTTCAAGATGGTTGGTTTTTACACGAAGGGCTATAACTGACAAAACGTTTCAGAAATGCTGTTCAAAAGTAATTATATACAATATGATCTTAAAACACAATGAGATACACATATTTTTAACAAGAAAACACAGGAAACACCCCAACAAAAACAGAATTTGCTTTATTTTAATCTTTGTCACAGATGTCTGTATGAAATTCACATATTTTAATAATATTAAAAAAAAAAAGAAAACAAATCTGCTTATTATCAAAATATTAAAAATATGCATTTCCCACTGTGGTAGTCAGTGCTGTTAACCACCCAGCATGGCCAGCTATTATTATGAGGTAATATTAATTAGTGATTAACATATGTTTGCACATGTTGGGAATCCAGAAAATGGAAGATCCCATTTTTGCACGCTTGTGGGTGACTTAAGCCACTTCTTGCAGGGATGGCTGGAAGCATTGGTCATCTTACTTAGAATCTGTGAAGTTTCAAGATTTCGGCTTTTCTTTGAGAACCTGAGATTTTACAGATTCATGCTTTCATTAATTCTGGGGTACTTGGCTGTGCCATAGCTCAAGCGGTTAGTCGCTGGCTTCCCACTGCAGCAGCCCAGGTTTGATCCCAGGTCTGGTCAAGTGGGATTTGTGGTGGACAAAGTGGCACTGGGGTGGGTTTTCTCCGAGTACTTCAGTTTCCCCTGCCAATCCTCATTCCACCAAATTCTCCATCATCATAATCACCCAGGGCAGGCTACAATAGGCCAATCAGTGGCTGCCATGCCGAGTGGACCCAGTTGGACTCCACCCCCCACTAAGCGAATTCTGGGGTAGGAGTTTCTTGAACCGTTTTGGGATTATCCATCAAAGGGACTGTCTGTTGTGCCGTTGAGGGCTTAGTGTTGAGATTTGTCTGAGAAAGGTAGCTGACTGGGAAATGTAAAACTGTTGAGGCTTCCTTGTTTTCAAAATAAACCAATGGAGGATCTCCAGGGAGGCAACTTGTGACAAAAGCTGTTAGGTCCTGAGGTGTCTACTGTCTCAGAACAAGCCACTTCTACGTGGAGTCCATTTCTAGTCTTTTCAAGTAGTAGGACACAAAATCTGCACCCTTTGGAATTACTCAATTAACAAACAATTAACTATTCGGCCAACTAAAATACATTATTTATTAGTGATCAGTGTGAACCATGACAATTTATTTAGCCACTGTGGCTTAATGGAGGTACATCACATTATTAAAGTGGATTCCTGTAAACATAAGTGTAGGTATCAATGCCAGTATACATGCGTTACATAATAAAATCTTTTTCTGAGGTATGTCTGTGTGATCATGGTATGTGCATTTGCAACCAGCTTCTTTCTGTCATGTTAAGCCAGGCCTGTCAAGACCTAGAGACCACATCTCTGGCTCTGCCGATCCCAGTCAAAGCTAGTTACCATCCTGCCTGACCTTACCCCAAGATCTATACAAATCTGTAGCCACCAGACGGATACTCCTTTTGGAATAGGCCAGCCCTCGTACATTAATCCCTGTTATTAGTTACTGATTCATCCAAAATCATTCAACTTTACCTTGATTAATCCCAAATGGACTAGTAAACTGTTGTTGGCTATAGAAGACTGCTCATGTTCCTCTGCCCATTTGAAGAGTTCCCGATACAGAGCGTCACTGCATGAAAGTGCTGCCTGCTTTGTCTGTTCTGAGCTATTTGCAGTCAAAGATGACACCTTCATTAAAGTCATAACCAGCTTCTCCAAATATGAGTCATCATTACAGTCCTGTAAAGAATACACCATTATAGTAAGAATTCCCTTGTGCAGATGCTAACAAATATTGCTGATGTGACACATATTAGGGTTCTGATGGATTGCCCTACACACGGCCTTCTTCTTGTTCCTATTCTCGATTCAGCTCAAGTCAAACTGGATTTCTAGGATTTTTTTTATTGTCAGTGTGGGGGGACTAAGTCCCTTGTACTGCGGCCACTTCTGGCCTATTGTACCAGCCCCAGATGATAGGTGAGGGTGATTGTGGAGCAATTGATGGAATGAAGATTGGCAGGGGAAACCGAAGTACTCAGAGAAAACCTGCCCCAGTGCCACTTTGTCCACCACAAATCCCACTTGACCAGACCCGGGATCAAACCCGGGCCGCCACGATGGGAAGCCAGCGACTAACCGCTTGAGCTATGGCGCAACCTACGGGATCTCTAGGATTGGCCCTAGCTAGCAGTCAGTCAGTTTGCAACAGTTTTATATCTCAGCGGGATTACTGACTGACCAACCTGTGTAGAAATCTCAGGAAGGATGCTTTCGGATAGGCAGACTTCAAAATGAGGATTACTGCTGGATAAGCCTTTAACAGTAAAAGGCAATGTTCTTGGAGATGCCACAATAAATATTTGTGTACCCATAAAGTAGCATAATAGTAATTATTTCCATGAAATCCAACTGAGCAACAACCTTTCCTCCCTTATGCCTCATGATGGAAATATCATCGGAACTGTTGGCATAAACTTGAAAAGTGGATCATGTCCAAAATACCACCTTGCTAATGACAAAAAAGAATCTACATAACATGATAAGAAAATTCTGACAGCTAACATTATTTCATGTAATTTACTTATGTTCTTTATTGAAAAATACCAGTAAAATACATGGGAATTATGTAGGTTTGACCTGCTGTGTGGAAATGTCAGGTAAGGCTTATGAGAGTAATGGCAACCCATATTTGGCAGATTTTTAATTATTCCCAGTGTTTTAATTTTTACTTCTTGTTGATATCTCATCTTTCTGTATCATTCAGCTCGCAGCTGTTTACTACCGATATATAGTTTCTTTCTCTGTGTTCCTATCTTCTGCTTCCAAGTGCACACACTAATAGTCTATGTAGGCAGTTGGTCATAACGACCACAGTGCAGGCTGAAAGGCCACTCCATGCAGAGATGCAGGCAACTGAAATGGCCACAGAAGGGGTTAATGCATAAATAACATAGAAATTATGTCATACAAACAGAAAATTAAACATACCTTAATTTCTTTCATGATAAGCTCAAGCCGATTATTTCCCAAAAGTAAGAAGTGCTCTTGTGTTGGATGCTGAAGAAATTCAGGGACACTTACCTAACAAAGAACACAACAAAGTACAATGCTTAACCCTACAGGAACTGTTATGTATGAAGTAATACTGTGATGACAGTTTAATCTTACCATGTACATGTGTACACCAACCTACGCCTGTGACACGTGGACACTTAAAGAAGTCATTAAACACAGACTTTTAGTCTTTGAAAGGAAAATTCTAAGAAAGATCTTCAGGCCACCAAGAAACTATGATGGCTCCTGGAGAATTAAAACAAATGACAAACTCGATACTCTAATAAAAGGAAGGAACAGTTAACTTCATCAAAGCCCAAAGAATAAGTTGGCTTGGACACTCAAAGATGGAGGCTGGACAAACAGATAAGGGAATATATGACTGGTAGCCACATGCTATAAGAAAGGGAGGTCGACCTAAGATCAGATGACATAAGGAAAGAGCTAAAGGACTTAGGAATTTATAACTGGACAACTCACACATGGGACAGATTGATTGATCAGTAACTGTCAGATGACAGGTCCACAGTCTCTTCCAAAACAGTTCCTCCACTTAATGTGATCTTCTGTTTTTGGAAAGAGACTGTCCAGGAAAAGTGATAATGTGGTAGTTTTTCCATTTGCTTTCCACATCGCAGTACAACAGCCGTTCAAACCACTCTGGTCACGCCTGTTGCTATACGAACTTGAACCATCTCGAGCATCATTTGTTCTGTGCTTCAAGTCGCTGCTGATGACGCTGCTTCCGGCATCAGTTTTTGGTTTTTGGTGTCTCTCTTCGTCTGATGCCTACCCTTTGACCTGTCCAGCAAGGGAGGCCCTGCCAGTAGCTACGCTACCGCTGGTATAGCTCTCAGGGTCCTTGGCATACTCAAACCCCCTCACCACGATAAGGTGGAGACACCAACGAGGGGACAGAATTGAAAGGAAATTGGTGAGTAGGCCAAAGCGTTCAAGAAATGAAGCTGTCGAGCCCTATGAAGAAGATATATATGTGTACACACATCATGCCACTGTCATGTCTAGTACAAGACAATTCAACGAAATTAATACACATTAAGCACACATGCTAGAATGCCTTCATCAGTTCCAGATGAAAATTTGGAAACATTTTTAGAATTGAAATAAGAATGAGAATTTTCTCTACTGTAACAATTTATTCACTGTAATACAATTTATAAAACCCTTCTCCAATGCAAAAATTTCATAAATCACTGTATTTAAAAAATTCAATTCTATGTCATATCCTTTTTACCATAAGCAGAAGAAGCATTATTGAATAACCTACAGAACAAAACAATACTTCAAAATGTGTTAGTTATCGCTCCAAGTAACATACCACACGTGTATCTTCAACTGGTTTGTGTCCTGTAGCCTGGTTGTCATTTAATTTCACATCTTGGATCTCCTGTATTGCTTTCTTCAAATCTCCAAAGTCTACCTTCATAACTGTCCTATCTTCTGATTCACTTTCTACAGTTTCAATATCCTCTTCATCTTCCTCTTCTTCTTCTTCTTCTTCCTCCTCCTCCTCCCCCCCATCATCATCGTCATCATCTTCCTCATCTTCTCCTTCATCTTCATTTTCATCCTCACTAATAGTAAAGAATCAGTGTTAGTATCCTCTAGAGTAAAAGTAGCTTATGAAAATTAGACTGTCATATACAAATGCTGTACAGAAGTGTGAAATAATAAAACTGACAACATTTCAATTCACATTGCTAAACACTGTCAGCATTTCAGGTATTTGTTCAGTTACTGACAAAATATTCTTATGGACATAATGTAGACCGCCTCTGTGATCTAGTAATCAACAGTTCCTGGCTACAGATCCAGGGGTCCGTGTTTGATTCCTGGCGCTACCAGATTTCTATCTGAGAAGTAGTGGGTCTGGAATGGGGTCCATTCAGCCTCGTGAGGATAACTCAGGAGCTTTTTCAAGGAAATAGCAGCTCCGGTCTAGAAAACCGAAATAAACGGCCATGGGAATTCATTGCACTGACCATGTGACACGCTCTATCCACTAAAGTTGGCACTAACTTCGTCAACAAGCGACAGTTGCTCAGTCGGTATAGTTCGCTTGCAGACTAAAGCCACAGAGTCTGCTTGTAGTTTTTTTATTTTCTGTGGACATAATGTAAAAGCTCCATACATCAAGACCCTGATTTATTAAACCTGTTATAACAGAAGTATATAAAAGTGTTTTAAAATTTGCTTTCTTATGAGACAGTATCCAGCCTCTCTTCAGACACTACCAAAAAGGCCAGATAACCCCCAGCACCTCTGGTTCTGTTGTTGGATGAGTGTCTAAGACAAGCCAAAGAAGTAGGCTCATCTGCCAACTTGAAGACCACTAATACTCTATCTCAAACAAGAGAACAGTACACTACTGGGCCATTACTCTGTCATAGAGAGAAACAATACAGAACTACCAATGTCTATATTTAACAATATACTTGAAATAATGCAACAGTAAATGCAACTGAACAGTGAATAAACAATTCATGAACATGAAATATGCAAAATACATACAATAATTAGGTTCCAAANAACCTCTGCTGTGAGTTGCTTTACTCACTACATCTCCATGCCCATAACAAAGTTATTCACATGATGAAAAGCACAATACTCACACCCATATGGAAATAACACACCAGAAAGATAACTAAACTTGAGCAGACAGCAAAAAATGTAACTGAACTTGAATATATGTGGTTCAAATAAAACACATTACTCTTTCCTTGATAGAGAAGCAACCAAAAGACAACCTTACTTGTTGTGCATCACTAGAAATACAAATCAATAACAATCTTACATGCACAACAAGGGTCCTTCCAGATGATGGTGACTAGCAAACATGAATAAAGAGATTTTTAGAATTTAACATGGCAACAGACACCATACAAAAGAGCACACAGAAAAAAATGAGTACCTCTTACTGTTACATAGCCACCCAACAGAGTATCGACTCAGAACATACGGAAATACAAGCTCCAGGGGAAGGGTGAAAGAACAGGATTTGATAAGACTCCCATGACTTAAATGTCATTACAGAGAAAAAGCAGGGAAAGATGACATCAGTAGAAGTAGAAATGAGGAAGGCTGCCTGGACCTGAAATGCTATCTGAATGAGATAATCTCTTGCAGAGAGAAACCGCTCACTTCATTAACTCAATCTACTTGTATATTAACATAATCTTTAAGATTTTATCAACAATCTCTGTACAAAATGTGGGGGGAAGAAAACAAAACAAAAGAAAGTTATGAAGTTCCAAGATTTATTTATGATACATACACGAAGGTCAGTCAAAAAGTTCCCGGAATGGTGGTATAGCACTCTAATGGTATGACATATGGCAACGCTTACCTAATCACCTTCAAAGTAGGACCCTTGTGCTTACACACACACTTGCTCCATCGATCCTGCCATCGTTGGAAGCACCGGTGGACGATTTCTTTTGCATCTTCCGGATCTCAGCCGTCGCATTCGATTTGATGTCCTCCATGTTTGCGAAATGTGTCCCCTTGAGGCCAATTTTCAGAGTAGGGAACAGCCAAAAGTCACTCAGAGCAAGATCTGGAGAGTACGATGGTTGAGTGATTACAGGAATGTTTCTTTCGGCGAGGAATTGTTGCACAAGTGACGTGTGGCTTGGTGAATTACTGATGCAGAAACCACTGTCCCTGCCAATTGTCGCGCCGCTTCCTTCGAACCGCATCGCGCAACCTCTGCAAAATTTGCACGTAGAAATGGCCAGTAACAGTCCATCCAGGCGGTATGAACTCATGGTGCACCAAACCATCGATATCAAAGAATGCAATGAGCATCACTTTGTCTTTGGATATGACGAGGCGTGATATTTTTTTGGCTGGGGAGACAATGCTGTGTGCCACTCTGATGACTGCATCTTCGTCTCTGGGTCGTAGGCGAACACCAATGACTCATCATCAGTGACGATCTTTTTGAGAAACGTTGGGTCCTGTGTACTTTTGTCAAACAGATCACCAGCGGCCATCATGCGACATTCCATCTGATCCGTGGTCAGCTGCCCCGGAACAAACTTCATACTGACATGTCTCATCTTCAAATCATCGGACAAAATGGCATGAATGGATCCGTGAGAGATACCAACTTCTTGCTCCAACTCCGTGATGGTCATTCTACGATCACTCGAATCAGATGTCACACTTTTCAAATCATTTCTTCGGTTCTGGGTGTCAAAGGTCTCCTGCTGCACTGGTCATCCTCTAACGTCTCCTGCCCATTCTTAAACCGGGAAAATCAGTCGTAAACTGTAGATTTCTTTAGTGCAGTATCACCGTAAACTTGCTGCAGGGCCAACTGCGTCTCTGAAGCAGATTTTCCCAATTTGCACATGAACTTGATGTTCGCACATTGTCCAAACTGCAACTTTGCGCTGAATGACCAACACTCACATCTATGCATATTGAAACCTGTCCAGACCTGTTGCGCCTGCGAGCAGACATGCTGAGCTCCCCACCACAACAGTGTGTGCACTACCTTATCGCTCGTTCTCCATCCACAGGGGAATTCCGGGAACTTTTTGACTGCCCTACGTATGCCTTACTTATTTACATGATCTTTAACCTGTTGGTATATTAGTCTTCATATTTCCACACTGAAATTAGCTATTATTTTTCAGATGGTCTAAATATTGCACCTTCTCTTTAAGCCAGTGATTCAATGTCAGTATTTGTCAACTATTTAATACTGTTTATCATTCTTCATATTGATGCCTATAATCTAACAGCAAGGTAGCATACTTATGATACTAACATCTCTTACTTCTCCTATAACAAAACAAACAAAAACAAACTCCGTGGTTTTTAGTTCAACTTTAGCAGATAGAGAGTGTCACATGGTCAACACAACAAATCCCCACAGCCATTAATCTCGGTTTTCTAGACTGGAGCCGATATTTCCTTCCAACAGCTCCTCAATTATCCTCATGAGACTAAGTGGACCCCGTTCCAGACCCACTACTTCTCAGAGAATCTGGTAGTGCCAGGAATTCAACCCGGACCTCTGGATCTGTAGCCAGGAACTCTGACCACTATACCACAGAGGCAGTCTCTCTTCTCCTATAAGAATTTAAAAAAGAAATACTTAAATGAAAATTGAGATCCACCACACAATGACTGACTCACTTGAGGCTGCCAAGTGTACCCAACCTTCCACTGTCCTTCAGCTCTGACTGCAATTCTTGTCGGCCAGTCTCCCCAAACATATTTCCATCTAGATCCAGGAGAATTAATTTTTCTTTGTTCCTCATGGCTCTAGCCAATTCTAATCCACCTCTTGGGCCTATTTCATTGTAGCCAAGATGTAACTTCTGTCAGAAAAATAAAACACACTTAGCAATATGTTTTCTATCATGATTAGGCATAATTTCCCTCTACTAATCCCCTGATTAGCATCAATATTAACAATTCAAATATGTCCTGTTGTTATGAATTGCCAGGATTCTTCATAATCACCACTAAAGCTGACCAGTGGACCCCATTTGGACCCAAATCAATTCAACTAAAGTTAAAACTATTTCCAGCATCCATTCTCATGATGTCCTATTTACATTTCAGCCTCCCAACAGGTTTCTTCTGTTAGGTAAAAAGTAAAGTTGTCCTTGTGCCTAACTAATTAAGCACTATTTCATGAAGGCGTATGGGGGAGTGGATGTATAGATCCACATTTTCTTGGCCTCAGCACTAGCTGGAGGTGAGTGGTCATCTTCACACCCCGGTCACTTTACCCCTGGGAAAAGTGCCCCTGATTCCCATTGGATAGGAACTTGGGTGGACCCCAGAGCCGGTCTGGACAATGTGGAGAAGAGGAAATTCTTGACCTTACCGGGACTTGAACTTCAACCCCTCGGTTGTCCAGCCTGTAGGCAGCTGCTATACTGACTACACTATCCCAGCTCCTTCTTATTCTGTGAGAGCTTTCAAATTAAAATGTTTATAGTTCTTTCTTCTTTATGTACGTTACATGTTCTACTTACCTTAACTTTCTACATTTAATTATACTAACAATACCTGGTAGGGAATAAAACAATAGAGTTCTTATTACATAATTTCCTTATCACTTCATCCAACTTATGGAGAAATATTTTCCTCAGTACTTGGTTGTCTACTGACAATACTCCTCTAAGATAAAGACCAGGTTTCGGTCCCACATAAAACTATGGATGGAATTATACAGGACATCTAAGGAAGAATGACAGGCCATATTCATCTTTCAACTTGCACTGTGCACTGACATTCTCAGATTCTGAACAAAAATCTGCCTTATAGTGGTGACGATGACAGCAGTCCTGGGCTCTTCAATTTTCTTCACATCATCACTTGCTTTCAAAGGTTTCACCCATCACAGAATGCTTTTACAAGGAGATACTTTACTACAAGATGTTCTGTGTGCGCACACACACACACCCACAAAACCTCATGTTAGTCAGATGCCATTGTCAGAGCAACTGCTGACTGGTCTCCATCATCTCTCCAGCGTCACTTAGTTTGCCACATGTGCACGTCCATGTGCAGTCAGAATGACATACAGCAAAAATGATACTTCTGTGTTTCTCTTTCATATTGCAAAAACTGCACTCTTGGAGCTTTCCTGAGCTTCAGAGTACAAATTTTTAAAACGCTGCCACTCTTTCTCAGATGTCCTATACTTTCAATACTTACATATTTTACATTAATTACTATTTTGGAAATATTATGAGAAGACAGAATATTATGAAATGAACGACAGCATGAGTATCAAAAGTCTGTTCCATCCGTGATTCCATCACAAAATTTGTTTTACTTGTAACTGTTATATTATGACTATTCTGAACTTCAATTATACGTTCTGTCTTAAACTACATAATGAGGTCACATCTGTCTGTCCACAGATATCCAACTCTAAAAATACTACTGGATATAGAGGTATTCTATGTATTTATGCCCTGTAAACTCAATTGTTTTCATTAAATGTGTGGGCACGCAGTAGCGTAGTGGGTTGAGGCACTATGCTACAAGCCAGAAGGTCGTAGGTTTGAGTCCCAATGAGGTGAATTTTTTCAATTGACCTAATCCTTCCCGCTGCACTGTGGTCCTGGGGTTGGCTCAGCCTCTCAGCCTCTTAACAGAAATAAGTACCAGGAATCTTCCTTTGGGGAGGGGTGGGGGGGAAGGGGCTGTCGGCATGTATGCCTGACAACCATCTGTGAGAAAATGTGGGAGTCTCGACATCTGACAACCCTATGGGCCTTCATGGCCTGTTACAGGAACAGCTTTACCTTTTACCTTCATTAAATGGGTTCTAATATACAGAAACNTGCACTGACATTCTCAGATTCTGAACAAAAATCTGCCTTATAGTGGTGACGATGACAGCAGTCCTGGGCTCTTCAATTTCCTTCACATCATACTTGCTTTCAAATGTTCCACCCATCACAGAATGCTTTTACAAGGAGATACTTTACTACAAGATTTTCTGTGTGCGCACACACACACCCACAAAAGCTCATGTTAGTCAGATGCCATTGTCAGAGCAACTGCTGACTGGTCTCCATCATCTCTCCAGCGTCACTTAGTTTGCCACATGTGCACGTCCATGTGCAGTCAGAATGACATACAGCAAAAATGATACTTCTGTGTTTCTCTTTCATATTGCAAAAACTGCACTCTTGGAGCTTTCCTGAGCTTCAGAGTACAAATTTTTAAAACGCTGCCACTCTTTCTCAGATGTCCTATACTTTCAATACTTACATATTTTACATTAATTACTATTTTGGAAATATTATGAGAAGACAGAATATTATGAAATGAACGACAGCATGAGTATCAAAAGTCTGTTCCATCCGTGATTCCATCACAAAATTTGTTTTACTTGTAACTGTTATATTATGACTATTCTGAACTTCAATTATACGTTCTGTCTTAAACTACATAATGAGGTCACATCTGTCTGTCCACAGATATCCAACTCTAAAAATACTACTGGATATAGAGGTATTCTATGTATTTATGCCCTGTAAACTCAATTGTTTTCATTAAATGTGTGGGCACGCAGTAGCGTAGTGGGTTGAGGCACTATGCTACAAGCCAGAAGGTCGTAGGTTTGAGTCCCAATGAGGTGAATTTTTTCAATTGANGGAAGGGGCTGTCGGCATGTATGCCTGACAACCATCTGTGACAAAATGTGGGAGTCACGACATCTGACAACCCTATGGGCCTTCATGGCCTGTTACAGGAACAGCTTTACCTTTTACCTTCATTAAATGGGTTCTAATATACAGAAACAGAACCCCACTGCATTTAAAGATAGACTGAGGAATGCTTAAAATATAGTAAACTATAACAAAACGTTATGAATTAAATTGTTGGGGGAAAAAATCACGTCAACTCATGGCTCATCACTTTCCACTTTTCAAACTGCAGAATACATTCTTGACGATCACATCACCTGCAATTCCTCGTGTCCTTCAGCTAATGCAGCAGCGATTGACATTGCTCCTTTAGTCTTCAACAAACAATCACCCAGATTTATCTCCTGCAGTTTCTGCAAGTTTGGTAATGCAGCAGCCAAAGCCAAAGCTCCTTTTATCGTAAGTGTGTTGTCATTTAGGTTCAACACGCGAAGATTTGGGTTCTGTATGAAGGCTTCACTAAGTGCTGTGATGCCTACATGGTATATACCATTCTGTGGCATAGCTACTTCTTCCATCGTTCCAAGAGTCTAAACATACAAAACAGTATTATTTCTACCACCTCCCAAATCAATACAAGGTAAACTGACACATAATTCAAATTAATAAACACAGGACAAACATTTGATATGCTAAAATGGTCAGGACATACAGCAGATTATATCTGTTTCTTATGTTGTACTTATTCTTCACTGACATTCACAGCAGCAGAGGTTAAAAGAATATGGAGCATGCTAACAGTGTATAAAAAGACACCTGGTCTTATTTACTAGAGTCCCTATGAGCTTTATTCTATCGAATCTTTCTCCTGTTTTTACTTAATTTATATACAAATTGACATTCATACAAAATTTTTAAACAGTAAAAGGCAACTGAACACACCGAGGTTGTTTGAGAACGGGGTGCTATGGAAGATATTTAAACCTAAGAGAGAGGAAGGAACAAGAGGCTGGACAAAAACTGTATAACAAGAATTTTTGTATTTTGTAATCTACACCAAATAAGGATAATGTGGGTGGGGTAAAGAAGACTTAAAACTTACTGAATTGTGATATATGCAATATATAGCACTTTTTAACTGTAGTAATAGTATCAAATTAAGAAAATAATCACCTTAAATACTTCTGAAAGAGCTTTTGTGCCTTCATTTTCAAGTCTATTTCTGCCAGCAATAAAGACTTTCAAAGCAAGGGCTCTCCCACTTTCTCTGCTCTTATTATAGCAATCAAGCAAGGCTCGTGATAGCAGCTACACCAATAAAGCATATGAAACAAACAAACCAATATTATTAAAATCAACTTTCTCTAAAATATAAAAATTGTCAACAAATCCTAATCCAGCACTATCAAAGAGTTAAATGCTAGAAATAGTAGCTTGTTTACTTCCCTGAGCAATATTCTCATAAGTAAGATGCAATGTTGTATTTTACAGAGGATAATAGTATTACAAACCCATTATATTGAACTGTAATACTTTTTTTGAAGTGTTCACATTCTATCTGAACTGAATGTGTACAGCCCAAACACAAAGATGACTTCTCATTTCTGCCAAATTAAACTGTTGGATTTATGAAGTTGTGACATACCTTTCCTCCTCCAATTCCAAGACCATTGTTGTTTAGTTTGAGTATTTGAAGGGCATGACATGAATGGCTACGCAACAACACAGCAAGCCCTTCTACACCAATTGGTCCAAAAGCATTGTCACTAAGATCAAGCTCCACGAGTTGTGCTCCAGATAAAACTAGGCCACTGCCAAGAAATTGCTGTGTATTGAATACAACATATAAGAATAACATATTTAATACAAGAAAAACTACTTCACATTTATATCAAACTTACTATAATAGAAACTGGGTTTCTGACCTTATCTGTATAAAAATACACAAAAATTTGTAACAAAACACACTGCTACTAGTTAGCTGAAAGAAAATTCTTCAGACTGGAATTTTAACCCACATTTCACTTTAGCTACTTATACACTTTTATAAGTGCATTACACTAAGTGCATCTCATAGGAACGGAACCTATGGGTACTGCCTTCTCGATGGCAGATACTTCAAGTTACTGTAAGAACAACTCTTATCAGTCCACTAAAATGTCAGTTTATTTGTAGAAACTTAGCACATCGTGAATTACTAAATCCTGCACACACAAGGAATACCTAAAAATTATTATTATATATCACACTACTCACCAATGCCTTTGGAATTTCAGTTTTCACTCGACCAGTGAACATATCTTTCCATAATGCTCTTTTAAACTCACTATGAGATTCAAGAGCTTTAGCAATACCTTTGGCAGCATCGACACCCAGTGTGTTGCCTTCTAAATTGAGGTAATGCAGGTTCTGACAGGAACTAATAGCTTGTATTATCTCTCTTGCTATGAAAAGGCAAAACACATACACACAATATCAGTAAGAGGTAAGCAATCTTATAATGTTACAGACTTTAGGTATACATGTAGTGCAGACTGAAAAAAAAAGAAGAAACATACACAGAATTTCAGAGGGAGACTCTCATGAATACTGTTTACTTGTAATACTGACACAAAGCAGAAGCTGCAATAGACAGCTTTTTGAGTTTGTGGTACAGATAGCTCTGATACTCTATATTTTGCTTCACTAGGTGAATTAACTGAAACATATTTTCATGTATTTTTACTGCAGCAAGAAGTGCATTACAACAGCTACTTGAATTTTTGGTGCTTAGAAAATAATTAGTGTCTACACATACTTTTGGGTATCATGACTTGCACACATTCCTTACACAGAATGAACACATAATGGGAAGGTGGTAAACTGATCCCTGTGTCCATATGTTTCATCTAAAGATTTTAGTCAAATTTTGTGCTTGGAGGGTCTAAACTAGAATTAGTCTAGAAATTTTTCTTTTGGTTAAAATCAATTAAAAACAGCACTCCCTTACTTTACATAAAACTAAAACATTTTTGTAAGAATGACTAAACATACACAAACTTTGAGCATTAACATTAAATACAGATCTCATTAAGATTTATAACACTCCTTTGAGGTAATTCTTCAACATGGTGAATATTTAACTAAATATAAGAAAGTATAACTTCTGGCCATATAATATTAACATGTTTGCTGGTATCTGTAACATAAAAATTCTACCTCTTCAATCGCAATACATATTATCGCTTCTCTTATTTGTTGTTTACAACAAAGATAAACTCAAATTAAATTCTGATGTCTATAACATGAATACTAGACAAAAATATAACTTCCACCTACCCTCATCAACTTTATCAGTATATCAAAAAGGAGTCTTTACTGGCATAAAAGTGTTCAACAATCTGCCACAAAGTATTAAAAACTTGGGCAATGATACTAAAAAGTTTAAATCAGAGTTAAAGAATTATCTACATGCTCATTCCTTCTACTCTTTAGATGAATACTTCAATGTAAATAGAGAATGATGTAAAATTAAGTTATATTAATTTTTAAGCTAAAATTGTCTGTACTTATGTATGTAACCTTTTGACTTGTTCTGTATCCAAAGGTACTAACCTGCTTAGGATTTATAGAATGTAAGTAAATTCAATTCAATAAAAAAAAAAGAATGGTCTATTGGCACTCATTTTTCTCTTTTTCTGTTATTGGAGAAAATAAACAGTAATTTATATTGATAACTTTGGTAAACTGGTAGGTAATATAAATCAATACATGTATAATACAAGCCTGAAAGCTGTGGGTTTCATTCATGACGAAGTCATTGGATTTTTCTACTGACTTAATCATTCCAGTGGCACTATGACCTTGGGATCAACTCTGCCTCTAACAGAAATGAGTATCAGGAATCTTCCTGGGGATAAAAGGTGGCCAAAGCATGATGATGACAACCTCACCGCCATCTGTCAGCTGACTCTAAAAAATGTGGCAGCCTCGATGTCTCACAACTCTATGGGCCTCCATGGCCTCTTACATGGATAATGTCACATTTTCTTAATCTACTCATTTTATTTGAAAAACTGTATTTTAAACAGAGCACAAGTGACATCACCTGCAGCTACATCAATCACAAGTAAATGTAAAGTTCTCCCTGTGATTAACTCATTATGCTCTATGCCACGAAGCCAAATGGGGGAGTGGATGTATAGATCCACGTTTTCTTGACCTTGGCACTAGCTGGAGGTGAGTGGTCAGCTTCATGGCCCTACCAATTTACCCCCAGGAAAGAGACCCCAGGTACCCATTGAGAATGTGGAGAAGAGAAAATTCTTGACCCTACTGGGACTCAAACTAGGTTGTCCAGCCTGTAGCCAATTGCTATACTGACCATGCTACCATGGCTCCCAGTAATCACAAGTACTGATGGCAATACAACATAAGCAAATGACAACAATCTCCATAACCTGCTTTCTTTGTTTATCTTCATAAAGAGAATAAAAATAAGAAACATTCCCCTATGAAAATAACAGGGGAAAAGAATACAAATTCTGTCAGAATAGCCAAGATTTGAAACAGATACCTCCATTTAAAATTGTGGACATTGGCAAACCAGTCTACTTGACTGATCTTAATGCTCTGACTAGTGACCTCTATTAAACATATCCTTCCCCATTTATGCAGAGTAAGAACAAAGAAACCTTTGCATAAACAGTTGTAAGGGGACCCAAACACACTGCTTTTACATCTTATACATAAAATTAAATTTAAAAACAAACAAACTGATTATTTATGTTATGAGGATTGATATTAGCTTTGTTCATCCTGTAACATAAACCTTTTTGGTGAAATTATCCATCTACCTTACATAACATTCTAAAAGTATGAGGCAGCCTCTTACATCAGCTGAAAGTTCAGGATATTATAAAGTTCTAGTATTTAGAAGTGACAGTCCAGGAAAACCTGCACAGTGGATGGGCAGGCCCATTCATGAAAGTTGAGGGGTGTTGTGATTAGTCATTCCTCTGCATTCAATGCAAGCAGACATCTCAAGAGCATTCTTCCTTGTACAGTCAAGTTAAAAACTTCTGACTCTTGGAGTCATATTTGAGAGTATTATTCTCTAATTACTGTATTAATATTTTATTTTATTGTTCATTTTTATTCGTTGATTTTCTTTTTTGTTTATTTATATTTGTACATTTTGTCTATCTCCTTTAACATGCCACCTACACGAAGTAAATTGAGTGGAAAAGTGTTGCATTCACAATCAAGAGAAATTGTTAGTAATGTATATAATTATATGAAAGAGGCTGGGCCAACAGTTACAGTGAAGAACATATGAGTGGAAGTAGCAAAGGCAACAGGTGTATCGGAAAGTAGTGTCAGAAGAAGAATAATAAGAGAAATAAAAAATATCGTATCTGGGGCTTCCACTTCCTTTTCAACACCCCATAAAGAAAGACCTAGGAAATCTCCACTAGCCCCTTTGGACGACTTTAACGAGTCTGTGGTGCGAAGAACTTCTACATAGTCGAAAAACGGAGACCAACCCTGAAAAAAGTTCACGAAAAGTTGAAGAAAACGTTAGATTTTCAGGGATGCATCTCCACATTGAAGAAAATTATTTTTAAACTTGGGTTCCACTGGAAGAAAACAAAAAATAATCGGCAGATACTGGTGGAACGATATAATATCAGAGCCAAACGTCTTCAGTATTTGTGGCAAATTAAAGAATATAGGGAAGAGGGCCGCCCAATCATCTACATGGATGAAACCTATATTCTTTCATCACACACCACCCCATATGCATGGAGTGATGGATGCATCCAGGGATTATTTTTTCCCCCGTGTCCAAAGGCTAACGGCTCATTGTTATCCATTCAGGGGGAGAGCAAGGTTTCATCCCTAATGCCTATGTCCGCTTCAAATCCCATCAAAAAACAGGAGACTACCACAGTGACATGAACTACACCAATTATAAAAAATGGTTAAAGGAGCAACTTATTCCTAACCTTCCCCCAAATTCTGTCCTTGTCATTGATGATCCCTACCATAATGTACAAGTAAACAGAGCCCCTAACTCAAATTCAAGAAGAGATTTTATGATATCCTGGCTAAAATATCACCTTCCACCTATTACCTTCAATAACACTGATTTTTCATCATTGCGGAATCCAGACATATCTTGTAATATGATCCTACCACTCAAGCCGAAATACCTTTCCTATAAAATAAATGGAATCTTTGCAGAAAGCAATCACGATATTTTACGACTCTCTCCATATCACCCAGAATTCAACCCAATTGAGTTAATATGGGCCACCGTAAAAAACCNTATTGTAACCTCTTCATGTATATAACATTGAAAAATGTATAATACTGTATAGTGCATAATAGTCTGCCATTCGGCACTTAACACTTAACATCAGATGTGTGAACATCAACGAGACTAAACCACCATCACTATGCAACGCAATGAGGTAAGAAATCATTTCCTTTCGAGAACGCATGTACTGCATTCCCTGCCACACTTGTANTGATTCATCTGGTGATGACAAGGACAGGCATGTGGAGATGATATCTGTGCGGACATTGCCGGTGTTGCTCTTTAGAACAGACCCATGTAATATGTAACCTCTTCATGTATATAACAGTGAAAAATGTATAATATTGTATAGTGCATAACAGTCTGCCATTCGGCACTTAAAACTTAACATCAGATGTGTGAACATCAACGAGACTAAACCACCAACACTATGCAACACAATGAGGTAAGAAATCATTTCCTTTCGAGAACGCAT
>NW_019743157.1:1078497-1082468 GCF_002891405.2 Cryptotermes secundus | reverse complement strand
TAATCTACGGGTGGACAGCTATCAACGAAGTAGAAGTTGATAATGACAGGGAGAGTGTTTTAGATGTTAAATTTTGAACTGGGTGCAGTGTGACAGCGACGTGAGTGTTATACACCTGATGATGGCCGTCTGAGGCCGAAACATGTAGTGTAGGGAGCAAGATCAAAGACACAAAATATATTGTTTGCACTTGAGACGGAGTTTATATCATTTATCGTATGGAGTGCAACAGGATGCTTAAATATAATATTGTAACCTCTTCATGTATATAACATTGAAAAATGTATAATACTGTATAGTGCATAATAGTCTGCCATTCGGCACTTAACACTTAACATCAGATGTGTGAACATCAACGAGACTAAACCACCATCACTATGCAACGCAATGAGGTAAGAAATCATTTCCTTTCGAGAACGCATGTACTGCATTCCCTGCCACACTTGTAGGCATGCTGGAGTTCTCCCCGCCACTACCAATACTTCTCCTACTCCACTTTGGAGGACTGTCAGCTCTAAGTACTACAACTTTACTTAATGGATTGCAAACCAGTGACATTAGCTTTGATATTGGCTGACACCAATGATTACATACATTGGCCATATAAATATTTGGAATCACCTCCTATATTCAATAACTCGTAATTCCATAAGACTTCTCTGTTGCAACTTTTTTTTTTTATGTATCCACCATGAATGTCTATATTACTGAAAAAAAATATGGTTACAAGAATAGATAACTCCGGGGTTTTTGGACTTTTTCCATCGTCAGGAATTCTAGGTACTGGAGGACACGACATTTTGGAAACTGGATCTGTTTCCTTCTTCAGGTGAGAAGGGAAGACATCTACTCAGTTGGGCCCCTTAGAAAGAGCTAATCTCAATCACTCTTTCTAAGGGGCACAACTGAGGTGTCTTCCTTTCTCACCCAAAGAGGGAAACAGATCCAGTTTCCAAAACGTCATGTCCTCTTTTACCTAGTACGCTAGTACCTTTTACGCTGGAAAAAGTCCAAAAACCCGGTAATTCTGTGTGTCATCCACCATCATCAGAACCCTTTAGAATCTACAAGAATAGATAAGTCATGTTGTCAGTTACTTTGAAATGTAAAATACATAGTCAAATACTTGAAGTTTTCTCATACATTAAACAATAACCTAAGGCAGGTTCTGTCACTCTCTAAACCACATACAAACTAGGAAATGAATGTCTAACGAATCTACAGCAGCAAAAACCTCATTAATCTCTTCAGGTGTAACTGGTGCAAGGGGGTTTGGCACCACTTCTTAATGGTAACTTCTGATACAATTCTTACACAAGGCGAAAAAAAGGCTCGTCTTCCCTGATATCTGTACTGTTACCATATACATATATATCAC
Organism: Cryptotermes secundus; assembly: GCF_002891405.2. Taxonomy (NCBI): domain Eukaryota; kingdom Metazoa; phylum Arthropoda; class Insecta; order Blattodea; family Kalotermitidae; genus Cryptotermes; species Cryptotermes secundus. Next base: position 1,081,090 of record NW_019743157.1, on the reverse strand, counting down.
ACTCCTAATAGTAATGCCTTAATACATTAAATTAAATGCATCACACGCAACTTTCCACGTCTTTCAGCATGCAACCTATGTCTTAACAGCGTGCAACGTAAAGTTATAGTTGTAATTATATAAATAACTAGCGCTACCGGTATTCTCCAATACATGTAATTCGCATTATTCTTTCTTAAATGAACTTTCTGGACAGTGTTATCTCAGATTCAAAGATGTAAAGTTGATAATAAAAACACTGTGCCTCCTAACCTATTCTAAGTCAAATATTACCATCATCTTCCGTATCAAGTTTTAAAGATTTCCCTTCAAAACTAACACCACTACTCTCGATAGAGGTGTCTGAAAGTTGCTTCGTTACTTCATCCACAAACGTATCCGACATTTTTAACACAAAATTCAAAATAAACTTTTGGCGGTTTTCTAAGAGCAGATGCAATTCTTTCTCCCTCTGACAAAAACCAACTCACGGATTCAAATCGATAAAAGTCTACTTGGTCTTCAAAACAATACTGTTCGATGAAAGGAGACGTTTGTAGATCGCAGCACAATTGTGCACAGATGATATGCGTAGCTAAATGTGATGTACTCCTGACGGGTTAATTAACAATTTTACTTATCCCATTTTTCTACTGTTTTTATTTGAGGATATTTGAGGATATTAATGTCTCAAGACCTCTGAACCAATTGGTCGACTTGTATTAAAACTGCACGTTTGTAAATTGTCGGTTTACTCTTCGTAAACAAAAAGAGGCTCTTGAGATCACCATGCTATCTATACGCGGATAGCCTCTTTTATCTTTTGAATCAGTTGGCCAAGTTCACGGCTTTCGGTATTAACTTTATGCCACTGAAGGGCATCTGGGACCTCATATCACTGTTGAATTTGAGGGTCTCACGGTTATGAGTATTGAAAGCAGGACCTTCTGGGTTTCAGAGCTGTTTAATTAGGAGAGGGCCCGATGTTTCGAAGGAACATGACGCTTTCGTTTTCCGCGTCGAAAAGTATACCTGTTTCTTCTGGTTTCTTGCTTGGCTTAATTTGCTGCGTTACAACCGAGAAGACTGTATTCCTCATATTTTTCAATTTTCTTTTTTACAATAAATAATAAAAAAACATAGTACCAACATCTGAAGTTGGAGTGATGCAAAATACACAGACCTGAAATGGTGTGTGGGAACTGCCCACATTCAAGCAAACGTGACAACGCAAGTATCATTGCTTAGCAAACAGTCGTTGCTAAGCACTGATACTTGCGTTGTCACTGTAACGTTTGCTTGAATGTGGGCAGTTCCCACAGGTGTTTTATAATGTGTCTTTGAGAACTACTCACCATTTCTTACGATAATTTTTTATTAACCTTTTAATATAAAATAAGATTAAGGTGGCAATGTAGGCCGCGCCATAGCTCAAGCGGTTAGTCGCTGGCTTCCATCGCGGCGGCCCGGGGTCAATCCCGGGTCTGGTCAAGTGGGATTTGTGGTGGACACAGTGGCGCTGGGGCAGGCTTTCTCCGAGTACTTCGGCTTCTTCTGCCAATCTTCATTCCACCAATTGTTCCACAATCACCCTCACCTATCATCTGGGGCTGGTACAATAGGCCAGAAGTGGCCGCAGTACAAGGGACTTAGTCCCACTCCACTAGCAATAAAAGAAAAGGTGGCAATGTAAAATTTTCACTCATTTTTCAGTCTGACAGTTATAACTTAAAGACGACTGGACCTTGGAATAAGATATTCTGTATTATTACACAGTATAAGAATACCAATACTATTTAAAGTCGACAATCGCAAAACGTATGCTAAACTTCGAGGTTATAACTTTGGAATGTGTCGGAAATATTCAACAAATTTAACGTGGACATAATATCTACTTATGTTATGCATTCTTAACAAAACCATGATCTTTGTGATGACAACAATAGCAATTCAAGTAAAATGTTCTGATCGTGGTCCGATTCGATCTTACGAGTTCGAATGCTACTCATGCACTAAAATGAAATTAATTACATAAATAAATAGTAGAAGCCTATCAAGCGTAACATTTTTTTTAATATGCAAAGCATTTTTGATGGCATAACTTATAGTCTATCAAACGTTCCGTCTATAGTGCAACAATCAATAACATTGATTCACACTTTAATGTCATAGAGTGGTTGTTTTAGGTGCATAAGATGTTAAATAAAACAGTTTGTTTAAAACATTAAAATAGATATGCATTATTATAATGTTACATGCTTTGGACACATAAGGCCATCTTCAGGCAACACTTATCAGAGGAATTCTAATGCACTGCGCACTGATCGAATGTAATTCTTTTCATTATTTTCGTTTAATTTTTGTTTTTCTCTTCATATCTTTTATGTAGTACTTTTACATTTCCTTTCTGCTTCAATTTCGAAGTTGATTTCTTGAACCGTGCCTGCATGGCTCAGGCCCTCTTCCTTCTCGACGGCGCTCATAGCAAGTGTCATTAATTCTACAGGCAACAGCAGCAGTGAAAGAGATGGTCGTAAAACCAGGTAAAAGCTGTCCCTGTAACTGGTCGTGAACGGTCGTGAAGGTCGTGAAGGCCCATAAGGTTGTGAGACGT
>NW_019743157.1:1015299-1078297 GCF_002891405.2 Cryptotermes secundus | reverse complement strand
GTTACTGCCTTGCCGTTTCTTCAATTTGCGCTGCTCCATTCAGTAACACGTTCAACTCAGGCTGATAACAATTCTCGGAAATTGCGGTTGCGTTGCGGTTGCCAGTTTTCTTGCTGACCTCACCCTTTGAGGCTGAGTCGACCCTAGGACATAGTGAAGCTAGAAGGATCAGGTAAATTGAAAAAAATCCACCTCATCGGGACTCGAACCCGCGACCTTCGGGCTTGTAGCGTAGTGCCTCAACCAACTACGCTACCCTGCAGACGGTTTTTATTTCTAGCATGTGTTGGCGTGGCCAAATCTTTTGATGGGAAATCTTCTTGCACGTAGTGCATGTTTCTTCACGAACCGCGGGCCAGTGGGTGATGATCCCAAATGGAAGCGGCAACGCTGGAGTGCAGAAGTGTAAGCTGTACACACCGAAGCGTAACCTGCTGGACTTCGCGTTGTCTTATGTAATTAGAAAATAGCAGTGACACAGCACATCCAGGATTGTCTCAAGGTCGGAATATAAAGTTGGTGGGCACGGGTGGGAGATCGAGTGAACTGGGAGATCCAGGAGGTGCAATTGGCGCAGTCGTTTGTCGTAAACAGCTCCAGGCAGCAGAGATAAGGGATCAACTACATAGGTAAGGATATCAGGTGAGTTGATTGAGAAGCGTTCTGCATAATCCTCGCACGGATTAAAGAACGTCTGTTTCAAGTAGTGGAAAATTCTAAAATACATATTCAACCGAATTTAAGTATGCCATTATATCAATTCCTATTTACTTTTTTTATACTATAATGCGTATTGGAGACAGTTTAAAAGGCAGAACACGTCAATTTTTATAGGAATTGTACGCGGCCCATTAAACTGTTTCCCCTAAGAATCATGATTTGTCTTCTCGTCTCCTGTCTAAAAACGTAAGAATCTGAACATACAAAACTATAATTTTGCCGGTGGTTCTGTATGGGCGTGAAACTTGTTCTTTGACAATAAGGGAGGAACATAGACTGAGGGTGTTTGAGAACAGGGTGTTGAGGAGAATATTTGGACGGAAGAGAGATGTAGTGACAGGAGGTTGGAGAAAACTGCATAATGAGGAGCTTCATAACTTGTATTCGTCTCCAAGTATGATTAGAATGATCAAGTCAAGGAGGATGAGATGGACAGGGCATGTAGCATGGAATGATGAAATGGGGGAGAAGAAGAATGCATGTAGGATATTGATCGGAAAGCCAGAAGGAAAGAGACCACTAGGAAAACCAAGACAAAGGCAGGTGAACAATATTAAAATGGATCTTAGACGGGATTGGATGGGATGGATTGGATTGATCTGGCTGAGGATAGGGACCAGTGGAGGGCTCTTGTGAACATGGTAATGAACCTTCTGGTTCCATAAAATGGAATTTCCTGAGTAGCTGCACAATTGGTGGCTTCTCAAGAAGGGCTCAGCTCCATGAGTGAATTTCAGAGGCACCTGCTGCCTCCAGCTTCAGGGAAGAAGTGAAGATGGAGGCAGTAGGTTCTTCCAAAACATTGGTAAATTAATGGTGTCAGTCAAGAATACCACAGTTCAAATAATCATTTTTTATTCCAAAAATACCTAGACAGTGAGTGGGATAAAAATGTGGAATTTTATTTCTGCAGCTATGGTGTTACAGAATTAGCACTTGCCAGGAGAAAATGATTTTTCTATAAGGAAACTGATTTGAGTAGCATGAGGAATGGTTGGAAAGTGTGGCAGAGAGAACGTGACATGTCAGGGACCATGTCTTTGAAGCAGTTACAACTAAGTAGTGATTTACTTTTACTAGTATTAGTTCAGAAGGTATATTGTTTCTTGTAATGCAGTGCTAAATCTCTTGGTAGAGTGAAGACAGAATTTGGGGAAAGAAAAACTGTACAGTTAAACACTGTTATGTTCAGTGTAAAGTAGGGAATTCTTTTTCGGAGTCTGTTACATTGAAAGCGTTCATTGACATTTTTAGGCAGTTTTGTTGCGAAGCGAACTTTCATTCTATGTGTTGCCCTGACTTGACAGGGCAAGTTCTTCTCTTTTGCTTGTGTGCAAGCTGATATAAAATCTTGCTGTAGTTAGGTGGTAAGCTGAGAAAGGACAGTATGTGAGCCATGACAGAAAATCATCTAAGAAGATACAGACATATAAATACGTAGTAATAGGAAGTGTCAGGAAATCTTTAATTTCTCCAAAATATTGAGACTCTAAAATCCTTCCAGCCGCACTAGACCCTACGGTTTACTCAGCCTCTAACAGAAATGAGTACCAGGAATTAATTAAATAATTTTCCTGGGGAGTAAAGCGCAACTGGCATGTAAGGCTGACAACCTTACCGCCATCTTTGAGCCGATTGTCTAGATAATGTGGGACCCTCAACGTCTCAGAACCCTATGGGCCTTCACGGCCTGGTACAGGGATAGCTTTACTTTTTAAGTATGTAAGAAGGATAAATTAAGACTGTTTGCAAATCCAATAAAATGCTTGTCCAGAAGGATTTTTACTCACAAACTTAATATTCCATGGAAAGTACAATTCATACAAGTAATTCATACAGTGTTAAAAGTAAAAAAAGTAAAGGTATCCCTGTAACAGGCTGTGGCCCATAGAGTTGTAAGATGTTGAGGCTCCCACATTTTCTAGACAGTCGGCTCATAGATGGTGGTAAGGTTGTCAGCCTTACATGCCAGCCACCCTTTACCCCCAGGAATATTCCTGGTACTCATTTCAGTTAGAGGCCGAGTCGATCCCAGGGCATAGTGCTGCTGGAAGGCTTAGATAAACTGAAAAAATCAATCTCATTGGGATTCAATCCCACGACCTTCTGGCTGTGTAGCATAGTGCCTCAACCAACTACGCTACTGCGTGCCACCAGTTTATATAGTGGTTACATTATAAAAAGAGGTAAAGCTGTGAACTAAAACAGAAGGAGATACGGAGGCAAACCATTTTCTAGCATCACCATGACAGAATTTGATATAATTTGAATTTAACATACAGTGGATCATTCTTTAGTTGCTCCATTCTGGAAATTAATGATGGTGATAGAATATTCTTCAGAAAACTATAATATTGACCTATCTTGTTCTGTGGTTTCAGTGAGACATCTGCAGAATGGGACTCCTTGGGAAATTGCTTCTTGTCAGTGTGACTCTTACTGCTCTTGTTATCGGATACATTTTCTACACTTTGAACCAAGTGCCACAACTCCCCGAGCTTGAAAACACGTGGTGGGGAGCTGGCCAACCTCGCAAGTTGGATGAATCTATCCGAAACTTCAAAATCAATATTTCAGATGATGTATGTAACCTTATTCTCCTTTACATGATTTAAAAAAATTTAAATTTAAATTCGCTTAGTGGGGGTTGGAGTCCAGCTGGGTCCCCTTGGCACGGCAGCCACTGATTGGCCTATTGTACCTGCCCCAGGTGATTATGATGATGGAGAATTTGGTGGAATGAAGATTGGCAGGGGAAACCGAAGTACTTGGAGAAAACCAGCCCCAGCACCACTTTGCCCACCACAAATCCCACTTGACCAGACCTGGGATCAAACCCGGGCTGCTGCGGTGGGAAGCCATCAACTAACCACTTGAGCTATGGTGCAACCCAGGATCAAACCTGGGCCACCGCGGTGGGAAGCTAGCGACTAACCGCTTGAGCTATGCCGAGGCCATCTTTACATGGCTTATTATGCAGTCTATCAGTAATACATAACAAGTGTAGGGTTCATGCAGAAGCAATGGTTAATTTCAGTTTTCTAGACCGGAACAACTATTTCCTTGAAATAGCTCCTCATTTATCCTTATGAGGCTATATGGACCCCGTTCCAGACGCACTACTACTCAGAAAATCTGGTAGCACCAGGAATCGTACCCGGACCTCTGGATCTGTAGCCAGGAACTCTGACCACTAGACTGCAGAGAATAGTTAGCTTATGGACTAAAACCATGGATTTTTTTTATTCTGTTGTGTACTTCCATAAATACTTCACTTGGTTATAGTGGACATTGGTGATAACAGACTCACCCCCCATTAGTCTGTTATAATGAGGGTTTGCTGATTTACTGGACCTTCTTTGAAACAGAATGAAAATGCAAATTGTGTCCTATTGCATGATGAAATGAATTTCTTCACAGTAGTTTAAATACTGAAATATTGAATTCGGGCAGTAACCAGCAAAATCATAGCAAATATTTAACATAAATTTGAAACTTCCCTTAATGATTATGCACATACAGTAAAGTATGCGGCAACATGAATGGGAAAGAGAAGGAAATACCATTGTGATATGTGAAAGTCTACTTCACATAATGAACACTGTCATAAACTGACCAAAACTTACCTGAAGTGGCAGGTAATTTTGTATTATATATCACATCCATCAGTAGAATAAAGATTCACAGATGAGGCAGAACCTATATATTCTTGATTAACTGTAGTTCTAAAATTGTCATTAATTACAAATGTCCTCCCCCACCAAACACTTCAGCTCTGGTGGATAAGCCTGATCTTTTGTTATGTATGTATAACAGATTCTGCACGATTTGCAAATACGCTTGGACCTACATTCACATATCACACCGCCAATGGAAAATGTCAACTTTGAGTATGGTTTCAACACTGATTACCTGAAGAAAGTGGTGGAGTTCTGGAAGACAAAGTATAACTGGCGGGAACGGGAGGTCTTCTTAAATAAGTTCCCACATTTTAAGACATATGTGGATGGACTGGATCTTCATTTCATACATGTAAAACCACAGAAAGTTGACAAGAATATCCGTGTATTTCCGCTTCTTCTTCTTCATGGCTGGCCAGGTTCAGTGCGAGAATTTTATGACATCATTCCACTGCTGACAACACCACGTAAAGATGTGAACTTTGTATTTGAAGTGATAGTTCCATCATTACCTGGATATGGCTTCTCTGAAGGTGCTTCAAAACCAGGACTGGGTCCGGCACAAGTGGCTGTTGTAATGAAGAATCTGATGGAGAGAATTGGATTCAAAAAATTTTATGCCCAGGGTGGAGACTGGGGTGCACTTATAGTATCAAATATGGGTACTCTTTTTCCTAAAAGGTATGTAGTCTACAACTTATGCATGTATGTATTGGTAACAGAATATTTGGAACAATTATGCAGTACGAATAGATAAACAGATGCATTGGGCTACAGAATTATAATTATATGAGAAAATTTCATGTCATTTACTTTTAACTATGGATGGAAATTTTGAGGGCATAGCTTATTACTTAACATACTGCAAAATCAGATGCACCTTGGCCTTGGCCAACTTAATACATCCTGAGCATGAATTAGATACAGGAACCATTATACACTAGAGATAATTATTTAAAAAAGAATGTTCAGTAAAGTATTTTGACCTAAGAGAGAGAAAGTATGTGGGAAACTTAAGAAAAAAACAACTGATGAAAATTTTATGATTTATACAAGTCACTTACTGTTAGAATAGTAGAATGAAGGAGACTGCAATAAATTCGGCATGTAACTCAGCCGGATGAGTAGGGATTTATTTGAAAGTAGCCACTTGGTATATCAAGAAGAGATAGGATAATAGCTTTAAGATGGATCATAGGAAGATAGGATGTGAGGTAGATGGAACTGACTCTGTCATTTCTGGTGATGGGCTTAGATATCAATGGTTTTGACTCTTCAGTTTCCACAACCATGTTTTTAAAACGCTGACATCTGATGATCTAGACTGCACACTTCTACCTCTTGTGGCCTTTACATTTCTTACAGTGACATGAAGTCTCATGAATATGAGTTTCATAGTACTGAGTTTGTTTCACAAAACACTGAGGCATTGCCATTTTCTTTTCAGTCACACATATTTGCATTACAGTGACCTGTCTGTAAGTAAAATACTAATCTGCTCTTCTGAAAGACGTTTTCTGATTAATTTCTTGGACTATACGAGTATTGGTACTGAACAGTCAGCAAGAGCTTTCAGCATTGTTGTTTGTATGTGGCAAGAAGCCATGATACAGTTACATATTAACAAACATATCAGTCCTCCTCGGGCGCATGTGGTAGCATAGTTGGTTGAGGCACTATGCTACATTCCAGAAGGTCACAGGTTCAAGTCCCGATGAGGTCATTGGATTGTTTTCAATTGACGTAATCCTTCCAGCTGCACTATGGCCCTGGGGTTGACTCAGCCTCTAACAGAAATGAGTACCAGGAATTATTCTTGGGGGTAAATGGCGGCCGGTGCGTAGGGCTGACAACCTTGCCGCCATCTATGAGCCGATTGTCGAGAAAATGTGGGCACCTCAACATCTCACAACCCTATGGGTCTCCACAACCTGTTACAGAGATACCTTTACTTACTTTTTACTTTTTTTTACTATCAATCCTCATCTTCAGAGGCTCATTCTATCCATATAAGTTCTTGATCCTTCCATCTCATTTTGGGTCTCTCCACATTTCTTTTTCTTGTGTTGACTCCCCTTCATTATATCACGTGACCTTTCCATTTTTGTTTATAATATTCAGTTTGTTCATTTAGTTTAAAAATACTAAATTCTGTTCTTGTATATCATTACCTCTCATACAGTCTTGTAGGGATGCTCCAGCTACTGAGTGCAGAAAGTGCATTTCTGCTGTTTCTTGTTCATACTGTTCATTCTTAGCCATTGTTCATATATCAGTATTGTATGATAGCACAGGGAGAGTAGCAATGCATATAGCATGCATGCAGAAGAAAAGGAATGCATATAAGAATTTGGTGGGAAAGCTAGAAGGAAAGAGACTACAAGGAAGACTTGGTTGTAGGTGATAGGTTAATATTAAAATGGATCTTAGAGAGATAGGATGAGGTGGTATGGACTGGATTGATCTGGCTTAGGATAGGGACCAGTGGAGGGCTCTTATGAACATGGTAATGAACCTTTGAGTTCCATAAATTGTTGGGAAATTCTTGAGTAACTGAGAAACTGGAGGCTTCTCAAGAAGGGCTCAGCTCCTTGGAGTCAGTTATCATAACAAAGGGATAGACATGGTCTTATAAAATTTGGGGATCCGTTTAATAAGATTCTTCATTTTGTGCATATGTGTACTGGAATTTGTTTACTTTCCTCTCTGTATCCATGTGTTTCAGATAGGAGATACCACATCTCTAGATAAAGCTGTTTACTTGCCCAAACATTTTAGATTCTAAAACTTGTAATGTTTATAATTCAGAAGTAGTGGAATTCTCCATTACAAAATATGTATTGGATGGTTTTTGCTTCACTCTTCCAGTCNTTTTTTTTTTTTTTTTTTTTGGTAATTATTTCCTGCAGTTGGAGACAGACATATGTTGACTTTGACATTAATTGTAATGGTGACTTGTATTTTGAACCTGACTGTAGGAATATTGTCGTCATCTTGTATTTGTGATAAAATTTTATCATAACCAACTACTGCCCTATTTATGACTTGCTTTTATAATCAAGGTTACTGGTGCTGTAGACTTTAGATAAACAGTGATCATATTCTCCAGTGGTAGGTGCAAGTAATGATGAGAAACCACTAACAGTCATTATCTGTGAATTTGCTGTGTGTACACATATACAGTGATGAGATGGCAGTATGTTCAGAACTGGAACTTAATTTCATGAGATTCACTTTTGTATATCATTTCAGTAAACAAAAAGAGAACAAATCAGTAAGACTGTGAAGACTTTGCACCCTTGTGATCAGTAGAATCTCAGATTCATGGTATTATATAGCTGTAACTACAGATCATCAGAAGCTTAATCCAAAAGTGAGAAATAGATTTGGATTAAAAGGAATTTCAGTTTTTATGAGCATAAGGGGGGGCACGTGGTAGCATAGTTGGTTGAGTGGCTATGCTACAAGCCGGAAGGTTGCAGGTTCAAGTCCCAATGAAGTCATTGGCTTTTTTCAATTGACCTTATCCTTCCAGCCGCACTATGGCCCTGGGGTCGACTCAGCCTCTAACAGAAATGAGTAACAGGAATTAATTAAATAATTTTGCTGGGGAGTAAAGTGCGGCTGGCGTGTAAGGCTGACAACCTTACCACCATCTTTGAGCCGATTGTCTAGATATTGTGGGACCCTCAGTGTCTCACAACCTTATGGGCCTTCGCAGCCTGATACGGGGATAGCTTTACTTTTAATTTTTTTATGAGCATGAGGAGAATTATTTTGAAATTAAAATTGGCAGAACCTAATCTGGTGCAAGTGTCATAACCATTAACTGTATTTCCACTGTGTCTGCATGTCTGCACCAGTTCAGTAACAGGTACCCTGTAACATCTTATATAATTAAAGATTTCTGCAAACAAGAACAAAACAAACTTCGTGGCCTGTAGTCCGCAAGTGAACTATACCGACTGAGTGACTGCCGCTTGTCGGGGATGTTAGTGCCCACTTCGGCGGATAGAGGGTGTCGCGTGGTCAGCACAATGAATCCCCACGACCGTTAATCTTGGTTTTCTAGACCACAGCCGCTATTTCCTTGAAATAGCTCCTCAGTTATCCTCATGAGGCTGAGTGGACCCTATTCCAGACCCACTAATTCTCAGAAAATCTGGTAGCGCCAGGAATCGAATCCGGGACGCTGACAGCTAGACAACAGAGGCGGTCCAGATTTCTGCAAACACCTTGAATTAATATTAGAGTTAATTTCACCGACCACACAACACATTTTTATTATTGTCACACTACATGTTTCGACCTCAATAATAAAATAATAAAAACGTGTTGTGTGGTCGGTGAAATTAACTCTAATATTGATTAAATACACGACAGGATGCAAGAAACAATTAAACCTTGAATTAAGTCCAGGCATTTCTACATTTAAAGAACTTGCCCAGTAAAATATAGAACTTTATTCAACAAATGTTTTTGTCTTTTATTAGCCCCAAAACATGTCCTGTAATATTCCAGTTATTTTAATGGCATGATGAAACATTGAGATACTAAGCTACAGCCCTTACAATATTTTCCTGTATTTAAGTTTCTGCCAGGACTCTAAAAATTGTTGTGTAATACATCACTGCCACTTCCATGTTAAGTGGGTCCATTATAACCATGGCATGGCATGTCCTCAGGTTGCAGATGGTGGAGTCGGTCTCCAGTCATGGAGGGTAGCTGTGAATGTATTTAATAAGCAGTCACAGACAGCTAACAAAGAGGTTGTCCTCCAGCTTGGGGGTTGGGCATGAGGCTAACAGCTCCTCGCCGTAAAAAATAGTTTTGTTACAGAATGTTACAAAGGACCACTAGGAAGACCTAGTCATAGGTGGGAGGATAATATTAAAATGGATCTTAGAGAGATAGGATGGGGTTGTATGGACTGGATTGGTCTTGCTCAGGATAGGGACCAGTGGAAGGCTCTTATGAACACAGTAATGAACTTTCAGGTTTCTTAAAATGTTGAGAAAGCTGAGCGACTAGCAGCTTCTTGAGAAGGGCTTAGTTTCGTGGAGTTAGTTTAGTTTATTTTAGTTAGTGTAGGGGGAGACAGAGTGTGTGCTCCTGTGCATGGTTGTGAATGACGTGATGACTGTCATCATAAAAGGCCGTTACAAAGCAGAACTACTGATGAATGGAAAGAAAAATTAATAATACTTGGAAATAATTATATTCCAGGAATTGGTTGATCAAATCTATGCAAACATTGAAAGAAACGCAGAGTTCATGAAGAAATTTGAATTGTAATATAGTTATTTGATATGTGTAGGCTTGTAGGTGTGCAGTGTATTATGCATGGAAGAAATTGGAAACATACAGAATTTTAATCATAAAACCTAAAGTAAGGAGACAACTTGGGACACATGGACATAGATGGGAGGGACTTATTAAAATTGACTGTAAATATGATGTGAGGTTATGGCATGGATTCATATGTAAAGGACAGGGACCGATAGCAGGCTCTTATGAGCCTTGGGGTACGTAAAACATGGCCAAGTGACTGTTAACTTTCCAAGAGGGACTGTGTTACTTGGAATTAGTTCAGAGTTACTTGATTTCTGACGTGCATGTTTTTACTTACAGTCTTCTTGGTGTTCATTCCAATATGTGTTTTTCAAACTCGTTATCGGCAAATCTGAAAGTACTTCTTGGAAGTTTATGGCCAACCCTGATTGTTGATGAGGCTCATGTTGATAAGTTGTACCCTGTTGGACAACACTATGCATATTTGTTGGAAGAAATGGGTTATATGCATCTTCAGGCCACCAAGCCAGATACACTGGGTAAGTCTGGAAACTGTAGAATATGTTTGTATTTAAATATTTAATTTTCTTAATATTTTTATGAAATTACATTTGTGTTTTATCTTACAAATACTCAGTTTTCTTCCATTTTCTGTGAATTCTGCATCATGGTACTCTTTGTTTTATATTTATTTATTACCTTTCCAGACCATTTAAAATAAATAACTCCATGGAGGTAAATAACTCCTTCTTGAGAAACCACCAGTTTCTCAGCTACTCAAGAATATCCGACCATTTTATGGAACCTAAATGTTCATTATCATGTCCACAATAGCCTACCACCGGTCCCTATCCTAAGCCTGCTGAATCCAGTCCATACCACTCTACCTCTCATATCCATTTTAATGTTATCATCCCAACTATGTGTAAGTTTTCCTAGTGGTCTCTTCTGAGTTTCCCACCAAAACCCTGTATGCATTCTGGCCATTTGAAATAAACATTTTTTAATTCATTCATTCATTTATTTATAGTTCCAAAAAATCCATAGAGGCATCTGCCTCAGATATAGAACAAGTCAATAATACAATATAACATATAAATATACATACATAATCAGATAGTCATCATCGTCAAAATTTAAATACTCAGTACAACAAAACTACTGTACAGCAATACATTCCATATATCAAAATAACATTTAAAATTACATACATGATCAAAAGACCACCAAGATCCTTAATATAGTAATATAAAATCTATTTTCTTAATATATAATACACCTGTATCACAACAGTAATAGCACCCTTTTCCTGAGTATTCATTCCACAGTCCATTGCTTTCTAGCAATAGGCAACAGTGTTAATTAAAATATACATTTTATTCATTCATAATCAAAAATAATTTCATAAATATTATTATGAAGTTGTGAAACACAGATGCATACATTTACTGGAGTGGTGGCCTGATTATCAAGCTTTGAGCTGTCGGTCACCAGCGTATGACAGAGGAGGACTGAAGTGAAATACTACATTGTGCCACCCAATGAATGATAACCTCTGACCACTACTGTTGCTCCAGTCTTATCACAAAGAATTTTTTAAATAGGAACAAGAAGAAAGATTAAAAAGATGAAAATCTTCTGCCCTAGCAACAAACTGAGTTTCACTGTGAAATTTAAAATAGTTACATTATAGATCTCAATATTTTAAGAAGACTGGAGGGGGTGTCATTCTATGGTTTCTTCACTTTCACCCTGCATTACGCTCTCCAGTTGAGCATGATTCCTTTGATCTGTCATTTTACATAATCATTATGTCACAGTTTATGCTGCTTTAACTCTGAACTGCATAAACTCTCTTTGGCTGAAGTTTTGATGTTCCCTGGCTTTTCTAAGCTCCATCTTGTACCTCTGGTCTTCTGGATTCTCCTCTCGCTTATATTCTTTGCCTTCATTTCTGACCTCTATCATAACTGCTTGGCTTACCGACTAGGGAACACCGAATCAAACAGTTAATCCGTCCATTGTCATGAAAATGTCACCTCTGTTGTGCAGGAAACGTGACTATATATTGAAGCCCGCTCTGACTCAGATATTCCAGCTTTTATATCGCACACCACAGTATACAAATAATAATTGTACCTTGATCACACAGGAGTTGCTCTTCGTGATTCTCCCGTTGGCTTGGCTGCATATATTTTGGAAAAGTTTTCAACGTGGACAGAGAGGAGTTGGAGATCCTTGCCAGATGGAGGTCTGACAAGAAAGTACAGGCTAACAGATTTGCTTGATAATGTGATGATATATTGGGTGACTGGTTCCATTACAACTTCAGTGAGACTGTACAGTGAGGCCTTCACTAAAGCACAATTTGCACTGAAACTGGACAGGTTGGTCTTTCAAATGATATAAAAATTTGTAATGCTATTCAGTTGGTGTCTTCATTATGGTTTTATTGATATTTCTGCTCTTTACTGCATAGCCAAATGATCAGACTCAAATTTGAGCTGGGAGCACGTGTTATTCATTATTATAAGATGACTATAAATACAGCTAGCTGCTTTTCATGGGCCCCAAACCGTGGTGAGGGCTTTGTACTGTGTACATCCAAATGATTCAGAGAACATGTAGATCTGCATGCAGACCCTTGTATCCAGTTCCAGTCCAGAATCGAATAAGGGACTGTTTAAGTGAAATTTTGGTGTTTTACCTGAGACCTGGAACATATGGTAGCATAGTTGGTTGAGGCACTATACTACAAGCTGGAAGGTCGCGGTTTCAAGTCCCGACGAGGTCATTGGATTTTTTTCAATTGACCTAATCCTTCCAGTCGCGCTATGACCCTGGGGTCGACTCAGCCTCTAACTGAAATGACTACCAGGAATTAATTAAATAATTTTCCTGGGGAGTAAAGCGTGGCCGGTGAGTAAGGCTGACTGTCTAGATAATGTGGGACCCTCAACGTCTAACAACCCTATGGGCCTTCATGGCCTGTTACAGGGATAGCTTTACTATACTTTACCTGAGACCTCCTGTTCTGCAGTAACGGTATGAATGTATATGGCAGATTAATTTCTCCATGTTGAATGGGCATCTTGTCGCTGTGTCCTGAGATTGTTGATGAAGGTGATCCCCAGATACAGAGGGTAGTTGCAGTTATTTTGAATAAGCAGTGACAGACAGCCAGCAAGGACTGATAATATCTCACTGTAAAAAGTAGAAATGTTACAAAATATCACAAAAATCCTTGGTCTTGGACAGATTCTTATGGTCCAGTGGCTGTTCTTATGAAGATTTTTTTTTGCAAGGCTAAGGTCTTTGAAATAATTAAGTAAAAAAGGGGGATCAAACATAGCACAACTGTTATACTATTCACATATTTTATAACTCATTTAAATTCTTTATAAGTATAAACTGAACTTTTGATATTACCCCCCTTTAATATTCAAAATAACTTCTGGACTGTACAAACAGGACTTAAAAGCCTTCACAGCTGTAGATATATCATGCACTTAGATATGGCAGATTATGTTGGAGTGTATTTATTTTTGTCTTTTATTGCTTTCAGCATCCCATCCATAACACCAACAGCATGTGCTGCATTCCCTAATGAACTAGCCTACCAACCAAAATCTCTTCTACAAGAAAAATATCTTAAACTTGTACAATATACCGACATGCCTCGCGGGGGCCATTTTGCTGCATTTGAAGAGCCCGAACTTCTTGCCGATGATGTGTTCGAAGCAGTGAAGATCATGGATAGCAAGAAAGCTACTTAGTGTGTTTGTTTACCTTATTTTAGAATTAGAGAGAAACTGAACATGACCAGATCCTCTACTTCACTTTCACTGGAAAAGTGTTTTTGTAAGAATGAATAAATTCTGTATTTTGAAGTAATTTCATAATGTTAATAATAACATTAGGTACATAGTACCAAACCCAGAGACTGTGGAAAACTGTTAATTTTTTTTTGCTTTGAACTTGTGAAGAATAAAATACACAACACTGTGTGCTAAAGAGAAAAATTATTTACCAAACATAATGGATGTAGAATAATAATAATAAACTTGTAAATAATTATTTTTATAGGGAAATCTTCTATGGTGAAAAGGACATGAAATAGAGTTCTTAAAATTATATACTTGGTATATTTATTTGTCCTCAGACAATAATTTTGTAAGGCACTGGGAACAATTAATATTAGATTGATGATGAATTATGAAATGGGACATAAGTAATGGTCTACTTTTTTGAAGAATTATCTAATATACATTCATGTAGGTACTTGGGGTTATTTGTAAAAAGACACATGCATCAGGTTTCTCCTAGCTTTCTACTTCCATTCTTGATTGGAGGAGATACTGTTGTGAGCTTGAAATAGTCCATGTATGTGGTCTAAAGTTGGTATTTCTTGACAAAAAAACAAAAAAATTCTGCCCAAAATGTTTAAGCTCATTCCATAATTGGAAACCAATTTTTAATTTAACTAAAGGGTTCATAATTATAAAAAAATGATTTAACATTTTGAAAAATTACTGTATTCAAGATGATTGCCACAGTACTTTGATTTTGTATATGAAACAGTGCCATTTTGATGTGTGCTATCTTTAGTGGAAAATTAACACTGCCCTACCCACTTGGGGGAACATCATAGTCAAATGAGTAACACTGCTGCTTCGTATCTGCGAGCTCCCGGGACAATCTTGACTGCGGTACTTTTTGGTTTTCCTCAGTTTCTGCAGGCAAATGCTGGAATACCTCATGTTATACATGACAATTCCACATCCAATTTGTTATTCACAAATCATCCTGCCATATGATGCAGTACAGTCAAAACTACTGACAGTTAAATGGCTAAAGTCTGTATAGATAAATATTTGATAATTTTCCTTTTCAGAATGGTCTAAAACAAGGAGATGCTTTATTGCCACTGCTTTTCAGCTTTGCTTTAGAATGTGACATTAGGAAGGTCCAAGAAGACCAAGTGGGACTGAAATTAAACTGGACACATCAGCTGTTTGTCTGTGCTGATGATGTGAACATACTGGGTGATAATACAGATACCATAAAGAAAAACACAGAAACTTTAATTGATGCGGAGGTTGGCCTAGAAGTAAACTCAGAGAAAACTTATATTGCTGTCTCATCACCATAATGCACAGCAAAATCATGACATAGAGATAGCTAACATGTTTTCAAAATATGGCACAATTCAGATATTTGGGAACGACTATAACAAATCCTGATTCAGGAGGAAATTAAGAGGAGACTGAATTCGGGTAATACTTGCTACCATTCAATCCAGAACCTTTTGTCTTTTCATCTGTTGTCAAAAACATAAAAATTAGAATATACAAAACTATGCCTGTGGTTCTGTATGGATGTGAAACTTGATCTCTGACATTAAAGAAGGAACACAGACTGAAAGTGTTTGAGAACAGGATGTTGAGAATATTGGGACTGAAGAGAGATGAAGTGACTGGACGGAGAAAACTGCATAATGAGGAGCTTCATCTTCTCCAAGTATAATTAGAATGAACAAGTCAAGGATGATATGGTCAGGGCATGTAGCACGAATGGGGGAGAAGAGGAATGCATATAGGATATTGGTGGGAAAGCCAGAAGGAAGCAGAACACTAGTAAGACCAAGATGTAGGTGGGTGGACAATATTAAAATGGATCTTAGAGAGATAGGATGGGATGGTATGAATTGGATTGATCTGGCTGATGATAAGAGACCAGTGGAGGACTCTTGTGAATATGGTAATGAACCATCAGGTTTCATAAAATGCTGGGAAGTTCTTGAGGAGATGCACAGTTGGCGGCTTCTCCAGAAGGGCTCAGTTCCATGAGGGAGTGAGTGATGTAACTATTGCACAATCCTTGTAACTGAATAAAGTAGGCCAATTGAGCAACATTTCAAGGGCAAGGGAATTGGTACACAAATAGTTATGAATTTATACAGACCAGGCAGTTTATGATGAGCAGTTTCAGGAATAAACAGACATAAACTAGATATTATGTAATTCAAGGAGATTAGATGGTATAGCACGAGGGCTATGCACAACTAATTCTATGGTTATCTGTCTTGAGGGACTGCTAATCACTGTTTATTAATGGCCATTATTGGCTTTATTTTATGGATTGGACTGTGCTTTAAGCACAGCAGTGTTATTTTAATTCAGAATCCTCATTTTGAAGTTTGAAAGTAACTGACATGGTCAACGAACAGACTGCAAGTAAATATATTTGTTGATTAACAGAATCTCTTCCTTTATTTAGCATGACAATTCTGTGAAATATATTTTCAATTTAAAAGAAAATTGGCTACTAAGTGAACTAAACTGATCCATTCACTAGTATTATAGATTACTATTGTGACTGTTGTGAAGTTTTGAACATTCTTCTTCTTTCTTTCCTCTCCTGTTGCTCCAACTTTGGAGCATAGAGATGATTTCTCAGTTTCATGATTATTTTACAGATGATGTAGGACTCCTTGGACAGGTGATCAGCTTATCGCAAGGCCTCTGCCTAAACACAGGACATCACAAACACAGAATAAATGTATACACACACCAAGCACCCATGCCTTGTGTGGGATTCGAAACCAAGATCCCAGCTTCTGAGTGAGTGAAGACAGTACACGCCTTAGGCCGCTTGGCTACCGTGACCAGCTTTGGAACATTAATGTGAATAAATGCAGTCTGCTGCCCTGTGTGTAGACACCCATATTTGCTTGTTATTGTGCATTCTTCATTCACAACTGCTCTGATTGTCAGGAAATCTCTTGAAACTACATCTGCTTCTCCAATTGAATCACTGGTTGTAAAGAAGAAAAAAGAGAGTTAATGTGAGATATTCTGGTAGAATAGCTGATCACAGTGGCTGCACGGTCTAAGGCATGAACTGTCTTTGCTCACATGAATGCTGGGATCATGGGTTCAGTTCCTACTCAAGGCATGAATGTCTGTATTATGTACATTTGTTTGTCCTACCATCTGTGTGTAGGATCAAGAAACTGAAAATGCAGCCAAGGCCCAACAAAGGGCTGTAGAGCCATAATTCAATTCAATTTTTGTTTATTTATGTGCATACTTAACAGCTCAGAGGCAAATTACAAAGTTTAATAATAATAATATGAGGAGTGTTCCGTATATAATGCCTCCTATTTTTTAAAATGAAAACTACAACAGATACAGAAAGCATAATAACACAGTAAAATAGAGCAAGATTTCAGCTACTTACAGTTATTTTTCCACATAATCACCACCATTCATTATGCACTTTTGCCAGCGATGAACAAGAGCCTGTATGTCGTGCTTGTAAAAGTCTGTGCCAGCAGAGGCAAGCCACTTTCTTACAGCTGCAATGACAGCATCGTTGTCTGGAAAATGTTGCCCACATAGTCCATGTTTCATAGGCCCAAAGAGATGGACGTCTAAAGGTGCTAAATCAGGGCTATAAGGTGGATGGGGTAGGAGGGTCCAGCCAAACTTGTATGGGGTCTAGCGTTATCGTGTTGCAAGCATTACAATGCATTACAGGCATTACTAAGCTGTGCTCACAGTTCCCTGGTTATCTGCCAATCTGTATGGATGACCTGATCGAGGCGCTGTTCACTGTGAGGAGTGGCACCTGAGCAGGGACGCCCAGGGCGTGGTTTGTTGTGCACTTCACTTTCGCCACTGTTGAAATGCACTACCCAGCACCTCACTGTGCTGACATCCACTGTATCGTCTCCGTACACCTTTAGCAAGCGTCGATGGATGTCAATGGGTGCAGTGAGAAATTCAATAACAGATGTCTGCTCCGTACGCACTTCTATGTCAGACGCCATTTTGGTAGACTGCTCTGCTGTCGCTATCCGTCGCACGACAACCAAACTAACAGTACATTGGCAGGAAGGTTTAACCTTTACAACACTACCAACATCCAGCTCAGACGTTTCAGATTAACACAAAAAATAGGAGGCATTATATATGGAGCGCCCTTCGTAATAATTCTAGTAGAGTGATATTTATGATTTGTCAATACAGTACAAATTTATGTTCTGTCAGTAAGTTCAGATAATGAAAATTACTATCTTCTAGGATATGACAGTGTATACTTTGGTAGATATGCGTAGGTACAAATATTTTGGAGCACCAGACTACTGCTTTTTCAACTTTATGTTTCATTTTGTCTGCGATGGAGGGCAAAATCCTTCAATTCCTGTTAGAGGAAAGAGAATTTTCTTTTCTCCGTAATGCCCAGAATATCTCTGAGGCTTGTCCACCCTCTTAGACAATGGATACTGATGAATGTTTCCCCAGAGGTGAAGAGGCAGGGGTATGAAGCTGACAACTCACCTCCATCTGGTGCCAAAGTCAAAATGGTGGAACTATACTTGAACTCCCATCTTCATGGCATGGTGCCTAATTAATTAAGCCCAGAGAAGACTTTACCTTACTAAGTAGAGGCTGGTGTACAAAATGATGTACAGAAGATAAGAATGAAGAGATGGAGGCAAAGGTAAATAACAGAAGAATGTGAGTCTGTCCTAAAGAAGGCCAGCATTCATAGAAAACCTTAAACCTAGGAGTATGGAAAAAAGGTCAAGAAATTCAAATACAAAGGGCCAGTAATTCGTCTGAAACCTTTGGAAAATGACTGCTATAAAATAATGACACTATTTTTATGTTGGAAGGGTTTGCAAAGCTAAAAAGCCATCTGGTGAGTGCATTTATTTAACATGTCTGAGTCAGTAATTTAAAGAAGATTGGAGAAAGCTGTATAATGAGGATTTCATAACTTTACTCTTCACCAAGTATAATTAGAATAATCAAGTCAAGGAAGATGAGATTGGCAGGGCATGTGGCATGCATGGGGGAGAAGAGGAATGCTACAGGATTTTGGTGTGAAAGCCAGAAGGAAAGAGACCACTAGGAAGACCTAGATGTAGGTGGGAGGATAATATTAAGATGCATCTTAGAGATATAGGATGGGGTGGTATGGCCTAGATTGATCTGGCTTAGGATGTGGACTAGTGGAGGGCTTCTGTGAGAACAGAAATGAAACTTCACATTCGATAAAATGTTGGGAAGTTCTTGAGAAGCTGCACAACTGGTGGCTTCTCAAGAAGGGTTCAACTTCATGGATTTGTTTAATTAGAATCAATAATTTTGAAATTAATTTGATACACTATTTTATATAATTGGAAGTCATGGTTTCTTATGGGGGGGGAGAATGCGGGAACAGAATATTTGTACGAAGCTGTTGTTATCAGTATTGGCAGTTAATCTTCATGAGTTAGGCATGTACACAAAACCCAGTTTTGATATAGAAGCCTTGTAGAAGATGTAAGCTTAACTGTTAGAATAATATTGAAATTGATGTTCAGAAATGAAGTTGAAATAAGTCTGGTTGGCCTCTGCTGTCTGAATATAAAAGAAAAGTATCCTATAAACCAGTGACCAGTGCAAAATCTGCAAATTTATTTCCAATGTACAAAATGTAAAAAAAGTAACCATATGTATGAAAAGGCTACCAATATATAATAATTTTGCTGTTTTATTTTTTATTCTGAGATACAAGTTACATAAAATTGTGAGGTTTGACTTTCTCACAGCTTTGATTCAGTGGCATCTTCTGGAATGTAATGTCATGTAGTTTATACCGGACTTCCTAAAACGACTGTTAAGTGGTTATTTAAACACTAACTTATGTGACCTAATCCTTGCAGCCACACTACGGCCCTAGAGTCGACTCAGCCTCTAACAGAAATGAGTACCAGAAATTAATTAAATAATTTTCCTGGGGAGTAAAGCACAGCTGGGGCGTAAGGCTGACAACCTTACCTCCATCTTTGAGCTGATTGTCTAGATAAGGTGGGACCCTCATAATCTCACAACCCTATGGACCCTATGGGCCTTCACGGCCTGTTACAAGGATAGCTTTACTTTTACTTTATGCCCGCTTTATTGTATGGGCCTGAAAGTTGGGCTTGGAACTAGAGAAACCAAATATTTACAAGCTAGATCAAATCCCAGACTATAATTGAGACTAAAACAAATGCAAACCAAAAAAAAAAATGGACTGGACTTGCCAAATTTAACATTATGAGAAAGGCTTGTAATTTGAGCATGTTTAAGTGAATTCTTTGTTCATCTCAGAAACCCTCTGTACACGTCACCAGGGCCAGCAACTGCCCTGAAGACAGCGCTGAGGTGGGTTTTCTCTGTAATGGCAGTGAACTTCCCAGGCCTGAGTATTCCATTACGTTTTGTTTGGGATTATATCAGTTCATGGCCACCCCCAACCTAACCTACATTTTAGTTACTGGTTATTAATTAAGTTAAACGGGCCCCAAACCACTCTGTACCGATCAACAACTGTACCTGGAAAGGTCAATCAGCTGGCTGACTGACTAGACGGACTAGACGTGCGACCCACCACAGATGAGCCTGCATTATTCGACACACTTGGATAAGTTCTGTATGCTCCTCCCGCCTGCACGCCTGACAGAGGAGCAACGGCAACGAACCACGCATAAGACCGCGGGAGCTGGTAGAGGCGACACGTATTGAAGTTGAACGAAAGCAAATGAAAACTCCAGGAAACGGACAGACATCGAGGCGGTAAGTTACATTTCCATACTTAATTACTGAATTCAGGTAACAAGAATAGAATGTGCATGATATATAGCAATTCGAGAAGTAGGCCATGTCGGTTGATGTAACACAGCTCATTCTTTCACTATATTTCATATTGTTTATTAGATCTTACCTTGCCAAGATCATTACGTGGTTTCCATAATTATAGCATAATTCTTACGCATTCTGGGTTACATAATAGGATGCACAGTTCTTAGAACCTAACTTTACTATGGACTGTTGTTCGGTGAACTGTCAACTTCATTTCGCACGGCGAAGAATAGAAGACCCATCTTTTTCTTAGCTTAACAATCCGCTTTGGGTCTTGGCCCCTCTATCAGCATTTTCCAAAACTTATTCATCTACTCCTTCCGCCGCCAGTTGTTGACTTCCGGTATTTTTAGATTTTTTTATACTGTCAAGCCACCGGAAATTTGGTCTACTCTGGGCTCTTCTTTCTTTCGGCTTACTAGGAGTTAATATTACTGCGAGTTCACCATCCATTCTGGCTAGGTGCCCAGCCCATCTCAGTCGACCCTCCTTAATAATTTATAGAACATGATCATGACATAGTTGATACATATAGTTAGTTCATTGTTGTATCGGCTTCTCCATTGGCTGTTTTCTCTTTCTGGTTCATAAGCTGTCCTCAAGACCGTTCTTTCAAAGACCAATAGACTATTTCGCCATTATTTGTAAGCATTCAGCTTTCTGAGCTATAGAATAGCACCGACATAAAGATTTTATGAAGTTTACATGTAGCTGCCAATTTCAGATACTGTAAGCTGAGTTGCTTTCTGCAACCATGGTAGCATTTATTAGTAAGAAATGGGCTGTTCTTAATTTTGTTAATTACTACCGACGCCAAGCATTTAAATTAAGCTTTTTCAAACGCAGCTTTACCTATTATAAGATGCGTTTCGTGAGTTGGTGGTGAAGGTGTTTTTGAGTGCATGTAATTAATTATCACCCCACTGTATACCATCCACATATGCAAGTATTTGCACAGGCTTTGTGAATATCATTCCAGTCCTTTCAAGTTCCGAACCCCTATATGCTTTGTCACTGTGATATCTGAATTGGGTTTTAGGTACTGATGCTGAAATTTCTTGTTTCACGCGTAGTTTTGGATATCAGCTACCAAAGTTAGAAAGTGAGAATTTGGCAGTTTCAAACTACCATTCTTGCAAAACACTGAAGAATTAAGAAATCTTAACAGTGGCTAGAGAAGTCCTGCAATAGTGAAGAAGAGTATGTGTAGGAAGCACAAGATCAAGAGCTGCAAACTTTGTAGAACAGAGAAACTCCTACTTATCCCTGGGGTTCGAAATTTCGTGAATTTCGAATGTTCCGACGAAACGCGGTTGATTGGCATCCCTAGAACTTACCCAATATTTTCAAATTTTTTAAACTCTGTGTCAGGAACCGAACATTTTCCATTAGCGATTATTTCTGGACCTATCTAACACCCTGTTACAAAAAGCCGAAGGTTTATGGCTGCTAAAACAGATCCAACCAATCGTATTGTGACCCACCTCACCCCTAGTTAATTAGAATAAAAATAAAATTGTAATTTTTTAATTTTCAATATTTGAAGAATTCTGTAACGTTAACATTTCGATCAGAATTGCATTTTGTTTATTTTTATTTCCATCGTTTCTTAGCGGATTAAGTAACTTAATTCATATACAGATTTCAGAACATTTTCCAGCACCGCCTTGGCCTTCCTCTTACTCTTCATCCAATAAATTTATATTTCAATGCTATTGTTGGCCGTTAGTTTTCACCAATTCCATCTACGTGGTCTTTCCATTTCTTTGTGTCTCTTCCTGTTGTGTTTTGTGCCTAGACCACGAGCCTCATAGTCTAGACACAATATTGGTCATCAGACAGGGCTTGAGGTGGGGCGGGATGCGGCGGGATGGCATCCCGGTTCTTTTCTAAATGGCTTAAAAGCATCCCGTTAGTTCTTTGGCAGTAAATGCAATGTACAATACCTTTTTTTTTGTTGTTGTTGTTGTTATCTGTTTCATGGTTGTACAGGCTACTCCCCTGCGTCGTCTAACTAAATTTTGCTTTCGTGTGGTACTGTTTGAAGCACCCGAGAATGCACAGTCCCATATCACATTTCTCGCACTTCGGGTGAACACGTTTCCTCTTTCCACGTGCAGAACCATCCCGGTTCTATTTTCATTCCACCTCAAGCACTGTCATCAGCTGTCTTAAATTACAGGTGGAAACTACCGTGCTTCCGTTTTGTGACTCTAATATTCGATGTGTAGTTCCATCTACACGCGCGTATATTTCATCGTGCTGGGTGCGTCTTCCTGTTGTGTTGTATGTCAACTCTACGAGTCTCCTAGTCTAGACACGCAACATTGGTCATCATTACATGTCTAAAATTGTTGGTGGAGACTGTCGTTCTTCCGTTTTGTGATTCTGATATTGGATATATAGTGTATAAACACACAACACAACAGGAGGAGACACCCAGCAACGTGAAATACACGAGCACGTAGCTGGGACTACACATCGAATATCAGAAACACAAAACCGAAGCACGGTAGTCTCCACCTACAATTTTAGACACCTGATGATGACCAATGTCGGTCGAAACATGTGCTGCAATGTACAGAAGCTTTTAAATAAGGTTTAAAAGACGCACTGTATATAAGTTAAATATTTTTAAATACGTTTAAGAAGGACGCTTGGCACGTAAGACAGTGAATCAGTGTTGAGTAAGACGTACGTAATTAATTTTGATTTATTTTAAGGGTCACTTCACTTAGCCTAATTTAACTTCGTATGCATTTTTTACACCTTTTTTCGAGCGTAAGTTGTAACGCTTGTGATTTGTATTCGGAAGGTTCCTTGTTCCGATCTCGGCCGGGACACCAACTCTCCTGACTGAGGTGTTTTGATGTTTTTCCTCAATCCCCGACAAATGCCAGGACAGTACTTCAAATTAGGCCACCACCTTTCTGTTCCATATCCGTTCACATTCACTAATCATACTGTCACGATTTCAAAGTGACTGTACACGGCTCGTGGATTGGTAATTGGATTTATTGTACACCTACAGATCATAACTACAAGTAACTATAGACCAAACGCTAATTAACACACTCTGAACTTCATTTGAGTACGTATTAAGTCTTCTCATTCTGCTGTGTCTTCACCAGTCGTTGCCTGGTGATGGATCCCAACAATGTCCTCTGCTTCCCTGCTCACGTTCTTACCGGCTGTCGATTGCCTCACAAAACACCATTTCTCTGTTGTTTGCAGACCGCTACCTGGCAACGGCCGTTGTACCGTCGCCTATCTCGCGGTCGCCGCCTAGCAACGGGTCTACATGCCACAATACCATTCGACGCTATATTATAGACTTAGTGTGATTTTCACAAGTAGCATCCTGTGTTTGTAGATATAGCAGAATATCCGTTGCACAAAACAAATACCGTATAGTACGTGTATTAGTAATTTCATTAAAATTTATTCCAGAGCATTTTTCGGTTTTACAGAAACAGTCTTCGGCTGGATAATTATTAGCACGAAAGAATTTCATACATCGAGACAGAATATCTTAGTCGGTATAGCGATGGGCTACAAGCTGGACGGCCCGGGTTCGATAAATTTTCCCATTCCCCACAGCGCCCAGACTGGCTCTGGGGCCCACCCAGCCTCCTATCCAATGGGTACCGGGGGTAAAGCGGCAGGGGCGTGAAGCTGACCACTCACCTCCACCTAGTGCCGAGGTCAAGAATGTTGGAGCTATACCTCCACTCCCCCAGGTCTTCATGGCATAGTGCTTAACTACGTAATTAAGCACAGGGACAACTTATCTTTTTATCATATCAAGACCATCTACAGTGGCTTAATAGTAGATGTTATCTGGTGCTGGGTCAATTACCAAATTTACTACGTTAATAAAGTATATGGTGGCATGTAAATAGATGACAGTAAAATAGGGAAGTGTGGAAGATTAACCTGAGGCAATTGTTTTTTTTCTTTTTGCGCTATAACCCTACTTTGGGACTAGATCTTAGACATTCGGTGGGACTCCTTGGACGGGTGATCAGCTCGTCGCAAGGCATCTACCTGTGCACATACACACACAAACACCAAACATCCATTTCCTGAGTGGGATTCGAACCCACGATCCCGGCTTCCGAGCGAACGAAGACAATGCATGTCTTAGACCGCTCGGCTACCGTGACCGGCAAGCTGAGGTAATAGTGGGTATAATATGACAGAAATTGAGAAATGATTTAAAAAAAAAGTTAAAAATTCTCAACATATTATGTACATATGATACTCGTAGAAATGTTTATTACGTTTTAAAGCAGGTATTCATGTGTTCCCTTAAAGTTTTTTAAGGGACCAAGTAGTTGGAAATAGAACTGTGTATAGATAAAAAAAAACTTTCGCTATTTAGACATGTCTTATTAGCACATTTGATGTAATATAACTGGTAGGCGTCATGTTAACGCTGAAGACTATTTTGAAATAATTGCTTAAATGCTGCTGTTGTTACTAGGTCCTTGTGGACGAACAGCATGTCTTGGTTTATACATGCATCTGCGTTAAACAATGCAAATAGAAAAATATATATATATATATATGGAAGTATTATATTGAAATTTATTGTCTATTCGATTTATATTTTATTGTTGCATGAAGAAGGAAATATTGCTTACAATAATTTGTTCCTGTAGAGTATATGTGCTAGATCAGATATGTACGGCTAACAATTAATGACGGGGCGGATCGAGTTTCACTGGACAAGTTAGGGGGGCGTGTTCGGAATTGCGTAAAAATCGAACCCTTCTTGATGGAGTACAGAATGGCCTCTTTTTCTTTGTCGTTTGATTTACAATTTTTCTAATATGGTCCCGTGATTTCCTTTATTTAATTTTAGTAGGATTTCAAGTGAATCTTTAAGATGAACATAAGAGTGACCTGTCCCTACAATATGTTATCAGTAACCGGAATATATGTTTTGAGCATCAGGTTTTGAAAGTTCTCCCCGTCTGTCCCATTTTATTGGGGGGGGGGTAGCTTTGGCATGATGGAGATTAAATGCCGCTGCGACTGAAAGGGTGCACTGTGTTTTTGGTTTTAAAAATATTTTAGGGTATTGGTAGTTTTAAACGGTGTTTTTATCAATCACGTATCTTGCATTTAAGCATCCTGTTGCATTACTACCACGCATGTATATCTAAAACTGTTTACGTACTACACAATCCTCAACAATGCAACAAATTGTTCCTCTTTCCTGCACTTTTACTTTCGAGACACATGTCTGAGTTGCGACACAAGCGGCACGCGATGTTTCTAGCTTCTTTGCTGAAGTACGTACGTAAGTGTCGATGTGTTATTGATGTCATTTGGATTCGATTCTTTATTACGTTTGGATTTGGATTTGACTTTAATTTGTTGTGGTGTATATGGATTGTTTTTAAGGATTTCATTTATGACATTCACTTATTTGTGTCCCTTTTCTTTGGACATGGGATATCTATTCATTCTACTTGTAAGAAATTTGTAGTTGACTTTGTGTTCATAGAAGATAGCTATATATGTGTAAGTACATTCTAAACGGTTCTAACGTTGGTGTATAATACTCAGAATTACTTGGTTTTTGGACTTTGTCCATCTTTCTGTATTCTAGTTTCTAGAATACGGGACCATAGACAAAGTCCAAGAACCAAGTAATTCTGAGTATTAAGTTGATTTTCTGTGTATGACAAAATCTAATCCATGTAGTTGATTGATAATGTTTATATTTATAAATTATACCGTATTTACGCATGTATAGGCCGCGTGCGTGTATAGGCCGCAGCACAATTTTCAGACAGAAATTATAGAAAAAATCATTTTCTTGGAATATTATTTCAGGAGTAGAAATTATTCCGAAATTTAGCAACGTTAATTTTTTAAATGAAGTGTGATTTCGAATATTTCGAATATAAGCCGCACCCCAGTTTTCCTCTTGAATTTTTAGCAAAAAATGTGCGGCCTATACATGCGTAAATACGGTATTTCTATTTTTAAGGCGCAATTTATGAGGTTGTGTATATTACTGAATTATAATAGGGTACTGTTAATGCCTGTGAGCTGGGTCAGAATATCATCAACATACCAACCACCGTGAGTACACAAATGAATAACCACACCACACGTAAAGATCTTCACATACATTAATTCTAATAGAAAATTCACACATGTTACACACACACACACACACACACATCAGAGGGACCGAATATGCATCAGCAACAAGTGAAAGCAGCGATTTTTTCATTAGACATATTTTAACACCTAATGATGGTCATGTTGGCCGAAACATGTCGTGTACTTGTATTTTAAAACTTAAAACACTTTGTAAAGATGATAAGTTTTGTGGAACGTAATGTTCCACGTAAGACATATATCATCAACATACGTAAATAGCCTATGATATTGAGACAGATGAATCCAATCCACATAATCCCATCCTATCTCTCTAAGATCCATTTTAATAATGTCAACCCACCTACGCCTTGGTCTTCCCAGTGGTCTCATTCCTTTTGGCTTCCCCACCAATATCCTAGATGCATTCCTCTTCGCCCCTATTCGTGCTACATGCCCTGCCCACCTCATCCTCCTTGATTTGATAATTCTAATTATACTTGGAGAAGAGTACAAGTTATGAAGCTCCTCATTATGCAGGTTTCTCCAAACTCCTGTCACTTCAGATTATTATTATTATTATTATTATTATTAGTAGTAGTAGTAGTAGTAGTAGTAGTAGTAGTAGTATTAGTATATTTAGGGTACATTCTGAATTAAATTTTCAAATACGTTATTTACGCGACTGTATTATGTCCGGCCGAGGCTTACAAGTGGCTATCTGAAGTTAATTTATTCCTGCTCTTACTACTGAGGTCCGACGGCATATAGGGACATGGACGTAAATCTCGCCCATTATTTTTCTCGGCGCTATAGGTAGTGAGTCATCAGTTTTACGCTTCGGCCACCTTTATGCGCCAAGAAGTCGTTCTGTAAGCCGATGTGGTAGGGTGGAGGAGAATCTCGTTGCTCCTTTGAGTAAATGAACTGGAGCTACTCAGCTCATAGTTCAGCACATTACTGAGTAATCGCTCGTCCCGTCTTTAACCGCCTTTTTTAGTTTATCTCGTTAAATTTTTCCCCAAATAGATTTATGCCTGAACTGACGTTCCAAAACTTGGACCCTTTTATTGCGGCGTATAAAATACGTGTTTATTTATTTGTATATTTAAAGAGCCGTTTCAGAGGTATTATGAAAATGTATTTAAGGATGTAGATTTCCACTCTCGTTACCTTGCTGCCTTGGATAGTTGGACAGCGACAAAATGGCATGATAGTAGGCTTACAAATTACTGTGTATCTTAAATATAGTCCATAACCCTACATTTTATACCGAAAATAACTCATAAATAATGCAGAATTATTACTACCAATCTCTTCAATCAGGGTGAGGCCCCCTAATTTTTTTGATCGCTATTATTATTTACTTCATTCTGTTTCTTAGGTACACCAGGGTTCATACTAATGACTTAAGGAGTATGGTATTCTACGCATAACGCAGTGTACAAAGTAGTTACATAGAAATTCAGCGAAATTTCAGAGGAATGTATCGCCTCCATCTTCAGGGTAGAAGAATAAACCAAACAAGAAGTAGGCGGTAAGCAGAGCCTCTCCAACTTGCTACCAGCTTCTTGCTGGCTTTTTGTCTGGTTTATTTTCCTACCCTGAAGATGAAGGCGTTACTTTTCTCCAAAACGTCGGTAAATCTCTACCGAACTATATGGTATTATATATAACCCAGAAGGTCATGCTGTTCTTAATAACCGCTATGAGAACTTCAAATGCAAGATAAAAGCTGTTCATTCATGCTCTCTAAACATCTCCACAAAGTCTGCAGGGCCATATGTTGCAAAAGGATACATGACCAGCAGAACTGATATAGATACAGTTAAGAATGGACTTTGACTAAATTTGATTGCCCAATAACATTTTTATTTGAAGTCTGGAGGGCCGGACAACAAGAACCCTTTCTAGACTTTCCCCCCGAAAGAGCAAACAGATGCGTCATCACTGTCATATCCTAATGATATTGGATGGTGCACCATATGAGTGTGTGCCTTCCACTGGAAAGGACTTCGACTGAAGCGGCCGTGGACAATATCCAGGGGTCAACGATATTAACTCAGTTCACCAGTGAAACAGAAATTCTGCGCGCTAGAAATTTCTCTGAACAAGAAACTGTCTCTACCCACGCCGTTGCAGTTGTATTTAGCTCTAATCTTGTCCTTACATCTAGACGCGAAACCTGCCATTGTTGCAAGGCTGCATTCTCATGTAGACAGGTAGTAATGTTAGTGAAGAACTTGCTGCCTCCTACTTCAGGTTAGAATATATTCTACCCTGAAGATGATACCTATCTACAAAACTACACGGCGCAACATCGCAATATTGATACCACCACAGGAACATTAATCACACATTAACAAAGGCCCTCATATCCATGCCAGTTGTGAACCTACTCTTCGACAACTGTGAACAAATCAAGACTGAGAGGGGGAGAGGACATTAACGAATAAATTCAAAGATTTTTCCACTCGTTGGCCTTGATTTTTCACTCGTCACGGACGAGCAGACGAGTGGGTTTGCTGAGTCCTGCCTGTGTTCAAGGTACTGTTCCTACATTCAACAGAAATGACTCTGAATACGGTTTTAAAATTAGTTACTACTTTAAGAACATTTGAGTCCAATTCTCAAGGTCATAGGTAACGTGTGTACATTCCAATTTGTATGCTACTTGGATAACATTCACGCTTCCTTTGGATTTCACTGAGAACTGTGAAAGTATAAAACGGATCTGAGGACCTTATTCTTGATTGATTGAATCTTGGTTTATTTAATGGCATTATTTCAACTACTTGCATTACGTAGTGTCGACTAGTATGAAAAAGGGGGCAGACGGAAGTATCTAAGGCCTAATTTCAGGTCCTTTCCTACATTTGCCTGGAAAGGCAGAGTAAAACCACGAAACACGTTATATAGTGGACCTTCCGGATGTCCGGTTGTTAAATGCTGCATTCATTAGAGCTTGCAGGTAACTCTATAGATCAATGTTGATTCTAACCCTGTTTAGATGTACTTAGATTTGTTAGGCTCTGTGAAACTGAAAATTACAGTAATGTGCCTTAAACGGAGTGGAGATATCTCACTCAGTATAGTGACTGGGCAACGTGCTGCAATTGTTAGTTGTATGCGGGGGATGCCAGTTTCGAATCTCGGCCGAGACACCGACAATCCTGACTTAGTGATTTTCCTCAGTTCCTCCAAGCATATCGGGATTTTCATTTTTCATTCATCAGTGGCTCTACAGCCCTCAGTTAGGCCCTGGCCTCTTCTTCAGTTTCATAATCATTTTTACACAATCGGTAGGACTCCCTGGACGGCGGATCAGCCCGTCGCAAGGCCGCTGCCTACAGACAGGACAACTCAAATACAGAATAAACGCACACACATACATCCGTGCCTTGACTGGGATTCGAACCCACTATCCCACCGCTCGAGCGAGCGAAGATAGTTCATGTCTTAGACCACGCGGCCGCCGTGACCGGCAAGCATATCGGGATGGTACGGCCAAATTCCGGGACACTGTCTCGATCACTACGTTCAATTAGACCATTACAGCTCCTCTCTACATCATGTTCAGTTCATTTCTCACTTTCGCGCAACCATTTGATTAGAACATATCTGAGTTGCTAACAGCGATGTTAAAAACGCCACTGCGTACAAACTACGGACTGCGGATCGACGAATCAGGGCTCGATTCCCGGCAGATGCAGAGATTCTTTCTTCTCCACAGCGTCTAGACTGATTCGAGTACCCCCCCCCAGTGGGTGTTCCATGCAGTCTAGACGTTGTGGAATCGAACCCCCATTCGTCGGCATGCAAACCGACTTTCCTCGTGGGTAAAGCGGCAGGGGCGTGAAGCTGGCCAATT
Organism: Cryptotermes secundus; assembly: GCF_002891405.2. NCBI lineage: Eukaryota > Metazoa > Arthropoda > Insecta > Blattodea > Kalotermitidae > Cryptotermes > Cryptotermes secundus. Next base: position 1,047,935 of record NW_019743157.1, on the reverse strand, counting down.
CCATTTAGTTCCCGAAGTTATCACTCACTCATGGAGCTGAGCCCTTCTTGAGAAGCCGCCAGTTGTGCAGCTACTCAAGCGCTTCCCAACATTTTATGGAACCCGAAGGTTCATTACCGTGTTAACAAGAGCCCTCCACTGGGCCCTATCCTGATCCAGATCAGTCCAATCCATACCATCCCATCCTATCTCTCTAAGATCCATTTTCATATTGTTCACCCACCTACTCCTTGGTCTTCCCAGTGGTCTCTAACCATCTGGCTTTCCCACCAATATCCTATATGCATTTCTCTTCTCCCCATTCGTGCTACATGCTCTGCACACCTCATCCTTCTTGACTTGATGATTCTATTTATACTTGGCGAGGAATACAAGTTATGGATGTTTTAAATATATCCCCACTCCCCCATATCTTTATGGCATGATGAGTTATTAAGCACGGGTACAATTGTGTCTTTATAGTATTTATATTTACCATCGAAGGAAGGAGACCACTGGGAAGACTAAGACGTAGATGGGTGGACAATATTGAAATTGATCTTAGAGAGATAGAATAGGATAGTATGGATTTGATTGATGTTTCTCAGGATAGGGACCAGTGAAGGGCTCTTGTGAACATGGTAATGAACCTTCGGGTTCCATAAATCCTGGGAAGTTCTTGAGTAGCTGCATAACTGGCAGATTCTCAAGAAGGGCTCAGCTCTATGAGTGAACACGCTATAAAATCTACTCTGCTGCTACCATGTCCATGTCCATGTATGTTGAGATTCAGTGCTGAACTCTTGTTGAGGGTATGCAGACTTGGCGCAGCCCTCATTGGGAATAAGAACCAGACATTCCATATAAAGAGTGATACAACAGCAGCCTGCAGTCCTACGGTGAACGTTCGCCTCTTTAACAAAAGGAGGATGTACGCTTTGCATTCTTGTTCGTGTTGCTCGAATGTTCTGTTGGTTTTGTAACTTAACGTACTTGGTACAAGTCATGTTTGCTCCTCTGTTTCCAGTCGGGGAACATCGTGTTTGCTTCGCTGGCTGTATTGTCCAGAGTTTTGTCTTACTCATTCTAGGCAGTGTAAGATCCGATAGCTTTCTTCCAACTAAAATGGAGTGATATTTTCTTTAAACGCCCAATTATAAGCCATATACCCATTCCTTGCGTCCCTATGATATACATGATAAAATAAATCATAAAAATGAAAGTATTTTAGAATATTAATGTGATCATTTGATACATACAGCCGATCACAGATTCCGTGCGGTCTAAGGCATGATATGTCTTCGGTCGCTCGAACGCTGGTATCGTGGGTTCGAATCCCACTCAAGGTATGGATGTTTGCGTTTATTCTGTGTTTCTTTGCAGGTAGCGGCCTTGCGACGGGCTGATCACTCGTGCAAAGAGTCCTACCGACTGTCTAAGGTTAAGAACCTGAAGTGAAACGAAGCGTTTCACGGATGCCCTATGTCCAAAGTGGGAGCAACTGGAATAAAGATAGATAGATAGATTTGATATACATACACCGTTAACTACTCCGTTAAAAATTAAAAGTCTTAGCTTATCAGTGGAAAATATTTCACATTCTGTATTTTCTATATGTATTTCTTTTTTGTAAAACGTGAAAAAGGTGATTAATTACATTTTTATTTGACGGATTAATTCTAACTTAGTCGGCATAACGACGGGCTACGGGCTGGACGGCCTGGTTTCGACTCACGGTAAGGGCAAGAAATTCTTCTGTACTCCACAGCGTCCAGACCTGCCCTGGGGACCACCCCGCCTCCTATCCAATGGATACCGAGGGCTCTTTCCCCGAGGTAAAAAGGCAGGGCCGTGAAGCTGACCACTCTCCTTCAGCTAGTGCCAAGATCAAGAATGGTAGTGCTAAATCTTCACTCCCACATACGTATTCATGGCGTCGTGGTTCATTCCTTACTTAAGCACAGGGACAACTTCAAATTCAGCAATTTCTTCAAGTTCGCTTTTAAATACACGTATATACGTACTCACATCCATCACGTTGTGATAATTTTGGATCTTAACAAAACATACGACTTTATTTGACTACAGAATTATTAGAGTTTGACCACCTCTGTGGTCTAGTGGTCAGAGTTGCTTGGTACAGATCCAGAGGCCCCGGGTTCGATTCCCGGCGCTACCAGATTTTCTGAGAAGTAGTGGGTCTGGAACGGGATCCACTCAGCCTCGTAGCCTCAGCTACTTAAATGAAAAAGTAGCGGCTCCGGTCTAGAAAAGCGAAATTAACGGCTGTGGGAATCCGTTTCGCTGACCACGCGACACACACTATCCTCTAATGTTGGCACTAACTTCGCCGACAATCGGCGGTCGCTCTGTCGGTATAGTTCGCTTGCGGACTAAAGCCACAAATATTATTATTAGAGTTTTGGAAAATACGTTATTTGTATCTAAGATGTTCGGGGAAGTTTTGTCTTTAAAAGTATGGTATAAATCTTCACCAGCCCCACAATAATTCTTTAAATCTTCTAATCTTATTAAATATGCTTGACTACACGTATCAGGTTTGGAGTACTTCTCTAACTTGTTCAAGGAGAGAAATTGATTACGTTGATAAGTTTGAAAGGTCATTCAGCTATTGGACTTCGCTCAACAACGAAGCAATCTAAAGCTGATCAGTCACTTCCGGCTAATTCTAAGCACTCGAAATTCCTAGAGTTTATTCGGAACGTAACCGGCTCATACGAGTATGTCAACCAGGTTCATCTATATTGACAGCCATATACTGGTTCTCTTCAGTATATTAAGCCAGTGCTGAGATGGGACCTCAGATATAATGTAACAGCTTCCTGTTCTGTTTAACATCCTTGCATCTCTTCAGTCCATGCTCTGCTCTGCAATTTTGTTAATTAAGATAATAAATATGTAAATTAGGTGTACAGTTCCTGCTTACTTACTTTTGGAGCTGGGCCCTTTTTGAGGAGAAGCCAATTCTGTAGCAACTCAAGAATTTTAATTGTTCCTTGCATCCTGTTGTGTATTTAATCAATATTAGAGTCAATTTTACCGACTACACAACACGTTTTTATTATTATCATTATTATTATGTTAAAATTTAAAAAAAATTAACTTTTAACATTTAGAATAATATTTTAACTTGTGTTTTATAAGAAGAGCTTGATATATCATTGAGCGTAAGCCTGAATAAGATACAGGGTCGAATAAGTGGAAAAACGAATGTGATTTCGTGTAATTATACAGTTGTTCGTACACCTGAGGATGACCTCTTGAGGTCGAAACATGTAGTGTGATAATAATAAAAACGTGTTGTGTAGTCGGTAAAATTGACTCTAATATTGACAGAAGAATTCCCCAGCATTTTATGGAACCCGAAGATTTATTACCGTGTTCACAAGAGACATTCACTTGTCCCTATCCTAAATAAGATCAATCCAATCAATACCATCCCATCATGTCTCTATAAGATCCATTTTAATATTGTCCACCCACCTACTCCTTGGTCTTCCCAGTGGTCTCTTTCCTTCTGGCTTTCCCATCGATATCCTACGCAGAGTATAAATAGAAGTGAATTGAAAGTATTCTCTGCATCTTAATTCACGAACAGAGGTTTACTTATGACTTAAAATGACTGTACTTCTGAGGTAAATACGGCTGGATTTTCCCCCCCGTCGTCGTCTCTTGTAAACATAGTTTGTAGCGGATGAAGGGTCTCTGGGGCGCACCAGTTTGCACAGACTTCATATACTAACAACAAAATTTTCTTTAACAATTCATTGTAGATGGCTATTGGCTGAACCAGCGAGGTTCCATTTCCGGTTAGGGGTACAGAATTTTCTTTCAGTCGCCACACCCAGGCCTGCTCTTCGGCCCACTCAACCTCCTAAACAGTGGGTACCGGTGGCTAAACGGCCGGAGCCTCAAGCTGTCCAATCACCTCCACCTGAAGCCGTATCTCCAGTCCCCCATACGTCTTCGTGGGCGTTGTATAGTTAAGAACAGAATATTTTTGCCCTGAGGGCATAACAGTACCTTCATCCACAACCATCTATTCTATCTATCTATCTATCTATCTATCTATCTATCTATCTATCTATCTATCTATCTATCTATCTATCTATCTGTCTAATCTATCTATCTACCTACCTACATACATACCTATCTATAGCTCTTAAGCCCTTGTGGACCTTGGAAAATTTTCAGTGTCTTAATCTATACACAGTCGCTAGGACTCCCTGCATGGGGGATCATCCCCATCGCAAGGCCGCTACCTACACACAGACACATCCATGCCTCGAGGTGGATTCGAACGGTTCATGCCTTAGACCGCACGGCCACTGTAATCGGGAGAACCAAACTCTTAGACAATGAAAATAAAAATAGCGTAGAACTCCGTTATTTGCTGTTCTTATTGAAGATGGAAAAAAAAATGGAAAGAACATGAAAGGAAGGGACTGTGATGTACTCGTATTTAGAGTGCTATAATAGCATATGACTTTAGGGACTCAGGAAAACTATGAAAATCCCCAATATAACTGACCTCTGGGCCAAGATGCGATTGCGAGCCTCCTGAACCCAACGTTTGGTGACAAACACCTATAAAAGGCAATCGTTCACAGAAGTTCCTAGTCTTCAGTGTCAAGTTTTTGTGTTTTGGTACTGGCTTCGGGCTGGACGACCGAGAGTTCAGAGTTCGAGTCCCGATAGGGTCAAGAATTTTCTCTTCTCCACGTCGTTCAGACCGGCTCTGGGATCCACCCAACCTCCTATGCAATGGGTACCGGGGGCTTTTCCCCCGGGGATAAAGATGCCGGGGAATGAAGCTGACCACTCACCTCCAACTAGTGGGGAGATCAAGAAAATGGTGACCTATACATCCACTCCCCCATACGCCTTCATGGCGTAGTGCTTAATTAGTTAAGCTCGGGGAAAACTTTACCAACTTTTTTATTCGAAAACAGACCAAGTCGGTGTAGCGGTAACACTCTAGACTTGTACCAATATCTGTGAGGTGCTCGGTTCGAATCTGGACCGTGTCGCCGGCTATCCTGAGTGAGGTTTTGTGGTATTTCTCAGTCTCTTCAGGCAAATGCTGGCATAATAGGGCTACCTCGGTTTGGCCATATCACTTTCTTCCAAATCCCTTACAATTTATCACATTATACGACCCTAGGTTACTGACAGCATCATACAATAGACGACAAAAAGAAATGCGAAAACATTTGGATTCCTACACATGACCAGTGTAAGGAAGTTTGCTCACTCCTGGTCTAAACGGAGCGATAGAGACGAAACTGGACGGAAAGAATTATTTCATATACGGTTCTGCGTTTTATGCTGACGCTGGAGCTAAGAAAAATGCTCCGTCAGGATTATTTTTCCGCTTACCTCATGGTTACCGCATGTGCGTGTCTCCTGAGATGCAATTAGACGAACGTTTTTGGCACTCGTCCACGTTTCGATCTATCGATACCTACAGATTGTGTCCTCTGTTCGGAATATTTGTAGTTACAAGGAGACTCTTAAGTGATATCCGTGGAGATATGACGTTCACAAAAGCGATTTTTAAATGTAGCCTTGGATTTATTCTTGGTGTCTCCACTTGTTTTAATGGACAGCGATTTATTATGTGCAGTCTAACAATACTACAGGTCGTGATTTTAGACCAGAGCAGAAGTTAGAAGTTGTTCTACAGTGTTTTCATCTGCTTTAAGGGAGGAAGGGTAATGTACTATAGTTAAGGGACTTGACTAACCCATACACACCCTACAGTTCTAATCTCAGTGGAATAGATGCAATCCATAGCGCATGTTGAGATGCTGTTGAGAACGGGCAAGAACAATAACACGAACTGTACTTAAGGTCAGGCAAGCTGCTTGTCGCCTTACGTCACCTGCGTAAAAATCGGAGGTTTGAAAAATCGCCAAATGCAAACGAAGCTTTTATATATCGTATAACACACAAGCAGCGTGGAATATGCATTCATTTATAAATATATGTTATGATTTAATAGGATTAATGTACGTAGTAACAGCGTAAAATTGTACATTTGTGTAGGCTGTTTTGTAGACCAACTTGCAGGTTGTAATTTCAGGCTTTACTCCGATGAACTTGAGACTGATCGTCATGATATAGCAGTATTGTTGTTTGCACTGCATAATCTGCATATTAGGCTCGCATCAACAAGAAAATAACATTGACTACTGCTAGTGTTACAGGACGTAAGATCGCTACTGCGAAACTTAACACAGTGTTGTCAGTTTATGGAAGAAAATATAAGAATGACCTCTTGAAAATCTATTACATTAGCGAACGTGTCCTCCTTCGCCCGGGACTTTTTGAAAAATAAATTAATGAAGAATGCCGTCTTCTGGGATGTGGCGCCGTGTAGAACTTGTGTAAACTGACGTTTCGGAGGAACATATCGCCTCACTGAAGATGGAGGCGATACTTTCCTCCAAAACGTCGGTTTACACTAGATATACATGGCGCCACATCCCAGAAGACGGCATTCTTCATAGTCACCGCCATGAAAACCTCACATTTTAATTTAATGAAATGTATTTTCTGTTATAACAATCTTCTTCAGCTTTAACGAACAGGGCCTCTAGCTTGTTCGAATTCACAATTCATGTCTGAAAGTATTAATCTTTTAGACACCCACAGAACAATAAAAACAGGACAGAACCTGTGCCTTGGGTGGAGTTTGAACCCAAGATCTTAACGTTATAGCAGTCGTATCCCCGTTGATCCAACCCCCAAAATAGAACAAAGTACCAGAAGGAGGAAAGGTTGTGACATTAAGCTTTTTCTTTTCTATAATGTATCACCGTGGCAGTACAGAGTAATTTTTCTGCATTAAATGGCTGCCGAGCAACGAAACAGCGGTGGACGTTGATCGCTTTATGCACTATAAATGCACTCACGGTTGCTTAGCAATTGGACCAGGGACGGAGAAACGTAGACATCTGGAGAAATCAAAGGATATGGAATATGAATCTATGTAATCAAGCGAGAAGGAAAAGCAGTGGAGCTGCTTTCTTCTGCGCATTGTACTTTGACACGAACAGGAGCGAAATTAGTCGCACAGAAGAATGGAACGCACCAGAGATCGAAAACATGGAAAATTTTATAATGTCCTGAGACGCTTTCAAACCGACCAGTAGGTCTATTTTAAAGATAGAAAATATAAAGTTTTTATAGCGCAACATGAAGGTTTATACGAGAAATAGAGGTGAACTGGCTTGTATTTGTTTCGAATCTCGGCTGGGACATCGACTATTGTCACACGTTTTTCTTGCTTGTATTCATTTTCGTCAAGTAAATTCCACGTTTGTACTTACGTTAGGTCATTACTGCTTCATTCCGAATCTTTTCTAACTTATAATTCATCTGTCATAGCACTGTCCGACGCCATGTAATCTCGTTACAGAAAAATGTGCCGTTACATAACCTATGAAAAGAAAAAACTGTGAAATCCATCTAATGGGTAAATCCTGTTTCGAGAAAATTGACATTTCCCCTTTGGGCCCCGAAGGTGCGTCCCATTATTTGCATGAAGGCATCGCCTATGCATTTTATTTGGGAAGATTGTCTCCATAAATTATTGAAATTCACTGAAGATCGTTAAAGTCGTTTTAGATAAACTCGCCATTTTGCGTTCTGATTTGCCCCTATTTTTGGAGCTGGAATCTATACATTCATCGGTCCTCGACATATGATAGTCATAAATACCGAATGTAACTAAAATCCGTCTAATGTTTCAGTCGCCAGACAAGCTCACAAACAAACACATGCCTATAGTCAGACAAGTGGCATTCCAGAAATCACTTGGGAGCTAAAAATAAACAAATAACTTATTCCATGAGCCGGTCACGGTAGCCTAAGAGTCTATGGCATGCACTGTCTTCGCTCGCTCAGAAGCCGGGATCGTGGGTTCGAATCCCACTCAGGGCATTTATGTTTAGTGTTTGTGTGTGTTTTCTGTGTTTCTATACATGTAGAAGCCTTGTCACGAGCTGATCACCCGCCCAAGGAGTCCGACAGAATGTCTAAGATCTAGTAAACAGAAGTGAAACGAAGAGTCTCATGGAGGTAGGCCAGCGCCCAAATTGGGGCTGTAGCGCCAAAGGTGAAAAAAAAAAAAACTTATTCCATGGAGCTCAGATGTTCTAGATACCGCAAGTTTCGCAGCTATTCAAGAATTTCCCAATATTTTATGGAACCCGAAGGTTCATTTCCGTGTTCACAAGAGCCCTTCACTGGTTCCTATCCAGAGCCAGATCAATCCAGTCCACACCATTCCCATCCTATCTCTCTAAGATTCATTTTAATGCTATTGTCCCACTTACATCTATGTCTTCCTGGTGGTCTCTTTCCTTCTGGCTTTCCCACCAGAATTCTACACGCATTCCTTTCCTGTCCAGTGCATGTCACGTGCCCTATCTATCTCATCCTCCTTGACTTCATTTTACTAGTTATACTTAGCGAAGTGTACAAGTTTTGAACCGCCTCATTATGCAGTTTTCTGAAAACATTTAACTCCTTCAAAATCTCAAGGTCATGATTTTTTTTTACGATCGCAATGATTTCTCATATACAGTACGTGTATATAATTTCCATTCCCGATTTCTAAAAAAAAAAATGCTTATTTCGCGTAAAAAAGGTAAAGTTGTCCATGTGCTTAACTAATTAAGCACACCATGAAGACGTATGGGGGAGTGAGTGTATAAATCCACATTTTCTTTACCTCGGCACTAGCTGTAAGTGAGTGGTCAGCTTCACGTCCCGGCCGCTTATATCGTGTATGTTATAAAAAAATAAGCGCAAATGTATGGTGTTATGTCATTATTATAATGAATTTGCATACTTGCTTCTGCAAGGTCCATATTGCCTCTATCCATGTTACGTTCAATTTTGCAATTCTGTGCAGAGTGCATCGGTTGTACTTTGAGGATTCTAGTACGTAATTTCTGATGTTATGATTTACTTTTCTTGTGGATTATTTCTGACTCATCTGGAAGGCAAGAAGATACACATAATTTCTTCTGCAGTACCACCTGCGTTACAGTCCTTTATCATTGTATGTGTTGTGGCAGGTGCAGTGGGGCGTTTCGAAATTGTTATACACTTTATCAGAAGGACGTCTCTCACAGGAAGTTAAATATTATGAGAACGTTCAAAGCAATATTTTTAAAAATTAGTTCGTGATAGTGGCAGGCTATGAGCTGGACGACCGCGTTTCGATTTCCGGCAGAGGCCAGGAATATTATCTTTGCTACCTCATCCAGGTAGGCCCTGGGGCCCGGCCAGGCTCCACGCGCACACATCGAGGGCTTTCTCGCCTAAGATAAAGCAATCAAAACTTGAATTTGACAATTTACCTCGATCTAGTGTCATGGAGTTATACATGCACTGTCTCATATGTCTTCATGGTGTGGCATTTAAGCTTGTCTTGTAACAATGTTTCATTTAAGGAGACAGCGGGAAATGTGTTTAAAAGAATAAAATCATTTGTGTGGTGTGTTATGTTAACTCTGGCGCGGTATATACCGTAACTACTTCCTGTCTGACCGTCGGCAGGACACAGACATTGCGTAGAAAATTGGAGAGAAGTGAGGGGAAATCAGGACAAATTACGTGCAATGTACACTACTGCTGTGATCTACAAGACCTACAAGACCGACCTCCAGCTCATTCAGCTGGCAACAGCGCGTAGTAGAAGTGCCGTGCAGAATCCATTCTGTGATTGTATCGTGGTAAATATCCTAATTGTGCGAATAAGAATCCACTCGCGAATTGATTATAGTTTCCGTTTCGGAGACAGAAATTGGAAGTGACGAGACTCAACAATGTACGTCAGAAGCTGTGAAACAAATTCGCGTCATGTGGCGTGGCTGCAGAAGTGTTTATTAGCTGACTGTTGATCCTTTCAAGACATTATTACATGTAATATAATGGATAATTTGAACAAGTCTTGTGTTTTAATAAGAACATAGGTAATTGCGCACTGGTTATATCTGAAATTGAAATTTGAACCGTTGTTATATGTGTTATATAATGTATCTTCCACTTAATACTGCTCGTCAGGCACTTGGGCCTGTGCCAATTAAGAAGTAATTAATTCTGAAATTATGAATCTTACAGACAGTCGGTAAGACACCTTGGACGGGGGATCAGCCAGTCGTAAGGCCGCTACCTACACAGAATAAACGCACAGAGACGTCGATGCCTGGAGTTGGATTCGAACCCACGGTCTCAGTATTTGAGCGGGTAAAGACATTTCGTGTGGCCATTGCAAAAGGCTTGCTTACTTTCTGTACAATGTATAAATATGTATTGGGAACTAAATGACTGTGTATTTGCGTCTCAAATTTTAACTGTGGGGAAAGTGTTATTCATTTGCTCTTGGCGTTAACGTTGTTCATCGTTGGCAAGGTTTTTGTTTTTGCTGGGAAAAACTGGTGAGTGAAATCATACTGCAAATATTGGAAATACCACGTTTTTATTCGTATTTGATATCCAGTTTCATGGTTTCTACATCGGTTAATTATTTATATTACCTTCAGTTAATTTATTATACTTTTTACGAGGTTTTCTATACGAAATTGCTTTTCCGGAACACTGGGTGTTGGGCAATTTATATATGATTTTTTTTTCTCACTGTATGAACGTAATGAGGGGTGAAAATATGATGTTTTTCCTGTACTTAATTAAGCACTATGTACTGAAGACGTATGGGTGAGTGAAGGTACAGATCCACCCTTCTTAGACTTGGCACTAGATTGAGGTGAGTGGTAAGCTTCACGTGAATACTGCTTTACCCCAAAGGAAACAGCTCCTGGTACCCACTGTACAGAAGGTGGGGGGTGGGGTAGAACTAGTCTGTATGCTTATGGAGAAGAGGAAATCTTTTACTCCTGACAGAAAGGAACCCAGGTTCCTTCGTCGTCCAGCCTGTAGAATATTCGCTATACCGATGAGCTATCCCAACTCCAGTTAATGAGGGATGTAGAGGTATCTTTCGAAATTAAAGTTTTTGTGATGTACAGTAAAGGAACTTCTGTTATAAATCGTTGGAACTTCCCCAGTTGTATCTGCCGATCACAGTGGCCTCGCAGTTTAAGGGATGAACTATCTTCGAAAGCTGGGATCTTGGGTTCGAATCCCAATCAAGGCATCGATGTCTGCGTGTGTCTTGCGACGGGCTGATCACCGTCTGTGTAAAAATGATTACGAAACTAAAGAAGAGGCCAGGACCCAACAAACGGCTGATGATAATGATGATGGTGATGGTGATGAATCGGTCTATCTATTTATGTGTGGCTCTACGAGGTACAGCCCTTTCTTGGACCTTGGACGCTTTTTCAGTTCCTTAATCCTATACACGGTAGGACTCCTCGCACGAGTGATCAGCCCGTCGCAAGGCCGCTACCGACACACAGAACACAAACACAGAATAAACATACGCAGACAACCATGCCTTGAGTGGGATTCGAAACCACGATCCCAGCGTTCGAGCGAGCGAAGAGAGTTCATGTCTTAGATCGCGCCCAATTTGATCGGCAGTTCCCAGTGCTACTAATAACAAATTATCGCTTGTAATAGAAAACAAGAACCACTCTTTCAGTGACCTTTCCATTTTGTTAACACCCATAACTTGTGTTGGCCAGTGATGTATCGTGATCATTAACAGATCTGAGCTTGGACAAACTGTTTACTATCGTCCAAGCATGCGAAAGAGGTTATCGTTTAAAATCACTGTGCGCACTATGCATGTTTTTCTGTCGTAAAAGAAATCTCAGTTTGCGTACATATGCGTCATGCTGTGTCACATGCATTTATTTCTCAAATTTAGGGTTCAGTTTTTGACAAACGAAGCGAAAATCCTAACTTAACTACATCTATCTTAAATATGAGGGGTAGGGATAGTTCAGTCGGAAGTTACGAGCTGGACTACTGAGGTTCGATTCCCGGCAGAGGCAGAAGATTTGTATCTACACCACAGCGTCCTAACCCGTGAGTACAGCGGGGGAGGGTTTTCTCCGCGGATAAAGCGGCCGGGTCGTGAAGCTGACTACTCACCTACATCTAGTGCCGAAGTCAAGAATGGTGGATCTATACGTCCACTCCCCCATACGTCTTCATGCCGTAGTGTTTAATTTATTAAGCAAAGGGGCGACTTTACCTGTTACCTTATGTTAAGTATGATCTAGCGTAGATGTTTGTGAATCTGCCGAGATTAGCAACAAACTCACCGGGTGGAACAATTAGTAGGTAACTAGTAAGCTATAGGTAAAATTTACCATGTGTCTGCACACCACGCCATGAGAACACACGGGGGAATGAAAGTAAAATTTCACACGTTTTAATCTCTGCACTAGATGGAGATGAGTGGTCAGCTTCACGTCCCAGCCGCTTTACCCCGACGGAAATAGACATCGGAACCACTGGATTGGTCCAAAGTGCAACTGGACATGATGGAAGAGAAAGATTCTTTTCCTTACATGGACTCGAACAACGGCCCTGCTAATAGGTAAATAACCTTGTAACAATTCTGAGATTTCAGTCAGATTCTAGGCCTCGATATAGATTGTCATTCGGCCGAGTGATACTTTCTATATCTGATTTATTCTGAATACTTTGTTTTAACAGACTTGTAGTGTGCTAGACCGAAACAAAGGGACTAGATTTTAGTCCATTTCTGTACTTATGATATGATTCCGATATCGCCTCTGAAATTTCTCCAGTTTCTACTTTCACAGCAAATTTATTCACCGTTTAAAAGTTCGTTCAGCTCAGTTAAGTCTCCAGTAAACCAGTTAATTTGTTTTAATACAGTATTTTTTTCTTCTAAGCTTTATGTAATGAGGAAATGTGCTGGTACTTATTTACAATTTAACAGAATTAGTTCTGTGATTTAGCAGCCTTCATACTAAATAAAAGCTTTCGTATATTTTGATTATGGGCACAGCCTTTTGCTATTAAGATCTGACGATCTAAAGATAAAACCCGTTAGTGGCAGTTGTAATGCATACAGGATATTGAAAAAAGTCGTCTTCTGGGTTTTGGCGTCATGTATTCTTCGTTTTAGCCGACGTTTCGTAGCTACTGCTCTCTGCATTCACAAGCCAATTCACCTGCTCTGAAGATGGAGGCGATACGTTCCTCCGAAACGTCGGCTAAAACGAAGAATACATGGCGCCAAAACCCAGAAGACGACTTTCTTCATAGTCATCGTCGTGAAAACCTCAAAACTTACAAATAGGATATTGTCGCATGGTGGACAGCAAACAATTGAAAATAAATTCTAATAGCAACTACAACATGATACTAAGCTACAACATAATGTGGACGCATATGGTGCACTTTTTGTCATACACGTATATATTTTTTTTGTCTCGTATCTCACGCATGAAACCAGGCTAGTAGTAACGTCATTCTACGGCGATGATCTCATGTTTTACTCTAAAGTATTGTAGAATGAGACAAATGTGCATCTTGCTTCTGCTGGTTAACTTCGAAGGGCTACAGCTCTTCCAAACGCCGAAATTAGTCCTCATGCTAATCAGCAACCGCTATGAACGATTCTTATGGCTATATTCTAAAGGGTTCTGACGATGGCGTGCAATACTCAGAATTACTGAGTTTCTGGACTTTGTCAATCTGTCTATTGTCCAATAGGCAAAGTCCAAAGAAACAGTAATTCTGAATTATCATGAGTCCTTCTTATAACGGAACGCCCCAATTTCTTTTTGTCTAATATGGTTTCTTTATATTATGAGCATTCTTGTATTCAGTGCTATTACCATAACACTTTTGCTCTTCATCAAATAATATTCGATTATAGTATAGTATGGAGAATTCTGTCGTCTGGGTTATAACTGGGTTAAAACGGACGTTTTAAGGGAACATGTCACCTCCATCTTCAGAGCGGGTAACAGAGTTCCTCCTTCGCTTATTCTCCCACCCTGAAGATGAAGGAGACACGTTCCTCCGAAACATCGGTTGACTTTAAATGGATTACACGGCCTTGTATATCAGAAGATAGAACTCTTCATAACCTCCGCTGTAAGAACCTCAAATCTTACAAAATGGAGTATGGGATAGTTGGGACTTGGCACACATAAGAAGGTATAACATTACATACAGAACATTCATGGGAATACCGAACGAGGCTACCTGGAGATTCATATTCTCAAGGCCGCGCCATGGCTCAAGCGGTTAGTCGCTGGCTTCCCACCGCGGCGGCCCGGGTTCGATCCCGGGGTCTGGTCAAGTGGGATTTGTGGTTGACAAAATGGCGCTAGGGCGGGTTTTCTCCCAGTACTTGGGTTTCCCCTGCCAATCTTCATTCCACCAAATTTTCCATCATCATAATCACCCAGGGCAGGTTACAATAGGCCAGTGTTGCTTATATACCGTATTTACGCATGTATAGGCCGCACATTTTTTGCCAAAAATTCAAGAGGAAAACTGGGGTGCGGCTTATATTCGAAATATTCGAAATCACACTTAATTAAAAAAAATTATATTCATAATTAGTAATACAGGGTGTTCTACTCCTGAAATAATATTCCAAGAAAATTATTTTTTCTATAATTTCTGTCTGAAAATTGTGCTGAGGCCTATATACGCACGCGGCCTATACATGCGTAAATACGGTATAGTGAACATAATATAATTTTTACCGTCAACTCAACAATACTTTAATATTTTTGCTAAGTAAATAAGTAAATATTAAAGTATTGTCACGTTGACGGTAAAAATTATATATATATATATATTGTGACGTGTTGCACTATGGATGACGCCCCTCCCTCCCCGCCAGCCGTGACGTGCCGAGCGGAGCCGAAGTGAGTTGAGTCCCAGCACACTGGTCGCTATGCAACGCGAGTAAACAGCGGTGACGTAACACGGGACGCCGCGGTTGCTATGCAGCCTTAAACAACTCCCGACAGCGTTGCTAGGCTATCGGCAAACACGGCGTCAGACAACAGTGGTGCCTATTACTTAACTGTTTTCCCGTTGTCCGGCTGAGGGTTTATAATGGAACTACACAGCCTTCGAAGAGAGTTAAGTGTATCAGTCGCCGAAGTGAGTTCTCAAGGCAGCAGCCTACGAGTTGAGTTGGAATCTAGCCAGTAGTGAGCAGTAAGGAGTGAGTTGAATTGTAGTAGTCACCGATTTCAGTTGTAACGAGTGAATCGTGATAGTGTGAAGAGATTTGGTTGTAGGGTTTGTAAAGTGTGGAAACCCGTAACATTGTTATAATTAATTGTAGCCGTTACTTCTATGTTGTTAAATAAACCAATTAACAATTTGAACGACGTCTTCAGTAACGAAACACGTTACAATATACATATGTTCATGGAATAATGTGATATAAGAAATATTAACAGTCTCACTTTATGCTCGATGTATGAAAGAATGCGAATCCACCCACACCCTGCAAGGGAATCAGCAAGACTCACGTATGTGTTTGAAAACTTGTCTTGAATTATGCGAGGTCTTCAGGAACGAATCCTCGCATAAAATGAAACCGCATGTCTAGTTTCCGAAGTTCAGAGATAATTTTATCTCTTATTTTTACTTTGTTGAGGGATTGAAAAAATATATACTCCGTAGGGTATTCATTGCCGGTCACGGTAGCCGAGCGGTCTAAGGCATGCACTGTCTTCGCTCGCTCAGAAGCCGGGATCGTGGGTTCGAATCCAAATGAGGGCATGGATGTTGGTGTGCGTTTGTCTGTGTTTGTCTACAGGTAGAGGCCTTGCGACGAGCTGATCACTCGCCCAAGGAGTCCTACCATATGTGTAAGATCTAGAAAAACCGAAGTGAAACGGAGAGTTTAATGGAGGTAGGCCTAGGTCCACTGGGGCTGTAGTGCCAAGGAAAGGAAAGGGTATTCATTGGCTCGAAAAAAATTATTATTAAATGGCCGTTACAGGGGTTTGTGGGGTTGAGTATTGTTGTTTACTTTTCTTTGGCACGAATTTCGGAACGACACTATAGAATGGTTAGCTCCGCCTCTTCACATTCAGGACCTCCAGGGTTCAAATCTCTGCCCTAGGACCGGACATCGTGATATGTTTTCCATTGTTTTCTCCAGCTCCTCAAAAGATGCTATGATAGTGCCTTAAATAAGCCACGCCTCTTTCTTTCCACTTCCTTGTAATGCTTTATTCTGTAACATTCGACACTGTACAATCTGAGGTATCAAAATCCATTGGAATCCCGCACTTGAGAGAAAAGCGTCTCCATGCTGACCAATCACAAGTGCAGATCTCCGTTAGGATACCAAAATATATTCTTATCGGAAAATCTTTCTTTGTAAAGGAGAAAGTAACGACTGTTACAACGTGACACACTTCTCGAAATATGTTTATTTCACACGTACTACTGTTACCCGTAAAACTGCCGAACACCGAAAGATTTAAATAGGTGGCAGATGGAAGAATGAGCGCAATTTCCCGGAACACTAAGAGTTGTTAACGCGCATGTGCATGGGGAATTATTCATATAGATGGAACTTATTTGTTGGGTACGTTTGAGTAGTAAACGCAATTAAAATTGTGAAACTTGAGGTTTTCAAGGTGGTGACTGAATAATACCATCTTCTGTGATGTGATGCCATGTAGTGTGATAGAAATTTACAGACGTTTCGAAGGAATATACTGCTTTCATTTTCAGTGTCGAAGAATAATCCAAAAGAGCTGAATCGCTCAGGTCGCGGCATTTTTGGCTTCGACCCAGAAAATAGAGGCAACGTGTGGCTCCGAAACTGCCGTCAACTTCTACCAAACTACACGGTGTCACGTACCAAAGGATTACCTGTTAATATTGTCTAAATTTCGATGCACTGCTGTATTTATATCTGGTGTACAATTTCATAGAGAAATAACACAATTTTTCGCAGTTTCTAGTGCACTATAGGTTGTGCTATGAAATACTAGGCGCAAAGTAGTAAGAATTTACTGCGAAAATATTACTTAAGAGACAGGGCAATAACATACTCGAGAACCTGTGTCGGATTACGTTTAAATGATGGGTGGAAGTGGTACATTGGAAGCCGCAACTAGACACAGATTAATCTGATAAGACACCCATTCGTTAATTTGAGCTGTGTATGTAATGATTAGACATTTCCTCAAAATAGTTTCACGTAACAAAGATACTCGATGTCTGATGGATCATTTTTCCTAGCCGAGACATCACAAAGGCTTCCTCGCTCCCAGCCATGTGAGTAGGTTACGTAAGCTAGAGTGTATGTAGCTATCTGATCCTGATCTATGCTTTGGCTGTCGTATTTCATATTTCGTAATTTCCTTTTATGTCTCCAAGAGAATGCTGTAATCCCCATCCTTCACGATTCTCCACGAAGAATCCTCCTCACATCTAATTCACTTTCAGATAGTCTGAACGTTTGATATATTATCGTTATGTAATGTTTCGGTCACAATTTCGGCCATTTTAAAACATTTGAGCGCGTTCATTATTAACAACAAACAAACAAACTCCTTGGTCTGTAGTCCGCAAGGGAACTATACTGACAGAGCGACCGCCGCTTATCGGTGAAGTTGGTGCAAACTTTAGCGGCTAGAGGGTGTCACGTGGTCAGCGCAACGGATCACCACGGCCGTTAATTTCGGTTTTCTAGACCGGAGCCGCTATTTCCTTGAAATAACTCCTCAATCATCCTCACGGGGCTGAGTGGACCCCGTTCCAGACCCACTACTTCTCAGAAAATCTTGTAGCGTCGGGAATCGAACCCGGGACCTCTGTAGCCAGGAACTCTGACCACTAGACTGTAGAGGCGTTCACTAAACATCTGTGGCAAAAACGAAAAACAATGTTATGGTCTATAGAAAGAGGCTGCACCATTTTCGAACATGTCTCTGTATTTTGATGATTGTTGACATGCTGTATCCGCCATCAAAAATATTTCGCTGCATATATTTGCTGTACAGCGATCATGGATCCACATTTGAAGAATTTGTAGATGTTGATTTGGTGGTGACTGGTGCGTGGCAGGAGAGAGACTTCTCCGTTACGCACCACTGAGATGTTAAAGGTCAAGACCCCCCCCCAACTCCACCCCCGCCCCTTTCGTCACTATGCAACTTATTCACCTGGGTTCCCTGGAATGTTCTGCTGCTTGCAGAGCACACATTTGGGTAGGCCTCGGCAGCGGGCGCCGTTGCTGATAGTTAGGAGCACTGCTACAGAGAATGCTGTCCCTGTTGAGTTGAAGCAAAAGTCCAAACATTCTTAACCTTGGCACTGATGGGGCATGATTTGTTTCCTTGACGTTCCAACCGCTTTATCCCCAGTGAAGGATACCTTCGTCCTTACTGGATAGGAGGTCGGTTTAACTGCAGATCCAGTCTGTATGCGGTTAAGAGGAAATCTATGCCTCTGCCTGGAATCGAATCCCCGGTAGTCCCATCCTTAGCCAGTTAGTCTTCTGTGCGAACTATACTGGGAAGTAATTACGGTGTTATAGTCTTCTGAAACCCCTCCCCCTATTCCTTTAATTTTTGCCCAATTAATATGCACAACTTGCTTGAAATATGGTGGGCTGAACACTAATATTGAAATTTACAGCTTCATTGGATTCTTGTATTCAAGTTTTGCTGCTCTTCGATATAACCAGCGATTACATCAGCTGTGTTGTGTAGTAGTNTTTTCTTAGAAGGGGGGGGGGGGACAGGTCTCACTAGGGAAGTCAATGACAGTTTTTTTCTTTCCGTCATATGGTGGCTAGACAATATGAAATATTTCTGAATTTAACTCCTTTCGTGAAGAATGCCGTCTTCTTGGATGTGTAGCCGTGGAGATATTGTATTAACCGACGTTTCAGAGGAACGTATCACCTCCATCTTCAGGGTATAAGAAATCCGAGAGCGAATCCTCCGAAACGTCGTTTAACACAATGTCTACACCGAGCCACATCCCAGAAGGCGGCATTATTTATAGTCACTGCCGTCGAAACCTCAAATCTTACATAACTCCCTCCGTGATCAAGGAGCATATACATCCAATACTGAACGAACTCAAAACACTTGATGTTTTAAAATCTTGGTTTATTTCGTCATACGTGTTTCGCCAACTGATTAGAAAGGCTGAAAAGCAAGAAAACCAATTCGTAGAAACATAAATATAGTACGTAGACTTACTTATTTACTTACTTACTAACTTACTCATGGAGCTGAGCCCTTCCTGAGGAGCCGCCAATTCTGCAGCTACTCAAGAATTTCCCAGCATTTTATGGAACCGGAAGGTTCATCACCGTGTTCACAAGAGCCCTCCACTGGTCCCTATCCTAAGCCAGATCTATCTAATCCATACCATCCCATCCTATCTCTCTAAGATCCATTCTAATATTGTGCACCCACCTACGTCTTGGTCTTCCCAGCGGTCTCTTTCCTTCTGGCTTTCCCACCAATATCCTATACGCATTCGTCTCCCCTAATCGTGCTACATGACCTGCCAACCTCATCCTCCTTGACTTGATCATTCTAATTATACTTGGAGAAGAGTACAAGTTATGAAGCTCCTCATTATGCAGTTTTCTCCAACCTCCTGTCACTTCATCTCTCTCTGGTCCAAATATTCTTCTCAAACACCCTCAGTCTATGTTCCTCCCTTAATGTCAGAGACATTGAATAAGCAGTCGCGGACAGCCGACAAGGGGTGGCTCTCCAGCTTGGGGGTTGGGCGTGGGGCTAACAACTCCTCACCGTAAAAAAAATCAGTTAGTTACGAAAATGAACACAAAGCCTCGGACCTGGAATGATTCCTTGGATAATTAGAACGCAGACTCTTTTATTAAAAAAAAATAACGAGGTTTTAATTGAAATTTTAGCATTTACAAGTATTTTGACATGTCAGATATGTTAAAATGTTAGAAAGTTTGGTTTGTAGAGCTTCTGCATAGTATGTGTACAAGGAACAGACGAAACACAGTGAAGTGCATAGAAAGAAAATTTTACAAATTCCTTTTCATGGTGGATGCGTAAGTCAGGTGTAGACAGCACTGCAGCACAAACAGTATTACTTTATATGCCACAGTGCGTTTGTAATTGTAAACATTCATCGTGCATGATCGTGTCTTACGATTTTTATAACACACAAAGGCGTTATTTTTACATTGTAAACAAATATGTGTAGACCTGCTGGAGATGTATTCGTAAACAATTATTTGCTTGTACTGTACAACCTATCATAGGCAGCTGTCCTCGGAAACAACGCTGATCTCTCAGTCCTCGAAGTACACGTAGAAAAGCTTGCGAACCGTTGGCCTAGAGAGGCAAGAAACAATAAAAAAGTAACTTTCAAATGACGTGAAACAAGTATGTAGTAAATCCTCGGTAATCCGAACACCTTCAAAAATTACAAATTCAATCTAATTCTTTTACTTCCTTGCAGTAAAAATGAATTCTTTGAAACATGATACGTGTTAACGGATCTGCCTCTCTTGGTGGTGACAGATGTGACCCAATTAGTGCTTGCTCCGAGAAGATAGATGGCCGCATTAAAAAGGTATAATATTTTATATTTATTTGGTTGTTTATAAATAAAATGAACTTATAAATCTTTCTGATTAAAAATATTAGTAAAAAGTTGGGATTTACAAATTGAGATCCATCAATCCGAACGAGTCAGCATGCCGAAGACACCAGTGCTTTAATTCGTTCTGGAAACTGGAGTTACACTCTATTTGGGCCGCGCCATAGCTCAAGCGGTTAGTCGCTGGCTTCCCACCGCGGCGACTCGGGTTCGATCCCGGGTCTGGTCAAGTGGGATTTGTGGTGGACAAAGTGGTGCTGGGGCAGGTTTCTCCGAGTACTTCGGTTTCCCCTGCCAATCTTCATTCCACCAATTGTTCCACAATCACCCTCATCTATCATCTGGAGCTGGTACAATAGGCCAGAAGTGGCCGCAGTACAAGAGACTTAGTCCCACCCCACTAGCAGTAAAAAAACACTCTATTTACCTTTCGTTTGCTGACGATGACTGATAAATCATTGTGGGTTGGTACATGCAGTGTTTTATGTTCTCATATTTAATGTGCGTGGGAAAAGGAACCTTGATCTTTTGTTAGCAGATCTTGTCCGCTCTGTTGCTGCCTTGAGATGAAGTGGTACGTTTGTTTTGTGTACTGTTATGTCCGATAACGTAGACCGCCATAAGGAAAAGCGTTTAAATGTGTACGACTGAATTGACTGTTATACTCATAGAAACCACTGAAACTCTAGGCAGAAAGAAACGAAGCGTAAGTGTCCAGCGTGTGTGTGGGAATCACCGAAAACAAACTGGAAAAAAGAAGTTCTGGGAAGCACTAATTGCCTACTTTCCTTTGATGTGACACGGACCTCATAGAAAACGAAAAGTTTTGAAGTGTGGGATACGGACGTCAGGGTGTTCTTATAATCCTCCTAACAAATATTATGGGAGGTAGACAGACAGCAAGGTTATATCATAAGCCTCATAACCATAACAAATTAGGTGGATACAAGGACAGACAGAAGGATACACAGACAGCAAGGTGATCTTCTCATAAGCCTCATTTGTATTTTTTTTTTCAAAATAAGGAAATTAGTCTAAAAACGCTTGGATACTGAAGAACAAGATTGATATCACATAGTGCTATAGACTAGTGTCTGAATATTAATCTAATACTTGAAGGTCTGACTTGACGTTTACCTCATACTCCTGAGCTTCGTGACCATGCTATGGACGGCATGAGAGTAGGATTTCTGCTTCCTATCTGAGTGATCCCTAAGGGATTTATTGCTACAGTAATGTAAGCATTTTATACCGATGATGTGGAGGCACAAATAATCTCACCCAAAGAGGTCGAATGTACATTAAATCTGGGGCGGAGGTAGGAATTGGGAGGTTTAAACTCAATCTGAGGCCTTTATGCTTTTGCCCTCTATCAACGACCTCCACAGAAATCCACATAAACCTGTATGAGGAGCCCCTTTTCGTTATGGCACAGTTCAGGGTACTTGTTTGCTAACAAGAGATGGAAACACCACATACACTCTCTCCCTGTAAAATAATTTGTCTTCTTATTAACATTTTTTTTTTGTCGGAGCGGCTATCTCAAGATGGAGACAGTCCCATTGCAGATTATGAAACAGACACATGTACTCGTGCTCTGGGCAGGCTTTGACCTCAAAACCATGCAAGGCAAGACACCGCAAACTCCATGCGGATAGCATGCTTGCAATGTATTCACTGTTACCTTATATAAGTTTGACTCCATGCGTTTTTTTTTACAGAAATGCGTTACTAGTTTATTTAGGTATCCAAACTAATACAAACAGTTGAACGTTAAATCTTGAGGTTCATTTGTTTTACAAGTAACATGAAACTAATGAAAGTAGTATGGTAGCATAATCAGTTTTTACGGTATTAGAAAAAAAACAGCTGGCTGTATTAGTTGCGAAGTTAATTCCCTCCCCGCATGAGTAGAGTTAATAAGCTGATAGTCGTTTATGGAACCCGAAGTTTCATTACTATAGTAGGAAGTGCTCTCCATTGGGCCCAATCCGTAGCCAGAGTATTCAAGCCCACACCCTCATAACCAGTTTCTTTAAACCCCATTTTAATATTCTTCTGTCTCTCCAACTGGTCTCTTCAACGTTTCCCGTGTCTCATGTAGTCTCTGTCCTTCGGGTTTTCCGAATAACTGTCGTATTCACGTTTTCTCATTCTTCTTGAACTGGCCATCCGAAAATATAGCGAAGTATATTACGCCTTCTGGGACACGACCCGCCTGTAACTTGGCATGTAGGTGTCAGTCTACCAAACTATATGGCGTCACATTCGAGAAGTTCGTAATCTTAATACTCATTACCGTGAGAACCTCAAATCTCATATCGTTACTATGCACTTGTTTTTCTGTAGTTGTCTTTATTTTCTCACTCTTAGGTCCAAGTATTCTCCTTAGACACGTCAAACATCACATATTTGCCAGCCGTTGAACCTAGCCATTCGGGGGAGGTGTCTTATGGCATATAGTAATGTTCGCATTACTTCCGCTCTATCGAAACTGCGTGATATGAGAACTAAGGAGACAGCAAGTACTAAACACGCCATGAAATGGCGTTATGACGCTTCATTGGAGAGAGCAGCGCGAATCTACAGACTGTGATACTCATACTGAACATTTTCAGTGCATTTATCATAAGACAGTGGCTCCGAATTTACCGGATTACGTCGCATAATTTATTTTAGCAAACAATACATAAATTATAATTTTGCCTGTGGTTCTGTACGGATGTGAAATTTGGTCCCTGACACTAAGTGAGGAACATAGACTGAGGTTTGAGAACAGGGTGTTGAGGAGAATATTTGGACCGAAGAGAGATGAAGTGACAGGAGGTTGGAGAAAACTGCATAATGAGGGGCTTCATAACTTGTACTCTTCTCCAAGTATAATTAGAATGATCAAGTCAAGGAGGATGAGGTTGGCAGGGCATGCAGCACGAATGGGTGAGACGAGGAATGTATATAGGATATTACTGGGAAAGCCAGAAGGAAAGAGACCACTGGGAAGACTAAGGCGTAGGTGGGTTGACAATATTAAAATGGATCTTAGAGAGATAGGATGGGATGGTATTTGGATTGATCTGGCTCAGGATAGGGACCAGTGGAGGGCTCTAGTGAACACGGTAATGAACCTTCGGGTTCCATAAAATGCTGGGAAATTCTTGAGTAGCTGCAGAATTGGCGTCTCCTCCAGAAGGGCTCAGCTACATGAGTAAGTAAGTAAACAGAATATAGACAGTCCCATAATTCTGAGGTGGCTGTAGAGTTGTGCGGGAATTAATGGCCGAAACCTCTCTTGTCTTAGGAGGTTGTACAAGAGAAGTCGAGTGTTAGGTGTCTGTCGTTATGATAATGGTGAGCATCAAAACATTGTTATATGCACCAACACTAAGTAACCATGGGTGCCGGAAAGCCAGGCATCTGCGTCCCCTAGATTTTTTTTTAATTCAAATTGAGAAATTGCGTAAATATACCATATATTAGTACCAAAAATTAAAAGTATTTAAAAGAGACGTATTCTTCAATTGTGAGTACTGTAGGGTGATTAGTAGAAATATTCTTCAACAGCTTTAACATAAGTTTGTAACAAATATATCTGACTGTCCCTTCTTGGGAAAAAAATACAGTCGGATCCGAGGTAAGTAACCTACATTAGAAGGCAAATATTATGCTCAGTCACAAAAGAGAAAGTAATGTTGCTGACTGTGGCACAACAGCAAACATCATTCATGTAGACTCGTTGCCAGACGGCGACAGCGAGATAGGCGACTGGGCAGCGGCTTGCGAACAACAGAGGAATGATGTTTTCTGCGCGGTCCGCTAAGCAACAATTGAATAGTAACAGGAACGATGTTTTCTGTACGGTCCGTTCCGAGATGTTATAAGTAGGACAATTAGTGGAGTGGTGTCAGGAAACCCGTGTGGAGGCGGGGTCAAACATTTACTGCGAGTTGTAGAAGGCGACGAAAAGGGAAGTCTCAGATCTGAGACAGTAAAATATGGTTGCGAGTCCCAAGCGACTCGGACCCGAGAATGACTGCACTGCCGAGGACCAGGATCATATACAAAAGACAGACCCGTGCTCTCGTCAGAGAGGGCGCCACACACACACAAAAAAAAAAACAAGACCGTAACTGTCAGACAGTAATTAATATCTGGTCATAAGCCCCAGATTGGACTCTACACCAAGACTGACTGACTGACCGACCGTCAGTCGCAATGTGACTTTGACTTGAGTGAAGATTATTAGAAATAGGGCATAATCTGTTGTAGTGAGCTTGGATTGACAGAGGCCCTGTATATATTTTATGTGCATTTATTAACATGTTTAACATGTAAAATTTGACTTGAAGACGAACAGAGAACATTTAATGCGCGCAATAGTGAATTGTAAAGTGAGTAGATTACTGACTGCCAATTACCAATCCAAACCCCGTGTCTAGTCACTGAACACGTTTCAGTTTTTACCAACAGCTGCCACTGTTATTACTACTCGTGAGTCGGAGCTCATTACCTTGGCTTAGCCCAGTACTCTTGGCGGCCTTTCCCTCTGATACTGTCTGCAGAGGTCACCATAAAGTAGCACGGCCTTACAAGTCCGAAAAGTAACCTTACTTCAACCGTCAACTTTGATCGTTCTTTTTGCACTCGATATATGGAATGAATGAATAATGGCAGGTGTGTGCGTCTGTACACCGCAACTACATAACAGTTGGATTTAGTTAAAATTAGTATACGGGGTCTACACAAAATGTTGCTGTTCTCAAGAAGCCTCACTGTGCGTTCCTTTCTTGAAGTGAGACCACGCACATATAAATCATACGAGGGGGCACGCGGTAGCGTAGTTGGTTGAGGCACTATGCTACAAGCCGGAAGGTCGCGGGATCGAATCCCGATGAGGTGGATTTTTCCAATTTACCTAATCCTCCCAGCCACACTGTGGCCCTGGGGTCGACTCAGCCTCTAACAGAAATGAGTACCAGGAATATTTTTGGGATGTTCTTGGGGGTAAAGGCGGGCGGCGCGTAAGGCTGACAACCTTGCCGCCATCTGTGAGCCGATTATCTAGAAAATGTGGGAACCTCAACATCTTACAACCCTATGGGCCTCCACGGCCTGTTACAGGGATAGCTTTACTTACTTATAAATCATATGAAGATACAATTATAGTTCATATTTTAGTCTTTACATTTTTTAGACAGGAGTCAGGAAGACAAGGTTTTGAAACGAATATATCAAGCATTCCCTGAGTTCAGTCTGATATTAATTTCAAATATTTTAAATTTTTCACATTTTCGATGATTTATTACCTATCTCCATACTATAATTTCGTTCAGCAAGAATGTGGCCGGAGTTCAAACTAGCAAAAGTAACTTTACAGGGGTACTCGCTTCGGCTGTACATACGGTACTAAAATTGGAACGATACAGAGAAGATTAGCTTGGTCCCTGCGAAAGGACGACACGCACAAGCGTGAAGCGTTCCACACTTAAGGGTCGCGCCATAGCTCAAGCGGTTAGTCGCTGGCTTCCCACGGCGGCGGCCCGGGGTCTGGTCAAGTGGGATTTGTGGTGGACAAAGTAGCGCTGGGGCAGGTTTTCTCCGAGTACTTCGGTTTCCCTTGCCAATCTTCAGTCCACCAATTGCTCCACAATCACCCTCCAACCCTCCACAATCACCCACCAGCCCCAATCTGGGGCTGGTACAATAGGCCAGAAGTGGCCGCAGTATAAGGGACTTAGTCCCACACCACTAGCAATAAAAAAAACTTTACAGGGCCCTTTTTTGTGGGGGGAACAGCCTTTACCCTGTCAGCACCAATACTCGTATGTGAATGACACCCCATCATCCTCTGAGAATTTCACATTGCTGCTTGATGGTCTCTATGGGATATTCCTGATAAAAGATAATCTTTTATTATTCATGGACGGAGAGTTCCAGCACTTCAGGCATGTTTTCTCCCTCTATCTGACTAACAAACTCACTTACGCCATACAACAGAGTCCTTGAGAATACGGTAATATATTCTCTGACTTTTATGGAACTCAAAATTTCTTTACCATGTTCACAAGAGCCTGTTTAGTTCTTATACTGAGCAAGATGAATCCAGTTCGCATCCTCAGATTTCATCCTTAAATTCCTTTTTAAATCATCTGTCTTTTCGTTTGTAATATGCCAGTTGGCAAATGTAAAATATCTCTTCCATGATCAAAACATACTGTGGCGTATAGCCCCGTTGCTAAGCGGTGACTCTGAAACAGTGGCGTTGCTATGTATCGCCCGCAGCAATAGAACAACGGGGTTATGCAACCCGTTCAAAAGCAATGACTCGCTAAACACATTCACGCGGAAAAGAAAGCGTGCAACAATAGAAGAGTGGTGTTTTGTAGGTAGTCTGCGCTGCGACCGTTGGTAAGCAACGGCGCGGTAAAAACGCCTCCTCAACAGTAGAGAGGCTGTGTTTTCTGAGTGATTCGTGCCGAAAGATTATAAAAAGGCCTAAAAATATCGTTGAAGTCAGTTGAGTTTCGATATGTCAGCCTGCCAGGATAAGAGCTTGGGAGCAGAGGAATTAAATTGAGGCATCAGACTTACTGAGTTCACTTCAGTGGAGTTGAAAGTCTGGCTGTGAAGAGAAGACTTTGTGTGTGCTATATTACCGCGATATTTGGAGTGTACACTTCAGTGAAATGGTTAGAGTTCCTGTGTTGAAATCCATTGCCAGGAAATGGATAGTGGAGACTGTAATAGACTGAGATCACTAGTGTTTGCAGCAGTGAACTGTAAAGTGCAGCGATTAGCGGTAGTACTACTTTTAATTATGAGTTGAGTGTATAGGTGCAACAAATCCAAACATCCAATCAAAATCCCGTCCAGTAGTCACACCTACACATGACAATACCATTGTTTAAGCAGGTAGCAAAGTAAATTAACAAATAAAGCGGTCTCCGTAGTCTAGGGGTAACGTTCCCACCTCATGACTCAAGGTACGCGGGTTCAAATACCCGGCGGAGGTCGTGGAATTTTTAAGGGCGGAAAAATTCAGGGAACAAGTCCTCCGGGAGGGACTTTAAGCCGTGGCTCCCGTGTCGTAGATCCTCATGTCTCTAGGAGATCTCTGAGCAAAATTAGGCAAAAAGTTTCCCGCCCAAGTAGTTTCCAATGCCTCCGGTATAAGGGGAAGTTATCGGGTACCGCTGCCATCCTCGCTGGCTGAACGGGGCTGATAGCGAGCACCAGTACCGCCAGGGTATGGCGACTGGTAGAATATCAAAGGGCGACGTACAATAGACTATTAGTCGCAGTGCATGGGGAAACCCACCCCTTCCAATAATAATAATAATAATAATAAATTAATAAATAAGCAATAATTAGTAAATACATAATTTTAAAATTGAGCTCTGTGAATGTTACTGTATATTCACTTTACTCTTTTTGCTTTTCAGTCCTGTGATGTCTGAAGACTCCCCTGCATCATACAATCAGATCAATTTTGAGCGCAAAGAAACAGCAGTGAACCCGCCAATCAATGAGAAGCGTATGCTGGACAAGGCTGTACAGTTGAGTCCAAACGATCTGGACGAGACTACTAGTACTGGGACAATACATAAAACTCTGGCTGCCCAGGAATTAAATCATTCCTTCCAAATACAACACTGCCCTGCAAATCAACCAACACCGAACCGAAGGAGCCTTGAAAATGAAGAGGCTATTGAAAAAGCTGATGATATTCCCTTGTCTATCGAAGTTCAAGCCAAATCTTTAGGTGTGACAGACAAAGAAATTAGCCATGAGACTGATAAAACAGATGGAAATTGGCCAACAGAAGACCAAAAACCTGATGAAAGTTGTGGAGTGCAGTGTCTCTACTGTATTATGCAGTGCTGTGACTGTACCATACTGTAACATAAAGTATAGTACCCCAGAAAAAATTGAAAGATTTGTGATATCGGTACACTCTTTGATATGTAATGGTGAACATTTGTTAAATTAAAACAAAATGCATTTACATTAGGAAATCTTAGCGTAATGTGATATTCATGATTGTGATCAAGTACATGTGATGGAATTACAGACTGCAGAAAACATTCCTCCTAAAGAAAAGATAATATCAGGAACTTGGTTGACTTCCATTTACATATTGAGAATTTTTTTGACAGTTTACATACTCATAATAAGAAGAACTAACGTGCTGGTCATTTGAACACTGACCACTAGAATCTGATGCTACCGCTGTGATAAGTGTTCTGTAATGTGTCTCTAGAATGTAAATATTGTTTATGTACAGTTCTGTTATATAACTAGAGTGCAGCAGAGTTCCAAGTACTCCTATAATTCCTATGTATATTTTAAAATGTCCGATATAAGTATTTCAAAAGTTGGAACTGAAAGCTTAATTAATATTCTGAAAATCTCTTTTAAATATGGTTTCTCGTTCAGACTGTTTTCAAAGATTCTGACATTACACTACATCCTTCTTTTATAATGTTCAGTATTGTTATTCAGAACTGTTTTGGCCAAACTGCATAAAGTCATTTCATTATCCATTACATTCATAACTGGCTATGGGCTGAGCAACAGAAGGATTGGAGTTCCAGTCCCGGTAGGGTGAAGAATGTTCTCTTCTCCACATCATCTAGACTGGTTCTGGGGCCCACCCAGCCTCCTATCCTATGGGTACTGGGGGTAAAGCGGCCTAGGCATGAAGCTGACCACTCACCTCCAGCTAATGCCAAGGTCAAGCTGTACAGTGTGTTATGCCATATAGTCAGTCAAGACTGGATCTTATTCTGAAATCATATTAAAAATTCTTCCTGTAAGAACCATGTTCACTTTTTTAAAAATGCATCAAATCTTTAGAATAATTTTAAGTAACGAAAAGGGAAAATGTGACAGACACAGATGAGCTGGAATATATTATTTTACTTCATATTGAAGTAGTGGTATAAATACAATTGTTTTGTGTGTGAGTGTAATAGGGTGTCATAATTTTGTGTAATAATCCTTCCACAGTAAAATCTCCATGACTCTACTGATTGCAATGAAACAAGTATGCTTGTTCACATATGAATACTGATATAAATACTTCAGACAACTTATCTTGTGTACCCCTAAAAAATTTTTAATTAATATATCATAATATGACTGATTATTGATCATTACCAAACTGATCTGAGCAATTCCCTTGCTTTCATTCAAAATACAAAGAAGGGTAAGTGCCATATGAAAATAATGCCATATTTTAAAGGGTTATACTTCATAAATCAGATATTCTGTCAAAACGCAAAAAATCTAATCCACAGGCCTAAAAATGTGGCATATGTGGATCATCAAACATGTCAGTGAGTGAGAATGAATGAAGTATGAGAGAATTATCTGAAACGGAAATAGTTTCTAGGGGCAGTCATATATATATATATATAATGCTTAAAGATTACTATTCCTTCCAAAATGTAAGCCACTGCTGATAGTCCTTGTGACAATGATAATGCACAGGCCCAGGCATGGCTATACCACACATGCCAGAAGGTCGCAGGTTAGATTCCCAATGAGGACACTGGATTCTTTAATTGACCTAATCCTTTCAGCCACACTATGGCGCTGGTCTTGACTCAACCTCTAATAGAAATGAATACCAGGAATCTTCCTGAACGTAAGGGCGACTGGCGCGTAAGGCTGACAAACTCACTGCCATCTGTGAGCTGATTGTCTTAAAGATTGGGGAGCCTTGACGTCTCACAACCCTATGGACCTCCATAGCCTATTACAGGCTATTACCCAAAGGACACGAAGTATTGGATGACCCACAGCTAGATGGGAGGACTTATTCTCTTGAAGTCAAAACAGGCCAATGGCCTAACACTTGAAGTAGATGCAGAAAATGCATTCCAATTGTACATACTATCCATTTATCATATTTTCTTTGTAAAGCAAAAACAAAAACCCTACACTGCACATCATCATGTGCTACCCTCGGTATTACAAATGCTCATTACCACCAATTTCATGGATTAGTATTATTTGATTGTTCCATCTTTGAAAGATCTCATTCAGAATTGTTCTTTCCATCTTTTATATGGTTTTCCTTACTTTACACCTTTTGGTGTATATTGATAACATTTTCTAGTTATGTCTCTTTCCTTCCATTCTCATGAAATTATGGAATCAATTTGTTTGGTAATTATCCGGTTTACTTTGGATGCTAAATACATTTAATTCTTCGACAACTGGTTCCTAGTAAGATCAGTTCTCCTACAGCCAATGTCAGCCATCAGAAATGTCATTTCACAAACTTATTATCTCCCACTCCACACTGCATCCAGGGTCTGAAAGGGTTAGGATTAGACAGAAAAGTCCCAAGAAATGGTGCAATTCATTCCAAAATAAAAAGTTGTCATGAATAATAAATGTTTGGTGCTTCATGATCTGTTCTACTATGGCAAATCAAGACAATACTAAGTCCAGAGACCACTACTGGATTCAAAGCAATCACTATTATTATACAGACCAATGCAACTGAAAGACTTGTACTATGTCAGTAAAATATGAAAAAAAAAGAGAGAGATATGAAGGACTTTTGAGAGCCCATGTTAGCATGTATGAAGTGGTTTCATGCTAACAATGTGTGTTATCGCCCCAAAAATTGAAAAAAAGATTAGCTACAAACTATTAAGAAAGCATGAAGACTTATATATAAACATAAGTGTGTATATTCTATTGTTTCTCTCATTGTTACCCTGAATAATCAAGAGCTGGCTGTCCTGCTTTATTTGTGGGTGCCACTGCCAATATTTATATCATATTAATTAGGCTGTTGTTATTACAAACATTCTGTAATACTAGACAACTCAGAATGCAGAAATATAATTTGGTATAAGTTGATTATTATTCTGTAATTCTTATATGTTTATGTCATCATACAATAACAATGACTGGTTTTAAATAAAGTAAACAAAATTCTTACATGGTTATTGTACTAATGTAATGAGGTTAAGAATGGTGGACCTATACCTCTACTCCCCCACATGCCTCCATGGTGTGGTGCTTAATTAATTACACACATGGAAAACTCTGCCATTTATAAAGAGAGGGGGTAATAAAAAAATGGGGCATTATTTTCACTCAGAAATATATGTAAGTTCATACTGGGCCTATTTAATGTGTATGCAAAGAATACTATCAGTGATGCTGAAGCACTTGTAACAGCATCAACACAGACAGAAGTGATTGGTTTGTTTTCCTAAGCACAAAGTATACTCTTCAATTAAAAGTTACAGATACCCAAGATTAAGTAGAGCACACACAGTAACATCTGAATTATAGGCTGAATGTATGCCACCTAAAAACACAGCCTATATACAGGGGTGGACAAAATAATGGAAACACTACAAAATTGAGGAAGGGAATTTGTGCTTGCTACATTAAAAGAACTTCAGTTGGCAACACTGAATGTTATTGCGTTTGTTTACACTCTACATTGCTGATGTCAGTGCATTAGAGATTGTGTTCAGTGAGAGACTTGTTTGATTATGAAAGAGGACAGATTGTTGGTGCATGTTTAGCTGGAGCATCTGTGACAAACACTGCCACATCATAAGGCGTCCTGACAGCGACAGTTTCTAATGTTGTGTCGGCATACATGAATTATGGGAAGACTACATCAGTGAAGTGGAACAGTGGGTGAAAATCAGGTACACTGAAGACGGTTTCAAAAAAAATCACACCACTACTGCAGCACAGGTGACAGCAGAACTGGATACTCATCTTGATGACTAGAGCGAAGAACAGAGATTCCCCATCTCCAACATCTCTAAAGCAACATGAAGATGTCCTTCAAGAAGAATGGTATAAAATTGTACTAGAGATTATTCAAAACTTGTACGAGTCCATTCAAAGAAGGATTGTGGCTGTATTGAAGGCAAAAAGTGGTCAAACACCATATTAATAAAGAAATGTGTATACAAGGTGTGGCAATAAAGAAACCGGATTCATGCTCTAACCCTTTATTAAAAAAAAAACCAGACAGGCGAAATGTTATCCCCTTCAATGTAGTCCCCTCCCCGATCCCTACACCGCTTCAT
>NW_019743157.1:915243-1014539 GCF_002891405.2 Cryptotermes secundus | reverse complement strand
ACGGAGCTCAGAAACACGATCCGCTTCTAACAATGGTCGCGGCCAGACTAACCGATGCACGTGAATGAAACTTTGTGTGACGGTAGAGGGAAGTCCAAGGGTCAATGCCCTACCCTCCTCTTCGTCAATGACGTGGCCGGAAATGAGTCATAAAAGTAATCCGGGTTCTTTATTGTAGCATCTGCAGTGTTTCCAATGTATTTTGTCTAACCCCTGTAGAAGTAATGCACCCAAAACTATAATTACACTATTATTTGTAAATCGTTTGATTTGTTTTATCTTACTGCATTCAATAAACATTTACACTGATAATACCAGCATTCTTTTACTTTCTGACAAATATTCAGTACTGATTACTTTTAAGCAAGACTGAGCTGCAATGTGGACCAAGGATAGTGTAGTCAGTACAGTGACTGGCTATGGGCTGAACAACCAAGGGGTCAGAGTCCCGGTGGGGTCAACAATTCTCACTTCTCCATGTCCTCCAGACGGGCTCTGGGGTCCACCCAACCTCCTATTCAATGAATACCGGGAACTCTTTCCCAGGGGGTAAAGTGGCTGGTGAGTGAAGCTAACCACTCATCTCCAATGTGCTGAGGTCAAGAAAAATGTGGAGTTTATACATCCACTCCCCCATATGCCTTGATGGCATAGTGCTTAATGAGTTAAGCACATGAAAAACTTTAGTTTTTTTTTACCTTCAGCATTCTGTCTCAAAGTAGCAAATTACCATAGCCTGGGAGAAGTGGATAACAATGTCTTTATGATACTTAGGGGGGGGGGCAACTATATTCAGGTCAACAGCCCTTAAAAATATATGATGTGCATAAAAATTGACTTTGTTACAAACCACAATTACTCTGGGGTTCTATCTTGTGGGACACACCACCATTTAGTCCAGTGAAAGTCACCCAAGAGTTTGGAGGAAAAACTGGCCTTCATCTTCTGGGTCGAAAAGTAAGCCAAGCAGAAAGCCAAATGAACAGGCAACGAGCTGAGTTGTAGTTGCTGCCTGCTTCATGCTGGTTTCATGTTTGGCTTACTCTTTGACCTTGAAATTTGAGGCAGTATGTTCCTCTAAAATGTTGTGACTTCCACAAGATTTTACTGCATTATATCTCAGAAAGTAGCACTCTTCATAACCACTAGCATGAGAACTTCAAATCCTATATCCTGTGAAGAAAGCTATAAAATTTGGGTTGAATAATAATAAGACTTATACAAGACACACAGCAAAACCTCCTAATTTAAAACATTGTTATGAAACATTATTGTTAAAAGTACAAACTAAAGTCAGAAACATAAATGAGGGAGGCCAAACATTTCATGCATGATTGTTCTTGCATAAATTAAACTGTTTCATACAGCTTTTGCTAAAATGTACAAATCACAAGAATCTGAAATGTACATGCTAAGAATGGGTAACACATATGAATACCTTTGGAAGCTTAGTACATGCAAAAGTTATGAATGGAAATGTAGCAGGAACTTTTGTAACATAGTTTATTACACCGTAGTGCAAGTTATCCCAAATGAGAAAATAAAAATTTGCTAAGAGTGTAAGCAAGAGAAACTTAAAATACTGTAGCAGACTGCTGCTCATACGTGTTATACACTCAGATCTGGAAGTAGCTAGTAACATTAGTGTGATAAGAGTTATGTTACATTAGCTGAACATTTTCACTTTAATGCTATTTGAAGGACCCACACTATACCCACAATGACACACTCAAGTTCTCCTTCAAGCCATGGTAGCAAACCCCAGAATCTTCTGTTTCCCCCTTCCCTCTCTGCCCACTATATTTGATCTTCCTTTCGCTTCCCACTTCAACTGGCATAAGAATGTTTGAGGTTAGGTCACAAAACATGGCCATTCTGATTCTGAGGTTTGCAATGAAATACACAAGCTCCAGCATCTGGCTATACTTCTTCATGGAGATGAGCTTGTCAGTTTCAGATTCTGGGGCCTTGAGGTCTGGGACTGATCCCTGTGGAGGGAGGGAAAACAGCAGGTGGGCTGAAGCTGTTAAATTATGTCTTTGCTGGTATTTAAAATCCTGTTCACTGCTGGGAGATATTTTGGGTTTCTCCGGTATATGTGCACAGCCAGACTCATGCCCAGTATTATTTGTACTGTCAGGATTTTAATGTATTTTTATTTTATTTCTGCAATCTACTGTTTCCCTGGAATGAAAGACAACAGGGCAAGAGAAGGGGAGAGGAGCAGATAGGGTTAACAATGTGTAGGACCATCTGCACATTCATGTCATGAATATGCACACTATACACATCACTTGTGATGGACAATTAATTAGGTTAGTACAATGATCTTGAAAAGAGAATGTAAAACAAAAGGAAAACTGCATATATTTCACCAATTTGAAGGAATACACTACCTTATCCTTCTCTCACCCATACATACATGCATACAAATTCTCTATC
Organism: Cryptotermes secundus; assembly: GCF_002891405.2. Classification (NCBI taxonomy): domain Eukaryota; kingdom Metazoa; phylum Arthropoda; class Insecta; order Blattodea; family Kalotermitidae; genus Cryptotermes; species Cryptotermes secundus. The sequence continues at coordinate 1,012,097 of NW_019743157.1, read as the reverse complement.
ACTATTACTATTGATTCAATATACAGAAATTAAAATGTGCACTTAACAGAAATACTCTTGTTAATGTAAGATCTGTGATATCTTTATATACATATAAGGATCAAGTTGTATTTGGGAAAGGTAGCAATAAAACTAATTCTCTGTTCTTGTTTATAAACATGTTATGATTCTTACTTTAGACGCCACAAATATAATTACATTCTTAAAACACTCCCATCAATATTTACCATCATCTTGATCAAAGATTATAAAACGTCTGGAGGAAAGATTAAAAGAAAATTAAAGCAGAATTAAGAGTAGAGGTAGCAAACCTCAAGTTCATCAAGGCTGTTTCTCTAGGTTATGATGCTGTGTACTCCTGTGGGTGGTTACCTCCATTTTCCTGCTTTGAAGATTGAGACAGTTGGTTCCTCCAAAACACTAGTAACCACTTGCATGACTACAGTGCATTATAACTCAGAACACAGTCTCAAATTTTCACTAGCATGAAAACCTCAAATTTCATATTTCAGAATATGTATTCAGTCACTGAACAGATGATGATGATAATGTTTGTCAAAGCCTATGTTATAATCAGTCTCTAAAATATTTTAATAATGTATACATTCTAAAATGACAATCTTGATGATTTCTGATGTGTGTCAGTGCTTAGAGACAAGTTAAATAGGGCAAGACACACATGACATTTCAATAAATATTACACACATGTATTAAAGAACAAAATAAAATTACAGATGCAAAACTTCCAAATATTCAAGCGAACTTTGATCTTGGTCCATGTAATGAGGCAGGAATTTGTGAAATACTGCTTCTGTAATACCATCTTGGGCGGGTACACGCTTTTGTAACTTAGAACTAGACTATACACTCATCAGTCTTGTGAAGAAAATTAATGGTAATCTGTGCAACAGATAGAAGCAACTGAAAACAGAAACTGCAGAGAAGAATCAACTCATGATTTTCTCAATATAATAAGACTCAGAACTAAAACTATATATATATATATAATTTGTATAATTTATGTATCACAGTTGCCCTTACCTCTCAACCAAAATGCAGATGAACAGTGCTTTGTGGCATTCTTAAAGCAGTTTATACCACTGGACATTCTACCACTTAAAATGAGAAGTTTGTGACTTTCATATGCCATTATAACCAATCAATATATGGTATACATGACTCATCCATAGGAGATGCTTTGTGATCTTGACTCAATTGCATTCCCAGAGATAACACTAGAGGACATAAGTCCATAGCCTTTGTACTGAACTAACTTCAGAACTTAACACAATTCCAAGTTACCCTTTCCTTTACATATTTACAGCCTGCAATCTTACTTTTTATTTTTTTTCAGAAAGCGATGACAACTGTATCACAATATATTTTATTCTGATTATAAATATAAAAATGTATATCAAAGAGTCTTTCAATATATCACTGTCAGTTCTTTTGGCATGACTTAAGTTCAATTAATATTGCTCAAACATTACAAATATTAAAATTAATAAAGTGGGTGGCTTACCTTTGACACAATTCTAAACCAACCTAGAATCAAGTATCATATATAGGAAGCGGATGAGCTTCTGAATTGAGTACATATTTATCAAGGCTGAGTATGTGTGGATCATCACTGAACAACAGGTACAAGTACTTGAGTGTTTCGCTCAAGAAGAAAGATTCCATCATGTCCCGTGGACGGGTGTTTACAGGATTACGAACATTGCCAATAGATGTATAACCATTCACAACTTTTGCATACTTCTCAAATGCCTGTAAAGGTGTAAAAGCATTAGATTACATAGCTACATACATGTATCAAATACAGAGAACTTTCATGTTCATTAGTACTGTAATGAAAAACTGTGAGGCCAAAGCACTCAATGTAATGCAGATTAACAACTTCCCACAAGTTTGCCAGTGTGTTTGCTTACATGTACCAGTTAGCGGCCTCCATAGTCTAGGGGTAACGTTCCCACCTCATGACTCAAGGTATGCGGGTTCAAACCCAGCGGAGGTCGTGGAATTTTTAAGGGAAGAAAAATTCAGGGAACAAGTCCCCCAGGAGAGACTTTAAACCGTGGGTCCCGTGTCGTAGCTTTACGGCATGTAAAAGAACCTCATGTCCCAAGGGGACCACTGAGCCAAATTGATCGGACATTTCCCGCCCAACAGTAGTCTCTAACGCCTATGATAGATGGGGAAAGCATCGAGAGATACCGCTGAGCCAGTACAGGCCGAACTCGCTGGCTGAGTCGGGACTGATGGCACGCACCAGTATCGGTAGGGTATAGAGACTGGTAGAATATCACAGAGGGGACGTACAATAGACCACTGGTCGCGGTGCATGGGGAAACCCACTCCTCCAATAATAATAATAATAATAAAAAATACATGTACCAGTTCACTCAGATACATACAAAAGCAAAAATGAAACAAATCCCTTTCAAAATCCACAAAAAATGCTTCAGAAACTGGTCAAATTTTGGCACTAATTCACTTAATGAAGAGGTCAACACAGAACTAAAATATCTTTGTCCACGAGTCACTGTTGAATGCATTCTCTGTGAGTTACATATGTTATTAAAATAGGGGCCTAAATTTTGTAGGCAATTTCTATCTATCACATTTGCCATGTATGTAATCAAATACTGAATTGAAATAGTAAAGTAAAAAGTAAAGGTATCCCTGTAACAGGCCATGGATGCCTATAGGATTGCGAGATGTTGAGGCTCCCACATTTTCTAGACAATTGGCTCACAGATGGCGGTGAGGTTGTCAGCCTTACATGCTGGCCACCCTTTACCCCCAGGAATATTGCTGGTACTCATTTCTGTTAAGAGGCTGAGTCAACCCCAGGGCCATAGTGTGGCTGGAAGAATTAGGTAAATTGAAAAAATCCACCTCATTGGGATTCGATCCCGTGACCTTCTGGCTTGTAGCATAGTGTCTATGGAAGTGAAATATGTTTCAGAAAAGTTACAAATACTAACGATCTCCCCACTTCTTCCTGTCTCTTTCATTTTCTCACATACAATTCTACACATGGGAAAGTACTGTTATTGTGAAGAAAACTGATTTCAAGATTCTGAGAGTTGTGGCTGAAAAAGTGGTTTTCAAATGTATGTTACATACAGACATGTGCCTTGCCAGCACTTGAATAGTTCGACAGATTTTATTCATATGCAGTATTAAAAAGTTTGCCTCTCATAGGTCAGTGCTGGTGAATATGAGCAGTCTGCCTCCAAAATTTAGGGCCCATGAAATGGATCCCAAAACACAAAATTGCAATTTAAGAGAGAGAAGAGAGGAGGAGGCTCTAATGATTTTGATTAAATTTCAGCAATTTACGGAGATCATCTCCCTGAATAAAATTGTATATATGGTACCTTAGACAGATTTAATTGCTGTTTGATATTCAGTAATTAGCAATGGTCTACTAAGCAACAGTCAAATTCGTTTCCAAGGGAACAATTATATATAAGAAAGTACCGTATTTACGCATGTACAGGCCGCGTGCGTGTATAGGCCGCAGCACAATTTTCAGACAGAAATTATAGGAAAAATAATTTTCTTGGAATATTATTTCAGGAGTAGAAATTATTCCGAAATATTCCGAATATAATTCTTTTTAAATGAAGTGTGATTTCAAATATTTCAAATATAAGCCGCACCCCAGTTTTCCTCTTGAATTCTGGCAAAAAAATGTGCGGCCTATACATGCATAAATACGGTATATGCAATGTCTATGCACCATTCTTTTTTTTTTACTAAACTCAAACTCTGAAGAATGATAAGAAGAATATCAGTATGGTAGAAAGAACACTAACACATACTCTTTTCCTGAAAAATGGTTATACAGGGTCCTTCTAAACTATGCTGTACTTCTGAAAAATCAGTTTGCTAAAAGCTAGCAATGAGGCCACTTTCCACATTATGGAAAAGTAACCAAACAGAATGTCTCAGAATATAGGAAACAGAAAACTCATGTGTCCTTGGACCATGAGCAGCATATAGACCACCTCTGGAGGACAGATTGGATGAGCAGGGCCAATTCCCTGGTCACCTGATTTGACTGTAGCAGACTTTACGAGCACAATACAGACCACCTCTGGAGGACAGATTGGATGAGCAGGTACAATTGCCTGGCCTCCTTGGTCACCTGATTTGACTGCAGCAGACTTTCTCCTTGAGGCTACATCATGTGTGAAATGTATCAGTCCCTTCTATCGCAAACCTTTTACAAACTGTGAGCAACGACTTTTGCACCCCTTTGCAATGGTTAGTTAGTTAGTTATTTAGAGAGGGTGGGTTTCCCCATGCACCGCGACCAGTTTTGATCTATTGTGCTTCCCTCTATGATATTCTACCAGTCTCTTTACCCTACCGATAAATGGTGTACCATCAGTCCCACCAAGCAAGCGAGTTTGGCCACTTGCTTAGCGGTGTCTATAATGCTTCCCCCATCTATCAGAGGCCTTAGAGGCTATTGTTGGGCGGGAAACGTCCTGGAATTTGGCTCAGTGATCCCCTTTGGGGATATGAGGTTCTTTTATGCGCCATAAAGTTACGACACGGGACACACAGCTTAAAGTCCCTCCCGGAGGACTTGTTCCCTGAATTTTTCTGCCCTTAAAAATTTGATGACCTCTGCCGGGTATTTGAACCCGTGTACCACGAGTCATGAGGTGCGAACGTTACCTCTAGACTACGGAGGCTGCTTTGCAATGGTTAAGATGGGACATTGTCTACACTAAGCAAGGACACTACACAGACATTTGTAAACTGGAAAATGCAGTGAGGAATGATACGTAATGTTCACATTTATAACTTCATGCATTTCTGAAAGAAAAATGTTCCAAACTGTGCCCTAATTGAGAAAGATCCTGTATAACTAAAAGAAGCACAATTAATGACTTTGATAACTGCATTTCTAACATACAACTAGCATTATTCAATTTTTGTTCTCAAAAATAATCTCCACACAAAATCATAAATCTTAAAAACATTAATCATTTTCCCAAACCTGTTATTCCAAATGAGTCTTTAAGAATAAAAGCTTCAACAAGTAAGTACTAGAGAGGCTGGACCAGGACCAAGGTGGGATGAAGAAACATTCTTAAACCACAGTAATTAACCTTTAACGGCTGAATGTTATATATATATATATATATATATATACGCAGCAAGCAGCACCCCAAGTTCGCCGAATGTTATATATATATGCAGCAAGACACGTGCTCTCTTTGGGAGTGCTCACAGTTTGACCTTGGGTTTGAAACCAAAACAAACCTATGTAAGGTCATGTCAGTGGTTCATTCCTTAGCTCTGAACAATGAAATCGTTTATCGCGGTACTGGTTTCGATACTATTTATGTTTAGATATGACTGTTTATGACCTGGTCAGCCAAATATAGCCCAGCTTTGTTTCGAGAACTGATGAGGAAATATTCATCGGTGCTTGCATATGAGTGCTTCTAGAGCCTTCAAGGAAGTGTGCAACATTCAAGGATTGGTTTTCAGTGGCGAGTTATCGGTCAGGAAGTCAGTGTCGGATTGTCTAATATTTCTTTATCAGTTAAAAAGTCAGTGTCAGACTGTCATATATTTCTTTGTATATCACTTTTATTTTGTGTCTTGGAAGAGGTCTAAATCCACTGAGTCAGTATTACTTTGTGAGTAAAAGGCATCTTCGTCACTGTGACTTTCAGTATCAGTGTTGGACTGGCACTCTTTTCGACTAGTATTATAATTACTTTGCATCACTATTGTGCGAGTATTACTAATAGGTGAGAGTGTCACTTTGTTAATCAACATAATTTATTCGATTTTGCTAGAAATCCCCCCTTCCCCAAGATGATTCTTCAATCGCACAAGCCAAATATCACAGTCAGTGGCGTTTCTCGGGGGAAGGCCAAAGTTATCAGGGGGCCCAACTGAGTTGACTGGAGGTGAAACATTCACAACACTGGCCAACGAAAGGGAAACAAAGACATTGTCATGTGTTTCGCTAAATAAGAAAAGCATGAGCACACTCTTCTATTGTAAAAAGGGTGATGTCGCTCTGTGTGAGGTGGACTGCTTCGAGAAGTGCCACGCGCATCAGAGTGTATCATAAACTGTGAAGTGACGCAGTTCAAACTCGTGTACAGTCTGAACAAAATATTATTGTATATAGTGTGATTACATTTACAATATCACCATGACTCAAGGTTGAAGAAAAAACAACGGGTAAGTCCTTTGGAATTTCATAACATATATAATAAAGATTATATTTTGCATTTCATGACAAAATAATCACAGTTAACTTTCGTTTGTAAAAATTGCTCTTTTATGTATATGTAGAAAATTTTATTGTCTTTCAGGTTGTTTTTAGTTCATATTTCTATGTTGCACAGAACGGAAAATAGGTATTTTTTTCTGAAAGTTTGCAATGTTAATTAATTAATTAGGGCGATTTAAATACTAGCCGCAGAGGGCTCCCGGCAATTTAAAAGTCCGTATGTTAAAGGTTAAATTACTGAACAAAAATTAAGGTGAAATTAACCTCAGAACACAAGTGCAGTTCTGGCTTCAGCTCAGTCTCTTTACCTGGAAGATCTGCCATCCCCAGTCTTGGTATGTTTTGTTCCCAGTGATTTGGTACATATACCACAGACTTTCAACAAATTCAGGTCTCAGTAGGTTATGAGCATCATTAGTTTTAACAGACATATCACCAGTTGTTCTTTCCTATAAGTAAATAAATGAAAATTATACATGGCTTCCTCAGTTCCTGTTATATGGTAGTCCTAGGTAGCTGAGAGGCATTCAGCTGTTAAAAATTCAATCTACTTCACTCTCATATAACCTATTTCCATTTTAATTCTATCGCCCTGGATAAAACTGCAAACTGGTAACATAACTGATGGATATTTTAAAATATAATCTTTCTCTGTTGATAGTTAATATATACAGAATCGGAAGGGGCTACTGAATGGTCCCCAGTGGCACACAATTTGAATAATACATATGCAACAACCTAAAACCAAGTTCCATCTTCCTTACTCTGCAATCAACCAAGAGCTACAAATCATTATCTCTTTATCAATATCTTCTATAAGTCATGATATTTTCTCCTATGATCACAATTATGTAATTACTGAAGCCCATTCCTCTTAATTATAAATACTGTGTACATTAATTATTTCTTTTTAGTTGGTCTCATTAAAAAAGTTCACTGAATGGAGATATAAGATATTTTACAGCCACATTTCCAAATGGTTCCTACCCTTATTCAGGGCATGTGGGAGGCAAAATGAATGTTCTAATTTTGGGAACTTATCTGAGCAATGTGCTGATGGACATGGGCTTTCGAATTAAGCTAATTTTACTTTCAAACACCTGCCACCATATGTTTGTTGTTACCATTTCATTCCAAAGAGTATCAATAATTCTTATGTTTCCCCCCACCCCTTGGCACTACAGCCCCAGTGGGCCTAGGCCTACCTCCATGAAGTTCTCTGTTCACTTCGGTTTTTATAGATCTTACACATTCGATAGGACTGCTTGGGTGGGTGATCAGCTCATCGCAAGGTCTCTACCTGTACACAAACACAGAAAAACGCACACACACAAACTAAACATCCATGCCCTGAGTGGGATTTGAACCCATGATCCCAGTTTCCAAGCAAGTGAAGACAGTACATGCCTTAGACCACTCGGCTACCGTGACCGGCCTAATGTTTATATTAACCGACATAAAACAAGGAGCATTTTTATCATCAGACCTGCTGGCACTGTTGTACAGTGGTAATCTGTAATCTTTAACACACAAAAAAGTTTAACATACGATCTGCCTGCGTACTTTCACCAAAATATATATGCCCAGTTACAACAGTTCATCAGTTATATTATAATATAATACAAGATTATTATATAATGGAACAATACGTATATATTTTATGCAGTCATTATGTTGTGCATCTTACACAAAATGACATGTTGACAAGGGTTGAATATTGATTTCCTTTTGGAGGATAATCATCACACAAATTTGCATACCGTACATCAAAGGCACCAGACTTACTAAATGGTATTTTTGTCTGGTTGCAATTTATTTAAACAATGCTGTCAATACCTTAGACTATACAGTGCCTAATGACTGATAGCAGAATAACAAACTGAAGGATGTGGAGGTACTACCCCATCATTTGCGTGGAGGATCCAAGGACACCCATAGACATCAGAATAGTCAGGAATACAAGCCAGATGCATTACTGGTTGAGCCAACTTGTTTGGTAAAATTATACTGCTGATAATTGGTAATTAAGGAGTACAATGATGGTGGGGACATGCAGCATCATGACATTGTATCAGTTTCATAACTACTAGTTCAAAACTTATTAGGAGGATAAGGATCATACCATATTAACTTCCTTATACATGAACTAAGTGATTTAAAACAAAAGCTACAGAGCTCTGTAAAGTTAACATGTTACTTATCAGACATTCTGAGATAATCAAATAAACACCGAATATATAAATGGAAAGAAAATAAAATGGTATTTATAATAAGTTGACTGCCTTTTATTCATAAAGATACAGGTACTCCATGATTCAAACTCTAACTGCATCTGCCAGCTTACCTGGATATTGAAGTATGTAATCTCTGGTGCTAGAAATGTTGGCTGTTGAGCATACATCTGGTAACATGTGGTCATAAGTTCTTCAGCAAGTTGCATGTGTTCTTGTGGCAAGCCATTGTGCACCCCCAGTGCAAGAGTACCAGGTAAGTAACAAGTTAAATGATCCTAAAAAAATAATGGTTCAGTAATATTAAACTGCTCTCAGATTAAATCTTAGCACACTGAGGATCAATACTACTTCCACCTCTTAATACTGTCCAGTTTTAAGTGGAAAATAAATTATACCCCTTAAAATGACACCTAAATTATTCAAATGACTGTCCAGGAAACATTTAGTAAGCTTCATCAGTTATCACTATTACACATATGACCTCGCTTTTCTTTTTGTGGACGTCGAACAGATACTCTTCAGCTATTAACTAAATAACTTTTATTATTACTATTCCCACTACCACTACAGTATTCAATCTTTCTCTCGTCAGTTATTTGTATTTGGGTTGCAATCGGTGTCTGCAACTCATTCTTCAATAATTTCGTTTCTACAACTAGCAGTTATTTATACTCTTAGTAAATAGTGGCTTGGCTTCAATTTTAATATTTCTAATCTTATATATAAGCTAACTTTGAAGTACTGAACTATCACAGTGCCTAAAAAAGGTCAATACATAAATGAAATTAGGTAGTACTAACAATAATTGAAGAAACTGAAAAGAGTACAGGACATTATAATGAATCAACAGACCTCGTGTATTCATGTATTGAGGCTTGTGGTTGCAGTATTACATCTAATACATATGTTTGTAGCCTCTGAGGATTCTGTATTGTAATAAATGCAATTTTTATTCTAATGATTTGAAAATTAACTGCACCAATAGCATTGTTTCATTAAAACAATCCACCATCTCTTCATCTTGTCCAACATTAAGTACAGATGACTACTATAGCAAGTGTCATGTAACTTCAAACAACGCCAAGAGTAACCTTGAACGCATAGAAGAAAAATTTCAGACAAGGGGGTGGGTTTGAGGATGTGAGAAGTGACAGGCGGCCAGTTGTTTGTAAAGCACCCTCGAAGCAGGTTATACACGGTTTTTCTATCATCTGTTTAAAAATGTCAATTTCCTTGTGCACTAAATCGTACATAAGGAGTAAGAAATTAGGTCAGGGTATAGGTCTACACTCACAGATGAAGCAAGTAATTGTAAATGTATATAATTACTTAAAGAGACTAGCAGATAGGCGGCTGCTGTAAACTTAAAGTCAATCCAGAAAACAGTATGTGAAGCTACAGGAATCGGCTGTACTGCACTGAATGAAATTATTCGAAAAGAAAAGAGCTTAGAAGAGGGCGCTTCCTTTGACTTACCGACCAAGAAACGTAAGAAGGAGAAACCTGTAACGGAAAGTGATCAGTTTATAGAAGACACCATCAGAAGAATGATCTATGACTTCCATAAAACAGAGGGCGAAAGAGTTATCATGCCCAAACTTCACAAAAAAATTGTTAAAGACCTAAAATTTGAAGGAAGTCTTCCTAGTTGCAGGAGAATTGTTCGCCGGCTTGGTTTTCGTTCTAGAAGGATGAGGGATAACAGAAAAACATTGACTGAAAGGCATAACAGCCGTCCTAAACGCCTGCATTATCTGAGGACAATCAGGCAATATCGCAGAGAAGGTCGGCCTATTGTGTATGTCGATGAAACGTACTTGCACAGTAGCCACACATCATCATACTCCTGGGATGACTCTAAACAAAACACTCTCCTCTCCTGTTGCCAAAGGTCCACGAGCAATTATTGTACATGGTGGTGGTAAGCAAGGTTTTGTGGAGAAAGCTTTGCTTATTTTTAAGTCAGGCAGAAAAACTGGAGACTACCACCACGAGATGAATACTGGAAACTTGGAGAAGTGGATCCAAGAAAAATTAATTCTAAACTTGCCTCCAAGAACAGTGATCGTAATTGACAATGCAAGTTACCATAATATTGAAGTAAACAGAGCGCCAACTTCAAATACCAAAGTAGGTGAAATGAAACAGTGGTTGACAGAACGGATCATTTCGTATCCGGCTTCGTCACTGAAACCAGACCTGTACGAAATAATAAAAAAACACAAGTCAGATAATAAAGAATATAGAATAGACGCTATTTGTGCTGCTGCTGGACACTCTGTGATACGTCTCCCACCTTATCATCCGGACCTTAACCCTACTGAGATGGTGTGGGGCACTGTTAAAAACTGAGTGGGCCAAAGGAACGTGACATTTCAGTTGGACGATGCAATGCGTCTAGCAGAGGAGAAATTTGATTCCATTTCCGTCGAAGACTGGGCAGCATATTGCAATAGAGTGGAAAATCGAGAGGACCAGTACTTTGCAAGGGAAATGAATATCAACACCAGGACAGACAATATAATCATCACATCAGATAGTGAGAAAAGTGAAACGTCAGATGAAGACGATGAGTAAATAAGAGATACAAGGTATGACCAGTTTTAATTTTCGTGATATAGACTACATTTCTAACATGGACACACTAGTTAATTCTACATGTGCTTCCATGACGAATGGCTAAATTCATTTCTTTATTACATATGACTATTATATTTTAATTTTCAAAGTATAAATTACTAATACACATTAAAAATATTTTTCTTTGCATGATGAGTGACAATATATTTGTATTATTGTAATATGTTCTTCGAAAAGAGAACAGGGTACTTTCAATGAAACACGAGGGGTCAGTGAAAGTGGAAGAACGAGTGTTAAGAAACTCCTCCCACCACAAGCTATGCGAGGGATTTGACTAGGAATGCGGGGTCTTGTTCGAAGTTACGTGACAGTCTATACTACAACCACAACCACTATCATCTAAATCCACTATTGTTTGATTTTAACACAAATTTCAACATTCATCTTAAGGTGTTACTCCTGATTGGCTACCATGAAGACAATGGGATATAAAATTTTCACATTCCTTAACTTTCATAAACTAAACCAATTAACTAACTCTAAGGAATGGAACCCTTCTTGCTCAGCTAGTCAAGAAATTTCCCACCAACGGCTCAATTTCACATTCTTATGTCCCTGCCAACACCTGTCCTGAGCCAACTGAATCCAAGTCAGCACCCTCCCTGTCTCCTTCCTTTATATTTCATATTAAAATTAAACAACACCAAGTTCATATTAATAATAAGTGCCACACATACTGAAGGAGAAAATATTAAAGCACTTGTAAAATTTGTATATGAAAATTATGATCAGAAACTTCTTTAGGCATACCATTTTTGGTTTGAAGTCCCTTCCTCCAGCCAGAAGTTCTCCAATAAATAAATATTTATTCTGAGCTGTTCTTCTTGTTAGATGTTTCATAACTCCTGAGATAGCTTCTACGAAGTCATCTCTTAAACTGAAAAATAATACATTAATGGCAAATTGTTCTCTTTTGTGTTACTTAAATTATGACAATACATTTCAGAATCAGATATCAAAATTAATCTTAAATTTCATCAGATTTTATTTGACAAACACCCCTTTTGAAGAGAACACTAACATTTGTTTTGAAGAGTGCAAGGTTTATTTCATTATTATACATATATATCCACAAATTATTTGATTACAGCTACCATTTTCAATTTTTGTACTGCAATAATAAATAAAAATATTCATGATAATTCTGTAATCGTGTTTATTTTACTTGTATGATTTATCCTTTATCAACAACATAAGCAACTGACAGCAGTTTTGTTAAAATATACATATTAATCATCTTGCTATAGTCCACCCTGCATTTATATTAAAATAATATTTTGTATTTTAATATAAATGCAGGCTGGACTGAACCATGATGATTACTAAAAAAGATGCAGGGAACTCTGTGAACCTATTTGTGAACCTGGAATGCAAGAAGCTGGAACTTAGAACGTGAGCTGACATGCCACTGCATTAAAAAGTAAGAAAAAACTTGGAATGTATGGTGTACAAAATGTTATATTAATCTATAGCAAAATATCTGACAATGACAGGGCATAATAACAAGTAACAATTATTTTGTGCAAAAAATGTACTATTAGTTAGACTTGAAGAAGCCTGCAGACGAGGACAATGATCATCCCTTGATGTTTCTGCCAGGGCAAGTAATGTTATGATAAAGCACCTTAAATTATTCTTTAGTAAGTAGTTACTTTTGTATCTGGGAGGGCTCAGCTCCAATTCTTAGCCTGACAACTATTTATCCTACCTGATTTCTTGGAGTTCTTACATTCCTCAAAGCAAATGCTTTGATAGTGCCTTCAAACAGGCTATGACCACTTCCTTTCACTTTTCTCAATTCACTATTCAGAATCACACTAACCTCATTCAAAAAGCATTTATAAATAAACCAAAACTCAATCAAAAATTGAATAAGCTTTTAATTTGTAATATGCAGTCAAAGAAGAAGTTACAGATGTCCATTAACCTTTACTGCCTGGAAAGACAGACTATAAAATCTATGAGTATAGCAGAGCTACAAAATTGGAAGTAAAAGTTTACTGACTGGGGACAGAGGATTTTAAATCTCCTTATTTTATAGGGCCTGTAGTTGTATCTTAACCTGGGGATAACTGTGCAACACTTCGAAAGCTGGACAGCACACTTGTACAGTTACAAAAATGCAAAGCACGGTCGATAAAGGTTGAATTTAACTTCCTTATGAAAGTAAATCACAGCAATGACCTCTGAAGATAGCTGAGGTCACCTGGCATGTTTAGTAAAGTTCTCAAGAAACAACTGATGAACCTTTCATCATTGTCGTCATTGTTGTCATCATCGTCGTAGTCGCCATCACTGTCATCTTCATCGTCGCCATCGTCTATATCATTGTCGTCATGATCATTGTTGTTGTCGTCGTAATCATCATCATCGCTGGCAAAACAGCCCTTTTTGAGCCATAGCGTTCCTTAGAATATTTAGCCAAATTTGTCTTGAATTAGACCATGAACTTTCCAGTTCTTTGGATTTTGCAACAATAATTCTTTATAGAGTAAGGTCATTAGCCTTGCATCCAATCCCCAACCTGGAGGACTAGGTCTCTGCATTTATGTCCCCCCACGTCAGGGTGGCCCACTTATAACCACAAGCACCAGGTTCACTTTCTGTCACCTTCTATGACTCGCAGGCCTATGGTGGTGGTATTCTAACCTGCCAACCTGCCTCCACATGGGGATGATGAACCTTTATAAAATGGAAATAACTGTTACATATGAAAAGTAACATTACAAGTTTGTAAACAGGCTGAAGACAGTAAACAGTTTGAATTTCAAGGGATATATACTCCCTGTTTTATACACAGATGTACTGTATGTATTACTGCACATTTAGGATTTTATGCTACTTTAATTCTTACATAATAACTTATAGTTTATTCAGCCTGTATCCATTGCTTCAGTAGGTTTTCATTTGTTGGTTATTTAACAACACTTTCAGTATTAAGTAGATATTATATTGTAACATGGATGGAGCAACAGGAAGTAGGGGTCACGTGAACTCTGCGTTTCCGCGAGTGACATCATGTACCCCACTCCTACCATCATTACACAATGCTCGGTGAACAACCCTCCCACCCCGTGGCGACGTAACAGCATAGGAGCCACTGCCACTGCTATGGTAACAGGCCAGTCAACACTCAACACTCTGCCCCCCACCATGGTGACATAACAGGGGACACCGTTGTTACCACGGGGCAACAGGGAACAGTATAAGAGGCTGGCTGAGCGGTGTGTGAGCCAGTGTGGATTGTGAAGCCAGACAAGAAGTGCAAGTCCAGCAGTCGCTGAGTGCAGTTGAAGTCCAGCAGTGACGATTTGTTGTTAAGTTGTATCAAGTGAATGGATTCAAGCCAGCTGAACCCAGTAAGTAATTGTGATACTGCAGAGGGCAGTACTTGGGACACTGTGAATTGTGTAAGTGTAAGAGCATGTGTTCAATAAATTTGCTAGATCCAAACCAGCATGAAGTTATTTGTTGTGTTACAAACACCCAACAAGTGACAATTTGGTGTCAGAAGTGGGATTACAAACTTAAACATGCCTCAACGAATAATTGAATTTACAAGTGCATCGACTATTATACTGCCACAAAATGGACATACAACAGATGATGAACGTCTGTTAGCTGCCCAAGAAGAGATGAAGGCCGATAGGAAGAAAGAGAGGAAAATAGAACCAACCAAAGACGGAGGCTGGGCATAAAGCGTTGCTAGCCATGATTGAGGCTGACCGAGAGGAGAGGAGAGGATAGGAGAGGAGAGAAGAGTCGGCCAAGAAAAACTGTGAGAGGAAATAAAAGCCTGGCGAGAAGAACTCTGCTCGATGCGGTTTGAGACAAAGGATACCCGAAAAGAGACTACGGCCTGCCATGAAATGGAGGCACGTCTAGAAGAAGAGCCAACCTCAGTGGACATGAAACCTGAGGTGACAAAACGACGAGAGGCCCCCATAGAAGACACCACAGTGATGCCGGTCAGAGAACCAAAGAAGAACCGTCCTAGGGACCGAAAACTGGCCACAGAGCGCCGCTGCCAGGAACCAAAGGATATGACATGGGATAAGTGTGGATCCCAGAAGAGATTGGCCGTCTCTCACAGAGGGACGAGCCACCGTGTAAAAGTGGCACGGCAGAAGGAAAACGTCATTGGGAGAAACTGCACCATGGCCGTGATTGAGCGAGCAAACCAGAGAGTAGGGCCACTCAAGAACTACGACGTACCATAACAAAGGATTGACGCGCCAAGCGGCCACTACACGGGATGAAGAAGAGGACAACCACGGATGGCATCCAGAAGTGTAGCCCAGGAGAGCAAGCTTTTCTGGGAAGCGGAGGAACACTAAGGAAAATCTTATATGAGATCTACAGTCTGAAAAAACACGAAACAGATGCCCAAGGCTTCCAGCAGGATGCGGAGAATCATGAACTGGATCTTGTCGAGGGGTTGACCCCCTCCAAAACGAAAAAAGAAGCATGAAACAGAGGAGGAGCCGTTAACGTAGCATCACTGGTCTCCCAAGCAAGAATGGATGAGGAGAGAATGAAAGTAAGGAGTGAATGTGATATGACAGATCAACAAATTCTGGACCATGGAATTGCTAGGGACAAGCACCTTTGAAGAAGGGGAGCGGGGGTAGTGCCCCGAAGACAAACACACACAAAAAGAAAAACGGGGATGTACCGTTAGGCTGTTCGGGACGAACAACCTTTAGAAGGCAGCAATGTAACGTGGACGGCAGAACAGGAAGTAGAGGTCACGTGAACTCCGCATTTCTGCAAGTGATCTCACATACCCCACTCCTTCCATCATTATGCAATGCTCGGTAATCACCCCCCGCCCATGGTGACGTAACAGCATACGAGCCGCTGCTATGGTAACAGGCCAGTCAACACTCTGCAACCCCCCCCCCACAGTGACATAACAGCACTTCCCCGTGACATATAACAGGGGACACCGCTGTTACCACAGGGCAACAGGGATCAGTATAAGAGGCCGGCTGAGTGGTGTGTGAGCCAGTGCGGATTGTGAAGTCAGACAGAAGAAGTGGAAGTTCAGCAGTTGCCGAGTGCGGTTGAAGTCCAGCATACCCAAGTTGTTAAGTTGTATCAAGTGAATGGATTCAAGACAGTTGAACCCAAGAAGTAATTGTGATACTGCAGATGGCAGTAATTGGGACACTGTGAATTGTGTAAGTGTAAGAGTAAGTGTTCAATAAATTCGCTAGATCGAAACCGGAGTGAAGTTATTTACTGCATTGCATACCCAACATGTGACAATATGTATGGGCGCACATAAGAATTTTGTGCCACTTCCGTTCTTACTTACTAATCTATGGTTTGTCCAGTCTGTATCCACTGCTTTAATAGATATTCATAGTAACTGTCACCTCGGGCACCCAGAGTAATTGTTGAATAAGAGCGGAAATGCCCTGTGTTGGCATTGATGAAAATGGGAACAAGACCTTCAGACTTTTCCAGTCCATGGACATGTAATGATACTTTGGCTGCTGAATCCTGTCAACAACAGAGAATTTGTATGTACATTTTTAAGAAATCTGATCATTTCTTTTAAACTGAACAGTCACTTACTTACTTACTCATGGAGCTGAGCCCTTCCTGAGGAGCTGCCAATTCTGCAGCTACTCAAGAATTTCCCAGCATAGCCAGATCAATCCAATCCATATCATCCCATCCTATATCTCTAAGATCAAACTGAACAATCAACATTAATTAAATCTGACACAGTTTAAAACCCTGAAATTAACAGCAAAGCACCACGTATTTAACTACTGTGCTTCTTACATAAAGTTATCCCTGGACTTAACTAAGCACCATGCCAAGCAAACGTATGAGGGAATGGACGTACAGCTCCTCACATGCTTAACCTTGGTACTAGGTGGACATGTGTGGTCAGCTTTATACCCTGACCACTTTACATGTAGGGAAAGATCCCCCTAGTACCCACTGGGTAAAAAGACGCGTGGGCACCAATGCCGGTCTGCATGCTGTGGACAGGAAAGAAACACTCTTGCCCCTTGCCAGGAACTGAATCCCAGTTACTTGGTTGCCTAGCCTATAGCTTCATCATTATATTGACTGCAGTATCCCAGCTTTTATTACTGAATAAAGTATAACAGTCTCTGATATATATATATGAAATGGAGTTTAGTTTTTAGTATGTATAACTGATCCTGCATATACTGGAATAAATGCATATGTATACATACGTATAGTAAAGTCCATACAGGTAAACATTTATCTGATAATTTTCCTATCCAGAATGGTACAAAAAAAGGAGATGCTTTATCACCACTGCTTTTCAATTTTGTTTTAGAATAAGCCATTAGGAAGGTCCAGGAAAACCAGGTGGGACTGAAATTAAATGGGACATGTCGGCTGTTGGTCTATGCTGACGACATGAATCTACTGGGTGATAATTTAGATACCATAAAGAAAAACACACAAACTTTAATTGACGCTAGTAAGGAGGTTGGCTTAGAAGTAAACACAGAGAAAACTAAGTATATGTTGCTGTCTCGTCACCAGAATGCAGGGCAAAATCATGCCATAAGGAGAGGTAACAGATGTTTTCAAAATGTGGTACAGTTCAGATATTTGGGAATGACTACAATAAATCAAAACCTGATTCAAGAGGAAATTAAGTGGAGACTGAATTCAGGTAATGCTTGCTACCATTCAGTCCAGAATCTTTTGTCTTGTCTGCTGTCTAAAAAAAATTAGAATATACAAAACTATAATTTTGCCTGTGCTTCTGTATGGGTGTGAAACTTGGTCTCTGATATTAAGGAAGGAATATAGTTTGAGGGTGTTTGAGAACAGGGTGTTGAGGACAATGTTTGGACCGAAGAGAGATGAAGTGATGGGAAGCTGCAGAAAACTACATAATGAGGAGCTTCATAACTTGCACTCTTCAAATTAGAATGATGAAGTCAAGGAGAATGAGATGGACAAGGCATGTAGCATGAATGGGGAGAAGAGGAATGCATACAGGATAATGGTGAGGGAGCCAAAGGGAAAGAGACCCCTATGAAGACCAAGAGGTAGGTGGATGGACAATAATAAAATGGGTCTTAGAGAGAAAGGATGGGATGGTATGGCCTGGATTGATCTGGCTCAGGATAGGGACGAATGGAGGGCTCTTGTGAACATGGTAATAAACCTTCAGGTCCCATAAAATACTGGGAAGTTCTTGTGCAGTTGCACAATTCGGGGCTTCTCAAGAAGGGCTCAGCTCCATAATTGAGTGACAGAAACTGAAATATAACCACTGAGTCTGACTCACATCCTTAGCACAAGTCTTCCTTATGTGAGTCAAATTATGAAGCTGATTAGAAAGAACTCAAACCACCATCACTATGATTAAAAAAAAACCACCACTATCCCACACCTAGAGCCAGTTTAATCAAATCCACATCTTCACACACTATTCTCTAAGTTCCACTTCAATATTATCCTTCAATCAATATCTGCCTAGGTCTTTCAAATGGTTTCTTCCCTTGTAGTGTCCTAACCATGATTTATGTATTTCTTCCTTAACTGATGCATATTGCATGTCCCAAACTACATAATTCTTCTTGATTTATTATCTGAACAATATAATCTGAAGCGTACACATTATTAAGTTCCCTGTTCTGTAATTTCCTCCATCACAACAGTGCACTGCAGGGATGATAAAGGTTAACAACTGTAAGTGGGTTTTTAGAAACATTCATCATAGCATAGTACACCAAAATTATATTTTATGATGGATGGAGTCTCCTTTCATTTCAATGGCTGCAGAAACCCACAAAACACACACTGTATTGTATTGTATTGTATTGTAAGATTTGAGGTTTTCACAGCAGTGACTACGAAGAAAGCCATCTTTAGGGATGCGACATCTGTCTACACAGCGCTACATCCCAGAAGATGGCTTTCTTCATTATGTGTATATTCAGAGAACAACATAGCAGTACAAACACAGAAACTGAATCCCCACAAATAATAAAACTCTCAAGTTGAAGGCACTACTTACTTCAAACTTTGGATCTCCTGTGCAACGACTGAGATCACGAAACTCTAACTGGATTGTTGTGACCTCTGATGTGCTGCTATCTGGACTCCACTTTGGTGAGTGGGCTTTACGAGTAGCAAGGTTTACATCAGAATATGGTACTCCAGAATCAGAATCAAAACAGGGAAGCAACCGTGTTCCCAAATCTACCTGAAAAGTATTCTTTTTTCAAATTAATTCAATAAATTATAAAACTCCATGAACTGTGCCTGTAATGGTGTGATCTGAAATATAATACATGTTTACATACCTTACTGACAATAACTGGATCAAAGGGACAGACAGAATGATGACCCCTGTATCTCAAAATACATTCAGAAGCTGGGGTTAACTCTAATAAGAAATACTGGTAGTAAATCTGTGCTTAATGCACTTAGAGTTTCCTTCATGTGGTTTTCAATGTCACGGTTTACTACAAATGTTTCTTACGAGTGTCAGGGACATTAATAAATTTAAAATTTACGACATTTTAAATGTCAGTGCAATATTTAGCTTTAGAGAAAAGAGCAACTAGATTTTACATGCTTAAGCAAATTCAAGATTATATATGTATGGATTAACTGCAGTTCTCTTCAAGACGCTAATATTTCAAATTTTACTGAAATTATTAAAATATTGGTCATTTCATCTATGGAGTTCCCATGTGTTGCTGTATATGGACTTTCGTTTCAGTTCTTAATAATTCTATCAATTCTTTTTTAGACAGTTTAAATCTACAGTGGTACTAAGGTAAGATTTAGGAGTGTATTTTTTCAAAATACGAGTGAAATGTGTTTCAGATGGCAGACAGGGAGCAGTCTCTGAAGAATGAAGATTTCTGAATGGTCTGTTGGCATCCTTATTCCCAGTGATTCTTTGTCTGGAAAAATAATTATGGTGGTACTTGTGAACCATATGACATAAGACCACTTTAGTCTTTCTTACTACAACATCTGATGTTCCATACTAAAAACATATGATATACTGACCAATATGCAATGTTTTTTTTTTTTTTTCAAAAATGCTATTAAATATTATCGATAACAGAGTTATTATTTTTAAGGGAAATGTCAGTACTGCATACCATCAAGAAGAGAATCGTTTATTCCTATGGTGTCTATTCCTCCATACTGTTAACTACAGAAAAAATTGCTGGTTTCCATGACAGGCAGTACAAAGCGCATGTCACTGACCATTAAATATTTTTATTTCTTAGCAGCAGCATTACCAATATGGCAGCTGAGAAAACTTCTGCAATAAGTATAACATTAGTGATCCTGAAAACTACCTTATGCTGTAATAGGTCTTTGAAAAATATATAAGATTTTCTTTACAAAAATTAAGCAACATCAATTCACTAAAACATGTATTTACTTTATAGCTTGGTATCAATTATCAATGAGACAAGACATGTGAATTTCAATAATTAACAGATCAAAAGCATTCCTACAAATTCTGTATAAATATTGCTTTTATAAGTTAATAAGGATGTGGATATTGGGTAAAAATAATTTTCTGGCTTATTTTAATTACCAAGCTGCTTCATGACACTTTAAAAATATTCTCTTAGTTATTTTACTGTAAGTGCTGCAAGCCACTCTAATGGAAATAGATGCTGTAAATTCTGCCTAATTTAATTTTTAAAATTAAGCTTTAAATGTAATTTCATTATTACACTATTTTGGAAGTTTGTGACATCTGAGAATATAAAACTCCTTTACATGTAAGCAAACTGAAAGCTTGCCAACATGCCTCTTGACTATGCTATTATGACATATATTGGGTGTACAAGCTTCATACTTTTTAGCTAAATATATGTGAACACAATATATCCAAACACAACATTATATTTAAAGAATTTCAGATTTTTAATTCTTTCACATTAGCTCTATATATTTTCCCTTGTAATACCATGGACAACAGAGATACTAAAATGCAACATAGTTTCTCTATAATAAGTATACATAAACAAATACTCATGCTCTTCCCTCATTACAATTTCAATAATCTTGGTCTTCGTCTTCTAAACCACCTACCGCAATACATTAAAGAGATACCAGCATTATGTAAATTTAAAATGACTTTGAAAACATTTCTATTAAAACATTGCTTTTATAGCATAGATGAGTTCCTCTCCTATGTGGACAAGACTTAGTTCACATTAGGATCATATAATAATTTAAAAGTAAGAACAATTGAGCTTAGCTTAACACACACTAGGAGTGTATACTGCGTAACTCTCTTCTTGCAGGAAAAAACAGCAGGGACTATGGGATATGGAGCCGAGGCGGTGGGAGTGGTGCTGCTAGAAACCAGTGTATCTGGGAGGTCTTGTGACCGGCCAATTCGATCAAGGTTTTCCGTGGTTTTCCTTGGTCCCAGAGCAAATGCTGAGTTGGTACCCAAATTCCACGTTGCACTGCATGCTTCACATGCATCCCCCCCCCCCATTGGTAACATCATGAAAGTTATTATACTATAACTACAGAAGAATGACATGTCTTATATCATGTATAATGATCCATGGACACGAAATAAATTAAATGAAATGAAATTATGTCCTTTAGGCTGTCTGAAGTGAATCTACAGCTATGATGGAAATAAACTTAAGTACAAACAATATGTAACAAAACATGTTTTTGTATTTCCTTTCTAATTTTAGAATTCATGTTTCTGCTGACATGTGCTCAGAATCTTACCTTATTACATATGGAAAATATGGTAATTTGACAAACATATTACTTTCAGTCTAAAAAATACTCACATCAATAACAATAATACTCAAAACATATACATTAAAATACATACTGCTTTGTCAAGAAACATTCTGTCTCCCGAAAGGTGATATGAACTCAATAAACTGCCCAGTACTCGGATCGTTACTTCAAACAGATTCACATCTCGATTCCCATCAAAGTGGAGACTATTAGCAACCCACTCTCTTGCTTCTGCAAACTCTAATAAATGAGAAATTGCATTATAACAAAGAAAAACGTAATAATAGGCAAAACTATTATATAATACCATCAAAAATCTCTGGAACAGAATTTTAAATCTGCAAAGGTAAACAAATTATCAGATCTCTGTTAATATTCCACACTACACAAATTACATTGAAAATTTCATGATGTTTAGACTGTCAATGTTAGCTTTAAATTGATAAGACATCTGTCGAGGCTGTGGGTGAGGGAAGTTACAGAACTGACATCAAAGAAATTACACCAAACCGAGAAATAATTATGACTTTTCTCATGCAGCTCTCTTCAGTATGCTAAGACACAGTCAATTATAGTGATGAGGTTTACAGTGATAGTTGTCATTGGAGGGGGTGCGTTTCCCCATGCACTGCGACCAGTTTGATCTATTGTGCGTCCCCTTATAATCTTCTACCAGCCTCTATACCCTACCGGTACTGGTGCTTACCATCAGTCCCTACTCAGCCAGTGAGGTCGGCTTCTACCGGCTCAGAGGTATCTCGATGCTTCCCCCATCTACCAGAGGTGTTAGAGACTACTGTTGGGCGGGAAATGTCCTTAATTTCACTCAGTGGCCTCCTTTGGAGACATGAGGTTCTTTTACATGCCGTAAAGCTACGACACAGGACCCACGGCTTAAAGTCCCTACCAGAGGACTTGTTCCCTGAATTTTTCTGCCATTAAAAATTCCACGACCTCCACCGGGTTTGAACCAGCGTACCTTGAGTCATGAGGTGGGAACGTTACCCCTAGACTACGGAGGCCCCTCTACAGTGATAGTTACTGTCCTAAATGATAAGGGATTTCAATGTAAATTTTTCTCATTCCAATAATTCACTATCAGATTGTGAGGGAATGGTGCTTTCTGACACATTTTCACCACATGGTGGCCTGAGAGATAAGCCCAAACCACCAAAATGAAATCATATTTGCAAAAAGCAACAAACCTTAAGATATTAATCCTATGTGCTCATTTCTAAGAGCTCCGCTTGGGACTCAACAGATTCTCCAGATGCCAAGAATTGGAAGCTGGATATAACTTCATGCAGGTCTCCAAATATATACTATTTCAACTGTTTGTTGTAGATGGTAGAAAGACATGAATAAATCTCGAAGTCGAACAGTGAATTAAACCTTAAATAGAACATCCTGAATTGTAAATCTTCAAAGACTGTAGAAATCATCACAGCCAATCAACCTGACCTCAACAACACATATGTAAACACACCTATCCCCACAAAATGCCCTTCTGAAGCTTCCAGTTATCTTATGCAGGATCCCCAATCTCCACCACCTCATAGCTTATCATGGGCCAGATTCAATGCAATGCCTTCCTCATGGTCATAAGTTAACTTCCAAGGTATTTCTGTTACACTATTTGATCAGACACATAGATGCCATCTAAAAAGCGCTGTAAAAGAACAAAGAATTGTNAGATCCAGTTTCCAAAACGTCGTGTTTTTCTTAGTTATCTTAAAAACCAGGACGATGGATAAAGTCTGAAAACCCAGTATCTCTGTGTGTTATACACCATCGTCAGAATCTTATAGTAAAGAATTGTACCTTTGTTCTCCTGTTACAATGTTTTGCAACAACTGAAAAACATTATTTAAACAGTATGAGTCAAATTTTTAGTTCCGTTCAATGAGGAAACACACAACCCAAACATTTTTTGGTGAAAGGCCGAAGAGATAAAGACCTTACCTTCTTTAAGTCCCATTATGTAAATAGTATCAAGAGCATCTACAATAGTGAGTCCAAGATTGAACCAATCATGAAAAGTGCCAGTAATAGGTTTCAAATGATCATGTCCCCAAGCATATTTCTTGTAACCCTTCCAGGCATGCCTAAAAGCTGCCACAACTGCAGCCTGTCTTTCATTCGTAGAGCCTTCAACAAAGAGAAATAGTCACTACTTTACACATTATTAATCCATTATGATGTTATCGCCAAACATTCAGGTACCATGGATGGCATAAGTTCCTCTGCATGGACACAATGCAAGACGCTGACAACTGCAGCACTCATCTGTAATGTCCTGCATTGCCAAAATTGTTAAATCTTCACAACAGTACTATTCCACATTGTTTTGGAAGACTGAGGAAAACCATGAACATCTTTTGTAACTAATCATCAGAATTGAAAACTATAAACCTACTCTGCCACTCTGCCTACTATTCTGCCACTCAGGTATGCTGACTTGATTATTGTTCCTTCATTTAAATCTTACTTTGCTTACATACTTGTCCCTTTCATTTGCTTGCATATAACTTCAATCTTACTCAAATTACTTAATCACTGCAGGTGGTCCATGCAGTTACACAAAATAGGTCTAAAACACTTACACACAAGGGGAGATATCTTTAAATATTGGTCAAAAGAATACAATATATAAAATGAGACAAATTTCATTCAAAATGAAATTTACCTGAAAATTTCACTCCATCCCTTGGTGGAGAATGAACCTGACCCACATTATTATTATTTGCTGTTTCGCCACTTAAGACTAAATCTTCTTTATCTAGCATGGGCTGCTTCTTCTGAGTATTATTATTTATATGGGCCTCCTTCGCAGGCTGCTCTTTATCCAATGAATTATCAGGAGGTTGTGCCTGACAAAGACATTGAAAACAATAATTGCAATCAAGGCACATAATAAAACATGAATTAATAATGCTATCATGAGAGAAGACAATTTATTGTATAAAAGTGTGTGACGATGCTACATTAATAAAATTACTGAGATTTTGCCCTGCATTTCATTAAAAGCAGCGTTTCAGGGACTGGACTCTATCTCCATCCTCAGGTAAAAGCCTATTCAGTTGATAAGACCAAAAAGTTTGTGATGATAGTATATTATATATAATCATTGTTTCTGGACATTATCTACTGCTCTGTTTTAATCTAAAACATGAAATGTTTTGTAGATTGGGTTCCATCTCTGTCTTCAAGTGGAACCTCATCTGGTGATAGGAACTAGCTCTGTTGACTGGGACCAACTAAACAGGTTCCACTCAAAGATGGAAACAGAATCCAGTCTCCAATATTTCGTGCATTTTAAATAAAAACAGGACAATGGATAAAGTCCAAAAGTACAATAATTCTATTCAGTTGGGTTTGAAAACTGAATAATTGTATTATAAACACTTCACTGTATATACAACATGCCTAAAATATGGTTAAGAACACATGATAATTGTCATTTATGTGGACTGAAAATTTCAATCCAAAACATAATCTGGAGAAAGTTAATGTTCTAGAACAAATTAAAAGCAGTACCTTTTTAGGAGAAAGTAATGAGAGTGGAGGTGTTACGTGGTTTCTATCTAAGGCTATATTTAATTTGCCATTGCTTGGATTCCAACTGGGATGAGTCGCAGGAAGGAAGTACAATGCTGCAAAACATGCTGCTAATATAAGTATGTAGACTACACTCCGCTGAAATCTTGACAGTTGGTTCCACCACTACAAAAACAATGGAAATCCGTTAGGCGCTCATTTATGATAAAATCAATTTTTACTTTGGAAACAACTCTTCGTATGTAGTGCTAATTTTCTATAAGTAAAAAAGTAAATGTAAAGGTATCCCTGTAACAGAGATGGAGGCCCATAGGGTTGTGAGACGTTGAGGCTCCCACATTTTCTATACATTCGGCTCATAGATGGCTGTAAGGTTGTCAGCCTTACGTGCCAGCCGCCCTTTACCCCCAAGAACATTCCAAGAATATTCCTGGTACTCATTCCTTTTAGAGGGTGAGACAACCCCAGGGCCATAGTGCAGCTGGAAGGATTAGGTAAATTGAAAAAAAAAAAAAAATCCAACGACTTCATCGGGATTTGATCCCGCGACCTTCTGGCTTGTAGCATAGTGCCTCAACCAACTTCACTACCACGTGCTAATTTTCTATATTGTGCTTTAAAGAGACCTTTTGCTTTCAGTCATCCGAAGACTCTCTACATTTGAAAAAATACATGTTTGAAGATTTAATTTTTTGACCAGAGAATAACCGTCAATTACTCAAGACAGATCTTGTACCACGGAGTAATCTACAAGTTATTTCTGTAATTATAACCTGTTATCTTTTATGGCTTAGTGTACAGCGGTATAGAAATATGGTTGCATAGTCAGCATTTTGTTTGGGAACTAATTTCCCACTTGCTATTCAGAAGTTGGCTTTTGCAATTCTGACAATCTCACCCACTTACTTGTAGCAGACAGAAAAGATGAACCACATCCAAAGATATTAAAATCAACATAAACTCTGATAACAATTAATTTATTTTTTAAACTCTATCTTCCTTCCACTGTCTTACATCTGGCATTTGGGTATTTAGGGCAAACAGAAATTAATCTTATGCCTCCACTGGAGGTGAGAACCACAATAAGATACAAGAGAAATACTGATCTAGTTTTCTAGCAACCAAAATATTTTGCTACCAGATTCCCAAAACATTTTCAACCCTCGTTAATATATATTTAAGAATACAGATATGAAGGTTCATTTATGTCTTCCAGCAATGTGCTATTTTCAACTGGATGAACAGGGAATTTCATTCATCCACACCTGCTCCCTGTACAGATTATTCTGTCATATTTGTTCAAAGTCAGAACTGTAGGGCCAGAGAAACAGCTATTGCTAGCAAATGGCTCTGAAAACAGCATCTGTTTCCAGGCAATGGTCACAAAACGGCCAATGGAACAACGTCCATTGCTAGGCAGCAGATTTTTAATAAGAAAGAACAAACGGCCACTGCTAGGAAAAGGCTCAGTAAATATGTTCCAGCGGAAATGATTAGCCTACAGGAATGAACAGTGTGTTGCCTATGTGGGCAGTGCCAAGGGATTATAAGGAAGACAACTGGGGCAATCAAGTCAGTTCTGTACAGGAATCTGTGAAGAAAGAGTCAGGTGGATGGGAGCTGCCATTCAGAGACGACTTCAGCATAGAAGCTGTAGTAACTCCACCGTTAGAAGCCATTACCAGTAAATGGCTGATGAAAACACGACAGGCTCGAAGAGTTTTTAAAATTTGGAGATTAGCGATAGTGATATAATTACTTGTAGCTCTGAGTTGTGTAGGTGGACAATAAATCCAATCCAAAACTCTTGTCGACGGTCACTCATACTACGTGACAATATAATCAAAATTTGATCTGGGGCAGAGGAGTATAAAGATATGACAAATTCACTTGGATGAATGAATACTCATGGAAAATTTTAATTTTTGTGTGGGATTCCAGGTAAAATTAATATATAAACTAAGAATGAAATTCAGTTTTGTTTTGTAAGCTTTAACCATACAAGTCAATTATGTGTACCACTGTTGGGGGCATGTGGTAGCGTAGTTGGTTGGGGCACTATGCTACAAGCTGGAAGATCATGGGTTCAAGTCCCAATGAGGTCACTGGATTTTTTCAATTGATGTAATCCTTCCAGCCGCACTATGGCCCTGGTGTCGACTCAGCCTCTAACACAAATGAGTACCAGGATTATTCTTGGAATGTTCTTGGGGGTAAAGTGCGGCTGGCACATAGGGCTGACGACCTTGCCGCCATCTATGAGCTTATTGTCTAGAAAATGTGGGAACCTCAACATCTCACAACCCTACGGGCCACCACAGCCTGTTACAGGGATGCCTTTACTTTTTTTACTTTATGTGTACCTCTGTTAAATATTTATAATGTAAATATGTTTTGACGGCTATTATCGGCCATTTCTTTTTAAATAAAGCAAAAAATTAATGCAACCAGCATTTAGTACAGAATTTTATGGATGGCTAGCAAGGCTCATAAATCATGGAAATTTGAAGTAATAATTTGACTTACACTGAATTTAATCAACTTCAAGCATAACATACATACAGCAAGTATTATACTCGATAAGCATAAATACACATGAAAATATGAAAACAAATACAACCATTGACAACTCGCATAACTGGGACACTACAAGTTAAACACCAGTACATCTGCAGTGTAGTAAAAAAAAACGTTTTTTGCTGATGATACTAGTATCCTTACAGCAGGAAATAGTGCTAATGGAAAATAAATAAAACAATGAATGCACTCACGGAGTGGTTTGAAAGGAAGAGACTAATTATTAATAAAGAAAAAACAATAGCAATATCCTTTCATCAACCTCAAAAAGTGCAAGTCAAATGCCCATCAGTAAAGCTCTATGATACAGTCATCAATTATACAGAACATACAAAATTTTTGGGAGTTTGGCTGGATAAGAATCTAAGGTGGTCTGCACATACTCAACAACTAGCAAATAAATTATGTAAAATATGTTTTGCGATTCAGGAAATGCAAAATTGATCTTTAGGTTGCAGAAAAGAGCTATTAGAGCTATGATATAAATCCTGAAAACTATTAGTTGTAAACAATATTTTAAATAGTTACATATATTACCTTTACCATGTCTGTATTACATAAAAAACAATCTGAATGTTTTCATAACCAATTCAGGAATACACTCGTACAATACAAGGAGAAAAGATGACTTGTTAATGGTGCCACGTAATACGAGTCTATACAAAAACAATTTAAACAATATTGGACTTCGTATGTTAAATCAGTTGAAACAATATATTAAAGAGATACCAGTACTATACAAGTTCAAAAAGACTTTGAAAACATTCCTACTTGATCATTGTTTCTATAGTATACATAAGTTTCTCTTGTTTGGGGGCAAATTCTAGTTCTAATCACTTGTAAACATATATTTCAAGAATAATTAACTTGTAGATTTTAATATTAGTACATGTTATAGCAATGCCTACTGACCTGTTCTGTATTTATTTTCTTACAGGAACGAGATCGAGGATACCAGGGTATTTTGTGCCGGGATAGAAGGATCAGGTCTTGAGGAGTACAGTGGTGTCATGTGTTAAACCATTATTTATTAGAATCTTCATTTTATCATCATCTTAGTATATTATTATATCATTATATTATTTATTACATTATTATTATTCTTATTTATTGTATTGTAAAGTATTTGACTGGTCCTATATCATGTATAATGATCCATGGATATAAAATAAATAACTACATATGTCTATATTTTGCATTCTGTTGTGCTACAACATCAAGGCCCCAGTATTCTGGCGTTTCTTTATCAAATTTAGTTAGTTAATGAAGTACTGATGCATGAGAAGTAGGAACACTTCATATTCTCATCTCCTGGATTATGACACTGTAGTCTGGCAGATAATTACTGACATTTAGCCACTTACCAGATTACAAGGTGTGGTAACCGAGATCACAACATAAATCTTCACCACTGTGAAAACCTCAAATCACACAGTCAACATTTGTGTTATGAACGAATGAATGAGATAATGTATAAGGGGTGGGCCATGTTAACTTCATGATCAACCTACACACCCTCCTAAAGAGGTATTAATGGCATGGGCAGTTTCCTTCTGATGCACGAATTTCATGTTAATAATATTTAAAAATACATTTCCCACCTCACAGAAAACACGCTGTCTCAATTACAAAAGCCGGTTACCATAAAATTAGATGATTAATGCTGCTTATGGAAATAATCCGTTCGTTTCGGGAATCATACAAAACATATAAATACACTCTATGGGAAAAATGTCGAGTCCAGAATGTAAAGCATGGGGTTCTTACAGTTACCAGTAAGCTCTGAAGGAATTTATGCTGTCGGGTAGGATATTCAAAGTAAGAACGTGTTATGTAAAAGTTCAATTAGCACCTTCAAGAAATGTTACTTTCTGTTACATACCCGCCATAAACTTCTCTTTGACCATCCTCGATTACTATTTGCATCCACAATTGTATTAGGCAAATTTAAAGCCACATATTCCTTCCTAAATTGCCCAAGCATGGCAACTTTGACTAGGGAGCAAATTAATATCTCCGCAAATACAACAGCTAATCATAAAATCACCCGGCCTACTATTCAAAGTTTTCCTTTCGCATCTTCAATCTACATATCGGTACACGGCGAATTAATCCATGACCATTATTACGGTTGCATACTACTGAGACGGACGAGACACCTGCCATACACACTGGATACGCTGGACGCATTGCCACTCGACAACGGCTTTCAGCGCTTTCAGTGTACGTCAACTTCAATTGCACTTTAATAACCTGCAACCACAGATTACTTGAAACTACTCAACTTCTCTCCTTGGTCTCTGATATATTCAATGCAACCAGTATATCACGTCTTTAGAGGCCATGACATTATTATATCTTCACAAAACCTCTGGATATTTCAAATACCTCGTACAATGATCAGTCTTAAAATCTGTGCCGCAATAGATCTTAAACCAATTTTAAGCTATGCTATTTTGGCCTGCTTATGAAGTTAGTGGGGAGAAATAACTAGCTCAGAATCTTAAGCCGCTGGATTCCGAAGCATGGAAATACGCAGAAACTATACCAAGATAATTGGTGATCCATGATAGTAAATCACTGCCGCATGCTAGATCTGCTAGATCGTGCTAGATACCAAATAACTACCTTCCTGCTATCTTTAGGTGATCTGCATAAATTACAAGGTAGGGACTTGAAGACAATTTAAAACGCTTTGCAGTTCAAAGGCGTTATCGCAACTCATACAGTCATTATCAGCGATTATCAGTCAGGAGTGTCGTTGCATGTTCGGCTTAATGCAAAGCGTCCAATATCATATAAATGTATAAAATCTAAAATATGTATAATTTATGATCAATTAACGACTACCAAATATGGAAAAAATATGAAGAAAAAAAATGATAAACCCATTCATTGAAGATTTCAGTTCAAAACCTGGAAAGTTTTCTTTTATGTGAGATTTGAGATTCTCAGGACAGTGAGAACTGTAGATGCAGGTAGACCATGAAATGTGGCTACTGCTTCTGAGAAGCCAGTTGCCACAACGTAGATTAGCAAGTTCCTTCACAAAACTGCTAACTGCCTAAAGGCAGTAATAGAGCCCTAGTCCTTGTTGAATGTCAGGAAGTTGCTGAAATTATGAAAACCCTACTACAGTATCACGTTACAGTTCCCACCAGCATCATCTGATTATAAGTACCCACCACAGCACATTGTGATTCATAAAAACAGCATTGAATTGAACTGAATTTATTTACATTCTATAAATCGTAAGCAGGTTAGTACCTGCACAGATTGTCCTGTAATCTCTGTCAAAGCACATTTTCTGTACAAGCAACCTTAAAATAGTAGTTATTGGCCATTAAGAAGGTCCAGGAAAACCAGGTGGAACTGAAATTAAATGGGACACATCAGCTGCTAGTCAATGTGAATCTACTGGGAGAGAACATGCATAAAGAAAGACACACAAATTTCAATTGATGCTGGTAAGGAGGTTGGTCTAGAAGTAAAGGCAGAGAAAACCAACTGTAACTGCTCCACTGTCGCTCACTAGTTTAAGTATAATTAGAATAATCAGTAACAAAAATTAATTGCAGGTAACAAGTAATACTCAAGCCAGTGGGACATAGTCACATTCTTGTTTTCAGGAATGGACTTATTCCAAATCTTGATGTTACACAGGAAGCATCCCCTGTGGCTTTTTCTGAGAAATTTTGTTTTCAAGTAGCATGGCAGCAAACTTTGATATTTTGATCATTGACAGATCCTGCATGTCGTAACTTAAAAGTAGGCGGTTTAGAAACCCACACCAAGCAGGTTATCTATCAGTGTATGTCAAAAATGACGTTAGGACTTTAAGGTTCAAAGTCCCAATTTGCAGCTAGCTGATTGGAGATCCAGGAATTGTGTGAACCCTTAGTTCTCAAAATTACCCAATCAGTGGAATTAGGGGGGGGTTACTTAGCAGAGGAACAGACGGACAGAGCACCTCAGTGTTTTCAGACAGAGTCATAAACAGTTGCCAAACAGTCGCCAAGTGAGTGGCCTGCTGCTCGTGAACAATTTAGAGACAAAAATCTGTGTTCTTCGCTGTTCTGGAGAATCTCAAATTCAAAGTGCTGAAGTGTAAATTGTGATAATAATGTCCGTTATACCAGGACTGAGCTATATCATCAGCATCAGTAATCTGTCAGACGACAGGTCCACAGTCTCTTCCAAAACAATTCCTCCACTTAATGCGATCTAGAGCGTTCTCCTTCAAATGACAGTATCCTCTTCTGTCCCCAAGGTCATCCAGCATCTTCTTACGTCTTCTTGTCACTTCTATCCGCCCCTCTATCTTTCCTTTGATAACTTCTTTTAGAAGGCAGTTTCTGCGTAAAACATGACCAATCCAATTAGCCTTCCATTTTCTTATTTCATGTAGGATATTCCTCTGCTCACTGACTCTAATTAACACTTCTTCATTTCTCACATAATCGGTCCAACTGATCTTCTCCATCCTTCTCCAACACCACATTTCGAAACTTTCCAGATGTTTCAGCCCCATACAGAGCTATGCTCCAAACGTAGCATTTCATTAGTTTCTTCTTCAAATTTAAGTCCAGTTTGCTGGTAAAAAGATTCTTCTTCTTGCTAAATGCAGCTTTTGCCATGGCAATCCTGGATTTAATTTCACTAGTACACCTTGCATCATCTGTTAACAAGCTACCCAAATTGAGCTATATAAGGACCTATATATACAAGCATCCTTTGTATTGACTGTGTGTGTCATCAGGTGAAGGAAAGTGTGGATCTCAATAAATGGTCTCGGTGTTTAAGTGCAAAGTAGCATTGAACCAACTGCTTCCCTCCCCATCCTAAGCGAGGCCCTAGCAAATGCTCTGAGAAGGATCCCAGCTTTACCCACACCTTTACCCCCTTTCCAAAATAAATCTCCGACTAGTGTAAGCCAACACCACCTGAGCTTACTGGCGCCCAACCGAAGAAGAAGAAATGAGAGAAGCGATAAACGTGTGACTAACCAACCAACAATGGGGGAGTGAAGGTGAGTGAAGTATGGTTACATAACTTGCTGTCTCATCACCAGAATACAGGGAAAAATCATGAGATGAAAATGTGGCACAGTTCAAATATTTGTAAGTAAGAGGAGTCTGAATTCAGGTAATGCTTGCTACCATCAAATCCTGATGCTTTTGTCTTCTCATCTGCTGTCTAAAAACGTAAAAATTAGAATATACAAAATTATAATTTTTCTGCAGTTCTGTATGGATGTGAAACTTGGTCCCTGACATTAAGAGAGGAACACAGACTACGAGTCCTAAGGGTGCTTGAGAACAGGGTGCTGAGGAGAATATTTGGACCCAACAGAGATGAAGTGATGGGCTGTTGGAGAAAAACTATGTAATGAGGAGCTTCATAACTTGTATTCTTCACCAAGCAGAATGATCAAGTCAAGAGGGATGAGATGGCCAGGGCATCTAGCATGAATGGGAGAGAAGAGAAATGCATGTAGGACATTGGTGGGAAAGCCAGACAGAAAGACAAAGGTGGGCAGATAATATTAAAATGAAACTTAGAGATAGGATGCTGTGATATGGACTGGATTTTTCTGGCTCATGATAGAGACCAGTGGAGGGCTTTTGTGAACATTGTAATCAACCTTCAGGTTCCATAAAATATTGGAATGTCATTGAATAGCTGCATAACTGGCAGCTTCTCAAGAAGGGGTCAGCTTCATGAAGTTAGTTGGCTTTATGTCGGGATCTGGTTCCAAGTAGTTCTATGTTTGATTACATGCAATAAATTACTTCTTAACATAAGTTTTTTTTCCCCAAAATGTACCTAATCCACCTGAAAAAACTTTCAGGAAATGATAAAATGCTGGTGTGATAATGCATCAGTGGAAAATCTCCTGTCCTTTATGGCTACTTTCTCCCTACATTGTTTTATTTTTAGTTTGTAAATGTAATATGTATATGGATGTCAAGTCAGATCTGATGTAATTTAACTAATAAAATCTTGAAATTTATACTAGCTTTGTACTTTATATGAATTCTATCATTTGTATATTTCTTATGTATCACATGATGGCCACCTCTCTGGGATAAAACATGTTGAGGGTAAAATAATAAAAACATTTGTGTGTGATGATAACCCCTTCATTTTTATTTATCCACTTGAGGACAAATGTCAGTCCTTGAGAATACAAACTTTACAAAGACCATATTATAATATTATACTATAACTACACAAGAATGACATGTCTTATATCATGTATAATGATCCATGGACACGAAATAAATGAATGAATGCATGATGTTTAACATGAAATTTCATGTTGGAACACAATGCTAAATCATCTGTGATATATACCAAACTAGGTAGCAAAGATTCTTCTTTGCATCTTGCAAATGGTGATGACTTGGAGCACACAATTTCCATATTTTACACCTCTTCTGACAACAATGTGTGTCACTTTATATGCTGACTTCAGCTGTAGTGTTGTTTCACTGCATTCAAAATTCATTTTTCACAGAATTGACATTATAGGTCCTGATGATGCCTGAAGCATGTAATACATGAAGTCTCATTTCATTCAAAAGTACAAAACAGAGCCTTGGAACTTATTGTATGCTCCACATGTTTGTAACAGGAAATTACATATTTAAGGTGAGAAGCTGGTAAAATTGTTCTCATTTCTTACCATTACACCATGAAAATGTACAAGGGTGGGCAAAAGCCAGCCCATGGGCTTAATACAGAATGAACATTTCCTCTAGTCTGGGTCATGGAAACACATTAATGAAAATAACTCCCCACATATCCATCAACACTTTGAATATCTCAAGAAATATGCAACATGTAACCGAATCATGTAATCTGCTATATGATTTATGGTTTGTGTTCATAATCCCTTTTAACTTCATCCTTAATCCACTCCATGCACAAACAGAAGAAATAATTCAAACACGTGGTGATCTGACCCACCAGCCAAAATACCTGCTCATCTCTGACATATAGGATCTGCTCAAACAAAGCTCCATGCATTATTAACCTCAGCACTTGCAGAATTTAACGAAATAAGATTCTTGCTCTCACGCTTTACTTCAGAGAAAGACCCTAGTACCTATCGGATAGGAAGCTCAGCCAATCCCACAGCCGGTCTGAACATTGCAGCAAAAAGAAATATCCCAGCCTTTACCGGGAATATAATCCGTTGATTATCACCATAGCAAGTCACATCACTGACTCAGCTAACCCAATGAGAAAGAGACAAACTGATGGTTTACAGCGTGATTCATGCTTTTGTACTTAAGACGCTTATGATATTGATACTACTTTAACATGAGGTCTGGAAATACTGTATCAACTCCTTGCAATCCACTAGAAAATGGCCCTAGACACAACAATATACATGAACTATGAATACTAAAACACAGAGGTAATTCACCATAAAATAATTGTAACTCATTTAAAAAATAACATTGAAATATTTGTATTATTTATTTACAATTTAAAAAGTCAGTGTGATATTATCATGATAATGATAAGGGATCTTAGTGTGATCGAATATACCCTCTCGCTATTTTTACATCATCAAGTGGTCTGTCATTTTTATCAGTTTCAACCAATCCAATCCTTTTCACCACATTCATTCCAGAATGTACACGACCTAAGGAAAACAAACATAACATTATAAAATTAAGTGCACAGTGAAAATACATTCCAAACATCTTTTTAATATCAATATTATTTTATTCGAATCTGAAATATGAAAATGTACAAATTAATACTACACCTTTTGCTGCTGTATTCCAGTCATCAAAACGTATTACTTTATCATATCTTAACTTGAACTGGGTACTTAACTATTTCATAAAGTGGTTTCCATCAACTTTATTTAATGCTGATGCAAGTGGAGAAAACTGAGGAATGAAAATTAGCAAGGTGAATCGAGAAATCAGTGAAGATTTGAGCACTAAGATTATGAACTGGTATGAATTGTACAGAAGGTATAAACTGTTATGTCGTAATAAAAATTTGGGCTTCATAACACTTGAGAGATAAGGCCCACAGAAAGCAAGTTTAGGTAATCTTATACAGGGAATTTGCTGATGTGGTGGAAACAACCCCCTCAAACATTTCTGGTAGCAGTGAGTAAAAAACTCTAATTCTGTACTTTCATGATGTATTGATTCAGCCTATTTGATAGTGTTGGCTGGAGGTTATAACTGGACAAAACAGGGTAAAAACTGATACACAATTTCTGGAAATTATAACAGTAAATACCAAACTTCCATCCAAAGAAAATAATACTGTTCTAAAAATATAAAAAGATACAAAGATCCATACCAAATATAGTATGTTTCCCATCTAGCCACTGAGTTGGAGCAAGGGTAATAAAGAATTGAGAGCCATTTGTATGTGGTCCTGAGTTTGCCATCGATAATATCCCAGCACCTAAAAGTTAAATTCATGAAATGTTAATTCTTTATACTGCTTGCACCTATACTCCTCTTGAAACCCAAACCTTCTTCACTCTCTCTGGATAAACAGCTAACCTGTGTGTTTCAATTCTTCATGAATTTCATCTTCAAAATGTCTCCCATAAATGGAAGCACCCCCTTTCCCTGTTCCAGTGGGATCTCCACCTACAATTAACAGTCTGTCATTAGCCCACATGTGTGATACATGATTCCCTCATGTAATGAAAACACAGTATTACTTCAGTTATCATGGGTAAAAAAATAAAATATTTTAATTATCAATAAACTTCAAGTATTCTTTGGCTTACATCACCTCCTCACCAAAAAAAGTAAGAATTTCTTATGCATCTGTTTAATCTTCTGTCACTAAAAATTAACCTTCAGATAAAAGGGATTGAAATTTTTAAAAAAGTTAGTACTTAACAGTTACAGTTTTCTTCAAATTATTGAATGAATATATATAACATAAGTTATCTCAATTGTTCACACAGAGATGAATTATGCAAGTAACATGAAGAAAAATTAAACCGGTTCCAAACTTACATCACAAAGAGAATCTCTGATGGGTCTTGCTCCTGTGTAAATCTTAATTAAATAATCTTCATACAATCACTACAAATTCATTATTAACACACACGTTAATAATAAATGATTAATGAATATGAATATGTTTTTTTTTTCACTTCATATCAAAAGTTTCTTAACTTTCTGACTGCCAAGCCCTGTCACAGAACAACTTGCTAGAAATGCCAAGGACGATTGGGAGTTCCTGCCATCAGACTGCCTTCAAATGACTTTATGCAAAGCTAGTAAGCAAGCCTGTTCTTTCCTCTAAACAATGATTTATCACATCTGATGACATCTAAAGACAAAAATTCTGTGGACTAAGTGATTAATGTTAAGCAAATCTTTTCAACTGTGGCAGTTTAAATTAACATATACAAAGAAGAAGCAATTGGCTCACAACATGGAAAGGGTTAATTTACCTTGAATCATAAAATCCCTTATAATTCTGTGAAACTTGGTTCCATTGTAGTAATTCCTTCTTACAAGTTCAGCAAAGTTCCTGCATGTCATTGGTGCATGTTTCCAGTATAATTCAACAACAATCTCTCCCATACTGAAATAAAGAAATGTGACAAGACTGACAATATACTTTATTCTTAAGGGTTGATGGCATATTATGCTTAGGATTATGGGGCTTCTGGATTTCATCCATCATCTAGTATTCCGAAGACAACATGATGTTTTAGAAATTGCATCCGTTTCCATTCTCAGGTGACAGGATAAGAGGCACTTACATAATTGTGTCTGTTAGTAGGAGTTAATCTATATCAAGTAAGTAAGACACATCTATATAAGCACCTAGGATGAAACAGCTGTTTACAAACTTGTGTTCTATTCTAGACTGCAGACAACAGACTGAAGTCCATAAACTCAGGGACCCTTAGTGTAACAGACTGTATTATGACATGCTCTACATTCTTGGCTTATTATTATGATCCATGGAATGGAAATGACTTATGTTCTTGTTTGACAGCATTCATTTTATTCAAATGATATTCTATTAATTGTAATTTTAATCTTACTCATATATTTCATTGTTAATATTCAGAATTAACTTGACTTGTCCTATATCATGTACAATGATCTACAGTGATGAAATAAATAAATAAATCAATCAATCAATATTATATTCCATCATCAGAACCTTCAGAATTAATTTATTATTTTTGCTTCTCAAATGAGGCAGAGGTATATAGTGGCTTATGTAGCTCCAGCTAACTGGCCAAGGCTGTATAGTGACTGAGACTGGCCTTTTCTAATAGACCCAACTGATAAATTGCCACTCCACCCTTTCACCTGAGGACAGAAGCAGATTCATATTCTGAACATCAAGTTTTGTTCAGAATACTAGTCACAGAACAAAGTTCAGAAACCAACTAATCCTAAGAATGGTATACTTTACTGTCACTTCATAACTACATAGAATACGAATTAAAGTGCTCTAAAAACATGTGCACAAATCATCTTTCTGTCCCTTAAAGCACTGTCTATAAAAGTATTAGAACAAAACTGCAATACTGTACATGTGTGCTTAGCATAGCAATCACTGTTGCTAGCTGCGGCAGTCCTATCCTGCACAGATTCCATGTTGTTTGAACATGAAGGATAACTTCATTACCTTAGTGCAGGTCTGCACAAATTTCCTAGAAACCTGACAGCCATCTTCAAAAACTAGAAGCCAGAACGAAAAACAAAGACCTTGGGGGTGATTTTTTTAACATGACAATTAAAATATCTACACACAAGCAACGGTCAGTCCTTTTCACACTCAAGGAACACCAAATGGGCTGTATCTAGGATGAGAAAACATAAACAATCTTCTGCCACTGTTAGGATATGGGGAGAGGAATGATGATAGGATGTACATACAGGACATGTGAAAATATGGGGAATGGAGATAAAGGTATAAAAGTGTTAAAGGAACAGATGAATGGGGTTAGGGAATGGTTTAATGTGACGGTAGCTAAGGAAGGAAGGGGAAAGGATTGATCATAAGACAAACTAATGACAGACATGAGAAAACAATAAGAATGGAGGGAGAGAGATAAAAGTACAAAAGGAAGGAGAAAAAAATTGATACTCTCCAACATCTCTGATGGATCATGCACTAGCATGAACGTAACAGGAAAAGATTCTTAGCGCCATGAATTTGGGCAGGCCTACCTAATGACTTGATAAAGATATGAGTGAGGGGAGCTGAAATATGCTATCTGAACCAATCATCTGGACAGGCCTCTACCTAAAACTCAATACTTATTAGTACAAAGGCACACATGAAAATGCTTTCCAGTTTTTAATAACAAGAAATAAATTGAACAAATCATCGTAAATTCTTACACGCTTATTCTACAATATAAAACCACTGATTCAATTTAAAATTTTGCTTATGTTCCTACATTTCGGACAAATTCTTTGAGAATATTTCACGGCAACATTCTCACAACACAAGATTACAAATGCAACTCCCACCTACGTGGTTTCTAATACAACATGAGGAGGCTGCCATAACTTATCAGGTATTCCTGTAGCTGCAGACATTGTTATTTCCTCAATGAAATTAATTATTTTAAGAAATTAATTTCAACGTTTCTTTTAACGTGCGATAAAAGCCAAACAACGATAACGTTTTCACATGAAACAAAACATCCGCCAACCTCATCTCACTACAGATACATAGCACCACGGATCAAACACACCGAAATACGCTATAACCTGCAGGACCTGCAGGGTTCGCTACAACTATGCACAACACCACGGTCTCGCCCGGTCTTGTCCGTCTTTTTGGTCTCATGGGTATGATCGTATAATAGTGATCCGTGAGCAGGTGGGAGCCAAGAAAAAGTGTATGGTTGTATGTCGGTTTGATTAGTACAAAGTGTTTTTATGTAGGAATATATCATTTTCTTCTGGAACCGAAAATCAAGACGCTTAAGACTATAGATTAGTCCATGTACATAACCGGTACGAGGACATATTTGTGGTCTTTGTGGTTGCTCTCGTGAGGCTCGTGAGCCTCGTGGGAGATGAGACGGATCAGACGCGTGGGAGTGATCCGTGCTGGGTGGAATGGAATGTTTTGAAAATGCATAACCGCGACTGTAAAAGATAAGCTTTGGCGAATTATTGTATATCTGTGTGATGATTAAGAAATAAAATGTGATTATGTTACTACTACAATGAGAATTTTACATCTCAAAACTTGTTTCTCTGTTGTTCGAACCTAACCTGTTGCAATTATGAAGATTGAAGTTCATCATTTAACAAGGAATCCCACGGCAGCATGGAATGACCTATCAAAAATTCAGAAAGTAATAAAGGTGCAAGTTAGTCCACCAAAGTCAAGTGTAGCAGATGATAAGGTGAGTCTTGGGTTAGGTATTGTCTTCAATATGGCAGGCATTTGGAACAAATTCTGTATTGACAAAATTTTCAGGTTTACAGAGTTAAAAGAGTATTATATATAAATTTTAGCCCCATGGATTATTGTACACACACACACACATTCCATTCTGCAATTTATATGCTTCGTTCTGTGATCACCAATTTGGCATTCACTGTCATCATTCTGTCATTTCTGAACTTGTGTTACTTAACTTTGGTACCTGTTGTATGATCAGGAGCCGTGATAGCGCATTTTGTATAGTGACTGGCTATGGGCTGGATAGCTGAATGTTCAGAGTTGAGTCCTGGTGAGCTCAAGAATTTTCTCTTCACGTCATCCAGACTGGCTCTAGGGCACACGCAGCATCCTACCCAATGAGTACTGGGGGCCCTTTCCATCAGGAGAATAAAGTGGTCAGGGCGTGAAGGTGACCACTCACCTCCAACTAGTGCTGAGGTCAAGAAAAAATGGATCTTTCATTCATTCATTTATTCACATTCCATAAAATCCTTACAAGGTTGAAAAAACCAATAGATATAGAAATCATCCAGAAACATAAACTCATCTTGCTTAGAAATCAAGCAGTTGTCAAAATATTGATTGATTGATTGATTTATTTCGTCACTGTAGATCATTGTACATGATATATGACAAGTCAAGTTAATTCTGAATATTAACAATTTGATATATAAGTAGATTAAAATTACAATAGTTACAATTTTTTTTTTTTTACTGCTGATTACAATTTAGAATTAGTTAGATATTCTTATTTGTGGAGAATTTGATGGAATGAACAAGTTAATAGTATACAAGATTTAAATAACACATAAAAATTTATCTTGAAAATAATAAGTAGTTAGTTAGTTATTGGAGAGGGTGGGTTTCCCCATGCACTGAGACCTGTGTTGGTCCATTGTGCTTCCCTCTATGATTTCTACCAGTCTCTATATCCTACTGGTACTGGTGCTTACCATCAGTCCTGCCCAGCCAGCGAGACCGGCTCTACTAGCTGAGAGGTATCTATAATGCTTCCCCCATCTACCAGAGGTATTAGAGACTGCTGTTGGGCGGGAAGCGTCCGTAATGTGGCTCAGTGACCTCCTTTGGAGATATGAGGTTCTTTTACGTGCTGTAAAGCTACGACACGGGACCCACGGCTTAAAGTCCCTCCCAGAGGACTTGTTCCCTGAATTTTTCCACCCTTAAAAATTCGACGACCTCCGCCGGGTATTTGAACCCGCGTACTACGAGTCATGAGGTGGGAACGTTACCTCTAGACTATGGAGGCCACTAAAATAATAAGTAAGAAATTGACAATTTTAAGATAAAAAATTCTGTCCTAATATTATTAACTAATCATGCTTATACAATATGACAGTTATTTAAAAACCAGTTTATAATATAAGACAAGTTTGAAAGATGAATAAAATTAGTCATATTACAGTAACCAATTTACAATATAAGATAAGAATAATAATGAATGCAAATAATAATACTTACAACTTTAAAACGGTAAAATCAAATAAGATCTGTTATAACATAATTGAAGTTATTTACAAAAAAGCTTAGTCAACTAACATATTGGTTAAAATTTCAATATAATATAATTATACAAGCATTATCTCATAAAAAATTCTTTCAATGTATAAAAAGAATTAAAATATGAAAATACAGCAAGACATGAACAAACCCTGGACGACATCAAGAACATCCTCATCAAGATAGACAGGCAGCACAAAATCAGCCCCATACAAGGACAATAGGAGTACAGACACGAACCTATGTGGTTTAAAAAATTTTAACTACTGACAATAAAAGTTTTTTAAATAACATTTAGAACTTTTAAAAACTTTACAACACCAAGAAGCTGCTGTGATTGTGAAATGTTCGACTTTATGAGTACTGTGCATTATAGGATAAGTGTATGTATTTTAAATCAAAACACCTATTGTGATGGTAGTTTCCAGTTTGTAATGATGTTACCTCTGAAGATGGCCCGTATGGACCGAAACATGTAAGG
The DNA here is from genome assembly GCF_002891405.2 of Cryptotermes secundus. Classification (NCBI taxonomy): domain Eukaryota; kingdom Metazoa; phylum Arthropoda; class Insecta; order Blattodea; family Kalotermitidae; genus Cryptotermes; species Cryptotermes secundus. The sequence continues at coordinate 969,604 of NW_019743157.1, read as the reverse complement.
GAGATAAGTTTTCACGTAGTAAAAACTTATATGTCACATTGGACGGAGTTGTTTGTATTTGTAATTGTTAGTGTGCGGAGCAGAATGAAACAAATCAAATTCATACAAAAATTCCTTTAACTTGCCCTTAAATCTTTCTGTATCATTAGAAATTTCCTTCAGTGTATCAGGAAGTGCATTGTATATTTTAACAGCCATATGATATACCCCGTTTCCATATATCGCCAAATTAACCTGGGTCATATGTATATCCATAATGTGTCTAGTATTTATTTCTTCTGTTTTTTACTACAAACATCATCAAGGTGTATATATATTGTGTTCTTAAAGGAAATATATTCATATCCTTAAAATGTCCTCTACATGAATCTCTTGAGCCACATCCTTTCATTATTCTTACAACTCTCTTTTGCAACTTAAAAACTCTTTCGGCATAAGACGAGTTACCCCAAAACATTATACCGTATGACAAGACAGAATGGAAATATGAAAAATAAACACTTTTTAATGTTTTCATGGAGACCATTTGTTTTACATTTCTTATCATATAGCAGGCTATACTCAATTTTTTACTTATGTCTTGTATATGACCATCCCAAGTTATGTCATTTTGGATAATCAGGCCAAGAAATTTTGTGTAATTTGCGCATGTTATAATAGTACCAAGATCTCCCATATCTCTATCACACCAGATTTTTGCAGTGAAATTTATATAATGTTTTTATTATATTAAGAGACATTAAATTCTTTTTGAATCAATCATCCCATATCCTGAATATGTCATTTGTTTTGGTTTTGAATTTTATTGTATTGGCATGAGAAATCAATACACAGGCATCATCAGCAAAATGTATAGGAGTACTCACTCTTTACATCCATTCCCACATATGCCTTCATGGTATAGCGCTTAATTAGTTAAGCACAGGGACAACTTTGCCTTTTCCTTTACCTGTTGTGTATCAAGCACAGGGACAACTTTGCCTTTTCCTTTACCTGTTGGGGAACAAAAAAAAAGCAGGAACAAAATATTTCTTTGTGGAAAGGGTTCTGAAACACAGTGCAATAATATTTAGCCAAAAAATGGAAATTTGAACAAATAACCTGGACTTTTAAAAAAATACTATTTTCCTGAACTTTATAAAGATAAAAAAAAGTTTCCTGTGTACTTAAGCACAATCTCTTGGAGAATATAATGGGCATGGAAGCAAAGCTCAGCAGAGTCTTTATTCAAGTACCATGGTAGAAATGAGAGCCAACTCTACACTTTAGCCACTTCATTCCCAAAGAAAGTACTCACAGTATCCATTGGCTGAGTTTGGCATGTGATGATAGTAGGTAAATTTCTGCCTTGGCTGAGTATTAAGTTCTGGTCATCCAATTTGTAGCCATTCTCTTCACTAACAAAGCTTTCCTGTCTCTCCATATACATGAACTACAAAAATAATCTTTAACTTGGGATTTGGACCATTATTTTGATGTTACATGGCCAGATCTTTTACACATAAGCTCAAGATTACAAATGAATAGTCTGTGTTTAGATTTTACTATCTTTTTCTTCACAGCATTGAACAGCTTCAGGTTTCCACAAAGATGTTTTTCATATATGATTAAATATTCCAGGTACGAATTGTATGTATGAGCGATACACATTCAATGACACCTCATATTAAATTTGATATACCACAAGGAGATATATTCATACATGCCGGTGATTTCACGAGGTGTGGACAACAGGAAGAGGTTATCGAATTCAGTGAATGGATTGGTAAGATTATGAGACTTCTTTCCTATAAGCATAACTGGCATTTCTGGATATTTTTTGGTTAACTTATATTTAAAATAATTTTCATTGTTCATTCAGTAAAATATCTGGTTGTGTGCCAGGTAATTGATATTTGATTTCTTGCCAGAGTACTGAGATTCATCTCTTCATCACAACACCCAGAAATGCAGTAGTAGCCCATCCAGAATGTGGGTACTGGGGCATTTTTTCAGGGTTTGTTATATTTGAAGCTGATCATTTGTCTCCATCCAAATGTGATAACTAGAATGCGTGGGACTCTATGTCCACATCTTTTAATACCTTCATGACATGACCTTTAAATTATATTATATTATATTTCAGCATGCCATTGTATTGAGGCAACATCCTATTTTTTACTAACATATCCGTCAATAATACAACTTTAAAAATACATTATCTTGTTCACTAAAAATGCATTTTAATACTATGACAGTTCAAATCAGTAAAATGCCCGTAGGCCTTTATGTATTACATAAATTTACAAATTAAAAGTGAATGTCCACACTCCTCAAATTCTCTTCTTTAAATATTCACAACATATTTCAGCGTCATTGGGCCATCATCAGGTGAATTCTATCCTCGAGTGAGACCACTGCACTGTATTTGTTTCCCGTGCTTCCGTCGTGCACATCATTATTTACGTCATGCTAGTTGTTAAATTTCATTTTTATCCAGCTATTTTGCAGCTGTTATCAGTTTGTCATCGTGTTTCCCTATGTCAGTGTATGAAAGCACAAATAGCTGTGGGCCCAGTGATCAAGATTCAAGCCCTGGCAAGAGATACCAGAAATTCTTTAGAACTCTGTTCTGAATGGCTTTGGGCCACAAACCTATTTGATGAATACAGTGATAAAAGTATTGACATTATATAGTCCAGTATATATTTTTATCCAGTATTGGGTTTGAGAGAAAATGAATCAGAACACTGCAGCTATGCATAATGATGACTGAGGGCCCATTTTATCTTCACATTTTACCAGAATATAATAATGTGTCTGTTTCTTGCATGAGGTTCTCATGCAATTTAAGGTCATAGAGCTGTCCTTTTGTGAGGTTTTTTGCGTGCTGTTAAGGACTGGTTGTTATAATTGATTACTGAAGTCAGGTTGAAAATGTATATATGTTTGTGAGGAACATGAAAGTGGTCTGATTGTGTTTGTCTTTTCCTGTTTAGTGAGATCAGTATCATTAAAGAGTATGGCATCATAGTGATAAATGCTGTTTGAATTATACTATATACGTATACAAACCCTTATTAAAAATTAGGCCCTGGGGTCAACTCAGTCTCTAACAGAAATGAGTACCAGAAATGTTCTTGAGAATAAAAGGTGGCCAGCACGTAAGGCTGATAACCTTACTGCCATCTATGAGCCAATTGTCTAGAAAATGTGGGAACCTCAACATCTCACAACCCTATGGGCCTCCATGGCCTGTTACAGGGATACTTTAACTTTTTTATTAAAAATTATCTTTTAGCAACACATCACATGACGTTACTTAATTTTGTGTTCAATGTTTCAGGAAAATTACCACACAAACATAAGATTGTGATTGCAGGAAATCATGAATTGAGTTTTGATAAAACTTTCACTAATCCTCTAAGACAGAGCCCAAATGATCGTTCCACTCATACTGGTCCCAGCCTTGTTGACCAAATACCAACTCTGGGTATTCCAAAAGATAAAATTACGGAAGCTGTTCAAACACCCAATGTCAAGGATTATCTCACCAACTGCATATACTTGGAAGACAGTGAAGTTATGTTATATGGGCTCAAAATTTATGGTACTCCATGGTAAATAAAATACATGAATAGCATTTGTAATGTACAGGGAAAGTATTCTTTTGTGGTCACAGAAGCCTGCATGGTAGTCTGTTACATATTTACTATAAACTCACAAGCATGTTGCCGTATATTATTGATTATCTGTAGTCATGTGCACATATCAATAATTTAGTTATTGTAAACTCCATTATATCATTTGAGGTAATTCCATGGAGATTTCATTCTTAAGAAGCAAACAATTGCTCATCTAGTTAAGAAATTCCTGCCTTTTTATGGAAACAAAAGATCCAATACCATGTTCACAAAAGCCCACCACTGGAGTCATACAAATCTAGTTCAGTCTTTACATTCTCTTTCTATAACACCATTTTTAATATTATTCTCCCATATAAGCCAAGTTCTACAAGCAGTCTCTTCCCTTCAGGTCCAACCAGAAATTTTCAATACATTTCTCATTGATTCCATGCATGCTACATTTCCCACCCACCACACCCTCCTTTACTTGATCGCCTTAGTAATTATGAAGGGTACAAAATAATGTTAAATATGTGAAAACTGTAAACTGCATATATATTTTTACTATTACAGGAGTTTACAGCCATGGTAGGGAGAATTTTCTTTTATCCTGCCAAATATTAATAATTCAGTTCGTTCTCGGGATTATGGAGGTAGGATATAGGAATAGTATACTGCAGTGCTAGTGACTTGGCTTCTTTCCTTTCTGGGCCAGTAGCTAAATAGCTGAGACTTTGTGCACGTTCTTATTCTGTGCGTGTTGGGGGGGGGGNGGACAGAGTGATACCATGCACATGGAGATGTGTTAAAATATTTTTGTGAAGATATTTGTGTGGATGAAGATGTTATTGACAAAATTTAATATAATACATCCCTATGGAAGTAATGTGTACAGAATATTCAGGTTGTAGGCCTGCATGTTATCTTCCTTGATTGAGTCTTCATAATAATGAAGTTGGAGGTTATTTTCTTTGTTGATACTCAGAGTAAAAACAAACATTCTGATGTATTAGAAAAAAAATAATTAAATATATTTTTTTTGTTATATTTTAATTATTTACAAATATTAATGCATGTTCTTCATTCATTACTTCATTAACAAACATTTCACTATAACGTGTGCTTCCAGTGAACTAGACATTGGAGGTGTAAAAACAAATTGATGGTATTTCAAGGAAAAATTACCATTATATTGTCGCGTGCCGCCAGGAATTTGGAATGTATACTTCCATGGAAATGCAATACCAGCCTAGGAATACCTTAAGCAACAAACGCGTTTCCTCAGAGATGAAAGGACAACAAAAGGTTCGTTGCATATCAGCAGCCTAGACCAAAGGCTCCTACATGGTGCGCTATATTCCGTCCGAGACCAGGTTATAAACTCCAGCTTCAACAAGAGACCAGGGCAGTTTGCACTTGACCTTAGAAGAGTAGTCAGTCTTCAGTTTGGTTTTGACTATAGCAGAAGCTGTAATTGTGATACTGAAATTGTGAATAATTGTACTTGCAAGTGTACAGGAGATTGGTCAATAAACATATTCGCCAAATCCGAGACCTGCATGAATTTATTTGTCGCGTTACATAGGCAACACGCGACAATATAATCTCAAATGCTTGGTTCACATTGTATAGCTAGTATGATATGTTTGAGACAAATAACATAGAAAGTAATTATGGGAAACCACTATACATAACATGTAGAACAATAAAGAAGTGAAACGTACTGTGGTATGTAAGATTTTATAAGTAAATGTTTATTTGGAAGTGAAACATCGACTTTTGTAGGCAGCTGTTTAATAAGCTTTAATTTAAGCTGAATTTAATCCTAATGGCTAATTAATTTTTTGGTGTTAGGCAACCAGAATTCTGTAAGTGGGCTTTTAATGTCCCAAGAGGTGAAGAATGCTTGCAGAAGTGGGACAAAATTCCTGATGACACAGACATACTGGTGACACATACACCACCTGTAGGACATGGGGATCTCTGTTGTACAGGTGTCCGAGCAGGTTGCGTTGAACTTCTGACAACTGTCCAGCAACGAGTTAAACCAAAGTATCATGTTTTTGGACATATCCATGAGGGTGAGTTTTTGGTTTATAAAATGTACAAAATAAGTTCCCTCATGCCCAAGTACGGAGCCATCATAGCACACAATAGAGTTGGCAGTAAACTTCATTCCTTTTCAGACCCATGCAGTAGATAGTGGTGTGTGCTTATCTTAAATTTTTTTACTCTCCGAATAATGATCCTGATAAGTAAAGTATTGAATTGTGCAGTGTGAATTAGATTATTTCTGTATATATGGTCAGTGGTATGGTTCTTTGTTTGAAATTTATGATGTGTTACTTCCCACGCTCTAAAATCACAGAGCTTACATCAGCTTTTATTTAGGGGATGGAAGCCCTTTGATAGACAGTGATTTTATAGAACCCAGAGGAGCGTTACTGATTTTCACAATGACAATATTTGAATTCTGACAAGTTCAATCCAGTTCACATCCTTATAATCTCATTCTCCAAGGTCCATTTTTAATATTGAAATATACAACAACAAAAAAACTCTTTGACTTTAGTCCGCAAGCGAACCATACCAACTGCCACTTGTCATCGAAGTTAGTGCCAACTTTAGCGGATAGAGAGTGTCGCGTGGTCAGCGCAACAGACCCCCACAGTTTTCTAGACCGGAGCTGCTACTTTTCCATTCAAGTGGCTCCTCAATTATCCTCATGTGGTTGAGTGGACCCTGGGACCTCTGGATTTGTAGCCAGGAATTCTAACCGCTAGACCACAAAGGCGATCATGTTACATATGAAATATATAACACAGTGATAAAATTCAATTTAGAGACAAATTTACACCCAGAGTACTTTATACCTTCAGGTGAACTGTAAACCACACAGGCACAACACAAATAAAACGCTCTTGAGGAAATAGAGACCTAATGTACAGCTCATTCAAGCTTGATTGTGACACGTAGATGGCAAAGTACTTCTCCATTGACAAGCATTATACACATGCTATGTGCAGTGACTATGTTATATGTACCTTTAATTATTGAATATTTTTTTAAGGATATGGAGTATCTTCTGATGGAAAAATTATCTACATAAATGCATCAACTTGTGACATTAATTACCTTCCAACAAACACCCCTGTGGTTTTCGATGTCACTTTGCCACCGGGTATTAAAAAACAATAAACAAGGAGCCACAAGAACTGGGACAAGTTGTTCAAGTCCTTGTATAAGATGTGATGATGAATTGCAGTATTATTGTGGATTATAGTTTGTTCTCGAGTTTTGTATTAAATTCTTATATTTATTTATTTTTATTTACTTATGTAAGACTGGTTAATGTTAATAAAAAGATCTGCTAAGGAGATTAATCATTGACTGTTATTTTAATCTGATGATTTTCAGAATTTCCTAATTAAATAACCTCTTCAGGCTTTATTTTTTAATTTCTTATGACACTTTCTGCATTTGTACTGTATGATGCCAAATGATAGGGTGACTGACAAACTGGAAAGGATTTGTAAGGAAGCAGTCATGGCCTAATTGAGGTCGTATGTTAATGTACGGGATTTCGATGCCAACCAAGACATTAAACTAACATGAGTGTAAAGAATAATGCACACTGAACAGCTGCATTTGGAATTATAAGTGAAAGTCATAGTGTAATACACTAAGTACTAAATTAAAAGAAAAAACATATCTGCTTTCAGTTCAGCCTACACTCAAGATTGTTTTTTTTTTCTTTCTCAGTTGTGATCTTTTGCTGAAATGATTGAAGCATTTGTTTTGTGTAGATATAATCAAGAAGAAAAATCTTGGGGAACACGATCAGTCAAGGCCTAAGCAATCACTGGGCATATTTGGGAGATGTTGACTGTTGAATATGCAAGTCTGAATATGTATGCACAGCATCAAAGCAAACAAACTCCGTGGTTTTAGTCCGCAAGTGAATTATACCAACCAAGAGGCAGCCACTTGTTGGCGTTGTTAGTGCCAACTTTAGCAGATAGAGGGTGTTGCGTGGTTAGCACAATAAATCCCCACGGCCATTAATTCCGGTTTTCTAGACCGGAGCTCTATTTCCTTTAAATAGCCCCTCAATTATCCTCATGAGGCTGGGTGGACCCCATTCCAGACCCACCACTTCTCAAAAAATCTGGTAGTGCTGGGAATCGAACCCGGGCCTTTGGATCTTAGCCAGGAACTCTGACCACTACACCACAGATGACCATGCACAGCATTCCTTTTCTTTTTTATTATCCCCAAAGCTGTAAAACCTGAGGGAAAGGTGTATTGCGTATATAATACGTATTTCATTTTTCTTTACAGCTTATGTTTGAAACATCTTTTGCTTGATAAATATTTAGAATGTTATGCTTGGGATACTTGCAGATATGCATGTAGGTCTTCATATAAGTCAATCATTATTTTTGTTTGATTTCAACCAAAATTTGAACATGTTGATAAATTTTAGCAAATCTGTCCGATATGAAATACCTAAGTCCACTAGTTCTTGAGTGTGTTTTATATGTACAGGTGGATGGAAAACAGCAAACTGAATAGATGGTCTACGGGATTTCAGATGTCCCTCAAAGTGATTGCAATCCCATAAAATGGTATAAGCATACCACATCTTGTAAAAAAATGTGTGGCAAAATGTTACCTGTCAGTTGGCATTTCCCTGCAGCTCAATCTTTCAACTTTCAGCAAACGCACGTAATTACAATTGCTGTGTCTGACACAAGACATAATTTTAATAGCACTGGCATACAAAAAAGTGCTACTGTTATGTGCATGTTATACTTGAAGAGTTTTCTTGTGCCTCTTTGAGCAACCATGGCCTTCAGTGGTCTCTGGGAACGATCTAGAATGGAAGAGGGGCCTCAATGTTTCGATTGAACTATTTCATCATGTGTAGGTATGTTTACAATCTATCTTCAGACCAAATTTCACGTGCCTCACTCCAGTTATTTATTAGTCATTGTCCCCAAACTGAAATAACATTTTCACATGCTGCCATGTAATTTTACATTCTACATGAAATATTCCTTAATAAAAGTTGGACTTTTTTCTTTCCATCTCACAAGTTTGTGTATGTACCATATTGTTACTACTGATTGTTAGAAATTAAAAAGTATAATAGGGGACCCAAATGGCATACACAAGTTTTGTGAGAATTGGTCAGCTGGTTCTAAAGCTGAAATGGAGGGACAAAGCATGGTGATATTAATAAGGCTACTATTTTTCTGAGGGCGGGAAAGGATGCCAGTAATTGGATGACATACTTGCAAACTTCCACATACATAAGTACAGTCTTATAAATAAAATCACCAATACTACAAAAAAAACTGTATTTTCTAATTTCATATTACATCTTGTAATAATGACAGACTCTCAAACACAAGTGCTTAAAAACATTTCATCTGCTAAGTCACCATCAAAGCTACACAAAACAAGTGTACCCAGAAAGATCAAATTCAGCTAATTTTGCTGAAAGAATATGAACTCCCTGCAAGTTATTCTGTATTAGGAGGGGAGGGAGGAAGAGAAGGAATTCTGATGATATATAGACTAAAAGTATTTGTCAAATATCACACAGAATTTCTGTTTTGTACCATATGGTGCACGTGATTTGTACACCATCCTGAATTTTAACTATCATTCTAGCAGTAAGTACTAATCTACTATATGCTGCATTCAAAGTTGCCTAGTGCCTCAGTGGATAAAGCACATGACAGCTGGTTCTTTGGTAACTTAAACTATTCTACAAGAAGAAGTAATATCACTGAACTCTAATATAAATATAGGGAAACATTCTGCATGTCAGTTAAAGGCTATAGGGAAACATTCTGCATGTCAGTTAAAGGCTATGCAATGAAATCTAATAACAATTACATTGGTATGAAGTATTTTTCATTCTAACATATTTTTATCAGTTTCCTTAAATTTTTGTACATAAATCATGTAAAAATCAAATATTCAACTGTATTTTTCTACATGGAGAGAAGAGTTTAGGGCCATGTTATAACTTTGCACCACCAAAGCCTCAAGGATACAAAAATGGGACTCCATAAGAGATTCATGGTGGGCAAAGCAGCACTCAAGCAGGGTCTTCTCTAAGTTTCTTTGGTTCCCCTGCTATTAGTCATCCCACCACCAACCACAGATCCTTGTTTTCTAAGATGGGGGCTTCACTACTCTGATGCAGCAATTGGCTCGTTACAGAGTAAGGAAGTTAAATTCTCTAAGTACAGATTTTAGCGCAGATTATCGTCAGTCATAAGAAGCTCAAAAATAGTCTGCTAGGATACAGAACTTATAACAAGAGGCCAGTGACAAATTAGACAGAAAGTCACCTCTTGCAGAACACTGATAACATGATTATATTATATCACTGATACATTAAGTAGAAATTACATCATATTAATGCATTATTACTGAAGGAATGCCACTCACTCACATTAACCTGTAAATGATATAGTACATTTTCTCATAAGCTAGACTTAAATGCTATATAATAAACGTTACAAAGAAGACAGACTGGAAATGCGGTCTATTGTTTCAGTGGTTGTTAGACAGTCCATGAACTTTTGAAATATGATTTGCTCAACATTTTAATAAAATTAACAAATGGTGAAGTATAGTGATGTTAAATGCCTATTTTTGACAAAATATTCTTATTCAGTTGTGTACAACTAAAGTCATGTATGAATAAATTAGAAACACAGGTTTCCAAACTATACCCAAGTACACATAGAAATTGTATAATAAATCACATTTTTTTATCTTCTGGAAATGTAAATGGAATCAAATTAAAGGACATTTAAAGTTTCACAAAGTCAGACACTGTCCAAATGATTGAAAGTTTTGTGTGTTTGCAATGATAACTTCCAAAGTATAACTTAGGAAGAATTACTTTTTCTCACTGTGCTGATCAATTTAAAATACAGTTTTGGCATTTGAAATATTTTAGGGCACAAGAAGAAATAATAAACTGCTCCAGTTTTCTGTGCACTCACATCAAACCTGAACTGTGTACATGTCTGTACCACAACTCTAGTCATATATTCAGCCTCAGAATGTGTACAGCATCCTCTGCTTAAAATCGCTTCATCAGTCCCTTAAGTTTTCATCCCTCAGCACAAATGACTAAATATAAAACAATGGCTGAGTTATATGCGATTATGATCTAGTATGTATGGCAGAATATTCAATCCATTCAGTTATAAGAATGTAGGTCAGTCAAAAAGTTCCCAGAATTCCCCTGCAGAAGGAGAATGAGCGATAAGATAGTGCACACACTGTTGTGGTGGGAAGCTCAGCATGTCTGCTTGCAGGCGCAACAGGTCTGGACAGGTTTCAGTGTGCAGTGTCATTACTGTTCTGTTTGAATCAGACATGAGTGTTGGTCATTCGGCGCAATGTCGCAGTTCGAACAGCATGTGAACATCAAGTTCATTGGGAAAATCTGCTTCAGAGACGCTATCGGCCCTGCAGCAAGTTTACGGTGATACTGCACTAAAGAAATCCGCAGTTTACAACTGGTTTTCCCAGTTTAAGAATGGGCAGGAGATGTTAGAGCAGTGCTTCTCAACCGCCAGGCCACAGCCCAGTAGTCGGCCCTGGCATCAATTATACTGGGCCGCGAGAGGCTCTTCTGGAATTTGTCATTTTCATTTTCTAAGCATTTTTCATGAATAAATATTTTATAGTGGAAATATTCTGAGGAGAATAATATTTGTGTTGAGAAGCTCAGACACAGAACACCTAAATCTGTGTAGCAAATGTCAGTGACCAAGCCGCATATCTTTAAACATGGAAGTATTCATGAATGATCGGGAATTTTCAGACATCCAAATCTTTCAACAGTCGGGAAAGGCAATACCGATGTTTATGACCAGTCATAAAAATTGCCTGCAAGCCGATTACAACAATGGGTGGCATATCCTGTTCTCAAAACATCTGTGTTGCAAATGTCAGTGACCAATCAGCAAGAAAGTATAAAGAAAATGATTCCACTGAAATTGAAAATCAAGGCAGTCTGTATCTGGTTCTCAAATCTAGTGATCCTGAATACTGTTTCTTCGCAAGTTGACATCCTTCTGCTTCTTCGCCTACTCAGCTGACTTCTATTGTGAGTTACAATGCATAAATATTTTTCTCACTGCCATTTTTTTCAAAGCAACATCATTAAAATCAATTTAATAATACAATAATCAATTTTACGCTGAATAACATAAGTTTTTGGTGATCAGCATGGGATGTCAATGAAAATTAGCACAAATTAATTTAATGATGTTGGTCTGAGGAAACTACAAAATGATACAAGATTTCATTAGTCCAGCGATTGATAACTAATTTAAATGTAAGTTTATGTTTGTCAACATGCCACACCGTATATATAAGTGATTATATATGAGTGATTATGCTATAATTAATTACTAATATTACATTAGCTTAATGCATGAACTTTAAGAAAACTGGAAAGATATTTTGGAGTAAATTTGTTGGGACTGGGCCCTTGTCTTATAAAAAAAGAACTTACTGGGCCGCGGTCTCATAAAGGTTGAGAACCACTGCGTTAGAGGATGACCTTCCACATCCAGAACCAAAGAAATGATTAGAAAAGTGTGACAAGTGATTCGATGTGATCGAAGAATGACCATCACGGAGTTGGAGCAAGAAGTTGGTACTGTTACTGGCCATTTCTACGTGCAAGTTTTGCAGAGGATGCACGATGCAGTTCAGAGGAAGCGGCGCGACGAGTGGCAGGGACAACGGTTTCTGCATCAAGATAATGCACCGAGCCACACATTGCTTGTTGTGCAGCAATTCCTCACCGAGAAAAACATTTCTGTCATCACTCAACCACCTCACTCTCCGGATCTTGCTCCAAGTGACTTTTGGCTGTTCCCTACTCTGAAAATGGGCCTCAAGGGGACACGTTTCACAACCATGGAGGACATCAAATCGAATGCAACAGCTGAGCTCCAGAAGATTCCAAAAGAAGCCTTCCACCGCTGCTTCCAACAATGGCAGGATCGATGGAGCAAGTGTGTGTCCGCCAAGGGTCCTACTTTGAAGGTGATTAGGTAAGTGTTGCCGTATGTCCTACCATTAGAATGCTATACCACCATTCCGGGAACTTTTTGACTCTCCCTCATATGTGATGGCCCTTATCAATCCATTTATTTGTGTTCTCTTATGCCTCCCTGTTGATCATTTTCTTTATAGTCCATATTGTGGTATTATGGATTATGCCTATGAAACGTGGTAAGTTGTTACAAATGTTCGTCTGAAATATTGGTACCCACATACCCAAGAGACCACTATACACATATTTACTGCTACAAAAAATGCAAAATTTCTTTACAGTGCTTGCTTATTTAAGATTACATCACTGCAAGTATATTCAAAACTATTATAGTAAGCCTTTATAAAACCAGCATGCAGAAACTCACAAGGCTGGGTATGATATAAACCCAATCTTGGGAATTATTTGCATTACCACATGTAATCCTGTTACCTTAAAATTACAATGCATGGTTTTAGGCCATTAATAAAAAATTAATTTTACTAACAAATACAATACGCCTGTAAAACTACAGTAATGGCACATGATGATCTTTAGTGTAAAATTATAATGCTGCTGAAACTAGTCACTGACAATGAAGAGTTGTAGGCTGCTGAAAATAATACAACATGAAGCCAAATTCTAAACGTCTACATCAATATTTTTCAGAAAACAATTTTGCTACCAATGAAAGATCTCTCTGCTGTTATTAAGAACCCTGAAGTCGTCCAATTTAATTTAGTGCTTAAATTGAAATATTAAGAGCAAGACTTGGAGTAAGCAGCTTATAAACAACTGACACTTATATCCCTGTGGCACGTAATAGTGGTGCCATAGTGTCGCTGTTACGTGAAGCAAATATATATATCTTATGAGTAAAAGATGCCGCATAGTGTTTGTAATGTTACACTTTGCAGCTGCAGTCTGGCGAGGTCGCAAGAATCGTTGAGAATATCGCTGGACCAGCGGTTTCAAAGGTGTAATTTTTAAGAAGGGTATTGGAGGGTTTAAACTTGTAATACCGCCTTCCTTTTGAATGACCCAATCAGAAGCAATGATGGAATATATCTGCGAGGGGGGGAGAATTAATGTCCCAAAACTCAACGATACAGTCCGAGCTTCTAAAAGAGTTCTCATTCGGTCATTCCTACAGACAGACGTGTTTCAACATATGATAATATTAAACAGTGAGTAAATGTAATGTGTGTCATTCCTACAGACAGACGTGTTTCAACATATGATAATATTAAACCGTGAGTAAATGTAATGTGTGTCATTCCTACGGACAGACGTGTTTCAACATATGATAACATATTAAACAGTGAGTAAATATAATGTGTGTCGGTGTAACATTATTACCCTTTGTCTACTCATGATCCAAGACCCGTATAACAACCCCAAGAAAGAATTTCATTGCCTACCAGAACCCCACCCAACAACAGAAACCAAAGGGAGAGCGAGCGGTAGCAACCCATTGCTCATTCTGATTAACTACATTAGCACATCACACAAGGTCCACAAGCTGACCAACTGAAGAATTTGTTAGAACAATGAGAACTGTAATTACCAGTAATACACTAATTCGCTGGTATCTGAGGTGAGACTGAGTACTGTGTAACTGAAGGGTTCATGAAAGTTGGCAACAACCTTTGTGTATGCAAGATATTTGAAACTTGTAAGATATAAAATATTTTTACTCAAAACATGACTCCAGAAAGCTTCACGTAAATATGTATTATAATCTGTTCTTTTATATATAAGTTTATAAGTCTAAGAACCGATTTAATATATTTTTTGATATACTTAGTCATACAGCAAAAATAATGAAATTAATTTCTTAATAATTGTATATCAAAACCATTTATTTTGTCTCTGACTTAGAAATGTATAAATAACATACATAGCTTTACAATAATGTAATGGCAACTCTACTGGCTTAAAATTATATTTTTCAATGTAATACTCTCTAGTCTCTGTATACAACAAATTATATGAAGTGTGTGTGTGTGTATCTGAACTTGTGAACCAGTGGTACAAACTTTGAAACCAAGCTTAAAAATTTCATCTTTGCCAGTAGCTCAATACAAGAAACCATGAACGCAACAAGTATATTTCTGTAACTATACACTGCTTTTTATTTATGAATGGATTAAACAAAAAACTCATCAATTGCTATCAATGTCATAATTCATGGGCATACATCAAAGAACACTGCTGTAAATAACATAAATTTGAATTTAATTATGTCAAGAGAAAGTAAGGTATGCCCCCCCCCCAACCCATGCTTAATTAAGAAACACACAAAGAAGACACGTGGAGGAGCAGAGGTATAGCTCCATATTTTCTAAACCTTGGCACTAGATAGAGGTCAGTGGTCATCTTTATACCCTGCCCATTTTAACCCTGATGACCTCTACTGTATGTTACTGTTATAATTCAGAACATGTCGTTTCCTTGCATTCTGAAACTTACATAATCCAACAACATTCACTAAAAATGAAGAAATAATAGCTGAGATGCTTCACACATGCATAACTGATTAACCGAAAATATATATAACAATCCACATGTACAGAGTTGCTTAACTTAATAATGAAGTAGCCAAAGGTGTAAAAATATCATGGCTATTTCATTTTCGAGTCTTTCAATATGGAACATTTGAAAACAGATACGATACAGATTCACCATTATGTGTTCTCCTAACGGCTTCTGCAAACATCATGGATACATCTATGCACTGAAACCAACATTATGAAAATGTTAAATTCAAGCAAATAACCGACACTTAAGAAAAAAGAATCTGGGCTCTAGGGGGGTGTGAGAGAACAAATGGGGATTACAAGACTTATCTTGCTGAAAATTCCTTGACATGAAAGTGCCCTGTTCCATGCACACACATACCCCCCCCCTCTCTCTCTCTCTCTCATAAGCACATGAAACTGTCATATATCCAAGAGCCCAGGGTTTAATTCCAGTAGCTTCAAATAGTGAAAATTTTTGGAAGTTGCATCAAGCAATTGTAACATCTCTGAAAAATGTGTGACTCTCAGATGGTCTACTGATAAGCTGGGCAGCAGTGAAAGAAGTTTCTTGGACTTCTCACTTTTGGGGGGAGGAGGTTCTGATTTCAACACTAATGCAATGATGCAATTCTTATTGATAGTTTGCACATAAAGATTTTCATAAATGGGGCATTTTTTAAAAAGGATTCACAGTTTATAATGTATGCTGTATTTGATTGTGAATATTTCCTTACATTTATATTCATAACTTTAAACATAAAACGTAACTATATAACAGAATTTTACCTGTATCCTGGGGCAGTCTTTCATATGTTGCTCTTGAGGTATTGTGTTTGTGACAACAACTGCTTCGAAGCATGCGTTATTGATCCTTGAAATAGCAGGCCCAGAGAAAATACCATGTGTCAAAATAGCATACACCTTTGTGGCTCCTGCTTCAAGTAATCTGACAGAAAGAGAGAAGATTTCTGTTCACAGAGTAGGGGAACAATAAGCATACGTTGGGACTCACACAAATTCATATCTTTTAAAAATGTGGTCAAGTAACTATTCCTCCTTGTCAAGTATGTAAGACATGAATTTTTAAATTTATACTCAAATATACAAGCATCTTACTAATGACAATTTTGACTCTTAAATTTAATAATGTTGTACATGTGTCATATGTGAATGAAATATAAACACATTCTTTACGGCGAAAATCCTTAAAATGGCAATTTATTTTGTATCTATTATAAAATGCAACAGTCCACTCATAGTCTATGTTATGATGTTATAAACATCATCTTTCATCAATACATTTTTACTTATGTTTATTTAATTTCATAGTAAAAAGTTATATAGCCCACTGTCCATTTCATGAAATGCACTTCAGCTGCAAGGATATCACTGCCCTTGCCACAGACTGGTAAGCAAACAATTGGTAGGATTTCCAGTCTGACATATAAAATTGCAGAGATTCTGCACTAGAGATTATCTAGAATGAATGTGTTTTAAAAATGTAAATTGGTGAAAGAAAAATATTTCATTACAACTACTACATTACTTCTAGGATTATTTCTGTACTGCTTTTAGGAAAGAGATCAGAACTTGTTATAATTGTCTCTGGCAATTGTTTCCTGTCCAAGTGTTGTGGTATAAAAGGCAGAACTGCTTTATGGATGTCTATGCCATTCAATGATTTTGATCATCTTCAGCACTCTATTCTGTATATTTATAAACTGCATCTCCAATATTGTGGAAAGGGATGTTATCAATGCATACAATGTGCAATTCCATGTATGTGTATTAGTCTCCAACATAATATACAGCAGCACATATTCAACCACTAATGTTTATTTAATATCTGCAGCACAGTCTAGGAGACAGCACATGTGCATGCGAGTGTGTGTGCACTCATGCACACAAGAAAGGGAAAGAATAAAGTACATACTTTTCAGCTGCATGGCAAATTGTGCCACATGTATCAGCCATATCGTCTACCAATATTGCCACCCGATCCTTAACATCGCCCACCAAGACCATAGATGCCACTTCATTAGCTTTCTTGCGTTCTTTGTGGATCAACGCAAACTCAACATTAAGTCGATCTGCTATTGATGTTACTCTACAAGAAAACACAGAATAATAAATGCTGCATAATGAATTATATATGACAGATAATGCAGCAGAAAATTGCAGTTAATATTCGGTACACAGCAGAGGAAAAGTTCAATAATACTTGAAAAAACATTATTTATTTATACTTAAAAAACAATTATGTAGAGTATTTTCCCAGTTTAACCTAAGTGACAGGTATGATTCATCAATACAATACATGAAATTAAATTAACTAAATTAAGTTAGGTACCAAGTCTATTAACTACACTGGTCTCAAAATTCAGCACACCTCTTATTGTACCCTTATTATATGTGGAATCTATTACAAACAGCTCATAACCAGTAAGTGACAATTAGATTAACACAACTATACTTCTCTAGGCCTTTAATTTTAGCCCTTTGCACAATATGTAGTGACTTGATTGCCTTGGGCTATTTGCATTTTAATCCCCACAGCCGATGAGATTGGCTGACTGTTAATCTGTTAGTATAGCATTTCTGTTAGTAGATGGCATCATGTGTAACATACCAATGTTAGAGTAAAGAATGAGCTTTCACATAAAATATTTTTACTGTTAATTTTTATTATATTTGTCTTATATTTAAAGCTTTCATTTCATGTTCAGACAGCTGTGTGGTATTCGCCACACTGTCACACTGCATTCACTTGCTTATGCTGTCAGCATAACAATGTGTCAGCCTTCATCCACCAACCCTGAACACTGCACCCAACAGACACAAAAGAAAACAGCAACACAGATGCACCAATTTCTTCAGCCTCTGAGGATGGGAAACTTGGATTTTAAACATTAACTTCAACTTTGAATTCCTATTTTAATCAAATCTTTATTCACAATGCACCAACTTACAGCAACATACAGATGTAGATAATGATGGCCATGGGTGACCAAAACATGTTGTACTAACAGCATAAAAAGAAGAATGTGACTGTGTGTGTGTGTGTGTGTGTGGGGGGGGGGACACAGCTACCAAAATATAGAAGTTGCAAAAATAAGACTGAGGGATGATAATAAATTAATTAATCAATGCAAAAGAATGATCAAGTACAACTGCATTTACCACCAAGCAGTCATAGCACTTCTAGCAGGTAGTTCTATGGAGGGGCTGCACAGTCAAAGGGTTAAAGGGTGAGTTAATACTCAACATACCTCTTTGCACCACCTGCATCTGGTGATACAATGATACTGTTTCGCCACTCAATGATGTTTTCCTTAATCCACTTTAAAACTGCTGGTTCAGCATACAGGTTGTCTACAGGTATATCAAAGAAACCCTGGATCTGCGATGCATGTAAGTCCATTGTGATAATATGATCAGCGCCAGCAACCGAAAGCATATTGGCAACTAGTTTGGCTGAGATGGGAGCTCGGCTCTGTCAAACAGAAATACAAGATACACACTACATTACACAATAGCACAGCAAGGTCCATTTGCAACGCTACTCACAAAATAAGCCAAATATGCTTAGCTATCCCGACTGGCCCTCCTTGCAGGAAATAATATAATAGGCATTTGCAAGAATGACTTTTCAGTTTGAAATGAGAATTTCAAAATGTTCCAAGAATCAATAGAAGAATAAGAATTTCCTCTATTTGACAAACTGTTTGCTGTAATCATAATAACATTTCAAAATGAAGTTAAGGTGTACTATCTGTTATGACGTCAGAACATTTTTGAAAGAGATATTTCCACAAATCTTAATTATTTAAAAATTTAGGTTTTGGTTCCATGCTTTTTCAACATGGACAGAAAGAGGAAAAGAAAGACAGATTCTGCTGAGATGCTGATTCATGTCAGCATTGCCAAACATTATGACTATCATGGACTGAGTAATCTGTGTTCTACAGTGCAAAGCAAACGCATTATCTGAATATTCTTAAAGTCTGAGACTGCAGACCAATGTTAAAATCGAGATATTTTTTGTGTTTCATCTAAAATATTTGAGACTTGTACATGCCTACAATATAGGATAGAGGTAAAAGGAAAAAAGGCAGCTGGAGAACCAAAGACAACAAAGGAGGGTGTACATAATATAAAGGCATTACTGCCACATAAACAGCAGCAAAGAAGAAAAAATTACATTAATACATGGATAAAAAAGTGCAAAAAATAATGAAGTGTTGCAAATGCACCCTGGTTAGTTCAATATATGAGTAAAAGCAGAATTCAAACAGAGAAAACAGACACTAAGAACACAAAATGCTAGACAATCTCATACTCCATTCGTATATTTTCACTAATTATATTTACTAAAACCTTAATGCACACAAATACCCAGGATTAGTAATTTCAAAAACAGTCGTTACAAACATTACTGCAGACAGTAGGCTACTCCATCTATGTTAATGTTAGGCAATGCAGAGAAACATGTCAGCATCTTTTCCATTTACTGCATAAGAGACCAACACTAAAGAAATCTGGTGGACCCTAATTTGTAAAAGATAACACCAAGGCACATATTTTGTTTTCTAATTTTTAAATGATATTTTAGGAAGTCATATAAACATTATTCCAGAAGGACTAAATTCAGTCTCTAATAAACAACACAAAAATTAAGGCATGTTTTGCCTACTTTCTTTTCTTAGGGAAAGAAAGTAGGCCTATGAAATCACCATGAAATGAGAGAGAGAGAGAGAGAACACGTGTATGTGTATGTGAACACCTGAATGTCCCCTTTCCAACTTCTGCAACATTTGACCAATTTTCATTAATATTTAATGAATTTTATGCCACCAGAGGCTGCCCCAGTGCTGTAATCCTGACTTACGAATAAAAATCTTGCTACACGGTTTAGGTTCCTGCCATTATGCATGGTACTTGAGCTTTGTAAAAATATGTGCCCTTTTAAGGTCCATTTTTTGTATAATTAATAAAAATA
Organism: Cryptotermes secundus; assembly: GCF_002891405.2. NCBI lineage: Eukaryota > Metazoa > Arthropoda > Insecta > Blattodea > Kalotermitidae > Cryptotermes > Cryptotermes secundus. The sequence goes on along the minus strand of NW_019743157.1, from coordinate 949,393 downwards.
TGGTGGCCCTGAACAAATTTTCTTTTCCATTTGGTTTGATTGCTATAACTGATGGACCACTGGAGCTAGGGATGTGAAATTTGTTATGGGTACACGTCACAGATGCTGCCACATATTACATATGAAATATCATGGCAAAGAACTTTTGAAGTTATGCCTCATAAATTTAAGGCACAATGAATTTGTATATAAGCAGTAAGTTCTTCACAAAAATAAAATAACAATAATGACAGCAACATATCTGTAGGATGAGAAATTTATAGAAGCGCAAAACATGATTTATGAATTGTGCTTGGAATTCTGCAAATATTCAATAGTCTACCCCATTATATGGTTATTTTATACAGCTACCTTTATCAATCATTTCCTGTAACACTAATACGAGAGCTAAAAGAATCTTCATGCTTACTGTACATACACACTAATGAAATGCTAGTGCAACCTGAAATAACTCATATTCTAGTTGGCAAGAAAAGTGTATTAATGTTCGCTGATATGTATGAATGGTCACAGAATATATTTTCCCATCTGTTAACCAGAATTCGCTTTTATACATTGTTAACACCTTTTTAGAATGCAGGAGCAGAAACCTTGAAGGAAGTTAATGCTACATAAAGCAGAGGGTATTTGACGAGTAGACAGACCTGCTATCGGGTGGCTGGGTTCAGTTGAATAAGATCTGAAGACACTAGGCATTAGAAATTGGAGATTAAAGTCATGACATTGGGATCAATAGCAAGAAATCATAAAAGAGGCCAAGGTTCATCATGAACTGTATCGCCAGAAGAAGAAGAATGTAATTCAGGTTTCTAAAATATCATGCAGTTGCGGTTTAGATAAGTAACTACAAGAGAATATACAGGGACAAATGGTAAGCTGCATCATCAAAATCTGAAATAAGATGTGCCTCAGTACAATAACATTCATTTGGGCCACAATGATGGGAAGTTATCTTGTGAAAATGCAGGGAAATAAACATATTTATCATTAATTCAACACATGAATATTTTTCAATGATCAATGTGCAAATAACTGATGGCAGCATATGGATTTGTGAAATAATTCCAAATTGTAAAGAAGAGAAATCTTAAAACTAAATTAATTAGTGAAAAAAAAACTGTCAAATCCTACAAATGCAAAGCTATTTTTGGAGACTTGAAGGATGTGTGAACGTCTTGTGAAGTAGAGTTTGACAAAAATAAGTCTAAATGCAATGAAATGAAATTCCAAGACATATCAATCTACATAAGAATTCTGTGACTGCAAAAATTTCTGGGCAACAAGGACCTGAAAATGGTGCCCAGCATGTCAGAAATTACTTTGAGATCCCTGCACCTCCAAAAGGGATGACACTAAGAATCTAATATAAAATGTAATTTACTGGGCTTAGCATGTTAACAACTTTTTACCAAGTTTCAATAAAATCTATGAGTGATGAGCAAAAAATAGTTTTTCACTTTTAGGCTCTGACTCTGTACAGAGAAAAATTTCAATGCACAGTCCTTGTCCTCTATATATACAATGCATGTGTGTTATAAGTACATGCATGCACACAGCCCTTTCACATTTTCCTGACTGCAATTTCAGGGCAATACAGTAAAATATCAACTGTGGGGCTGAGAAGCTCTTGCCAGTAGTCACAGAGTTAGTGGTTTTGATTTAAAATGCAGCAGGAATGGGCTCACGTCAGAGGAAGAGTGAGAAAGGGGGTAAAGTAAGGTTGTCTCTGTACTTAACTAATTAAGCACTATGCCATGAAGATGTATGGGGGACTAGATGTAGAGAGCCAAGTGTTCTTGAACTCAGCACTAGTTGGAGGTGAGTGGTCAGCTTCAAATCCCGGTCACTTTACCCCCACGGATAGAGCCCATCATAGCCATTGGATAGGGGACTGGGTGGGCCCCAGAACTGGCCTGGATGACATGAAGAGGAGAAAAATCTTGCCCCTGATGGGACTCAAACTCCGATCTCTTGACTCGAAGTGAGTGAGGGGTACTAGAGTTTAAAGAGGGAAAGAAAATGCAAACGATAGTCAGAAGGCAGGCCATCAGCTCAGCTGAATGCTATCAAAACTGATATTTTAATATCTGTGAAGTCTGATGACACACTGGTTTGAATTCCGTATTCTTTTCTGCAACATAGTTTCAAGAAGACATACAAGAACTGTGCTGTGTGACTCCAATTTTGGGACTCGTGGGGTGAGAAAGTGGGATGGAGGAAGGGACAAAAAGAGGGGAGGGATCAAACCCACAAATCCATGCTGTTGATGCACCTTTAATGCTCTGTGCTTTTTGCATTCTTCACTAGTCTCAAGATCTGAGTCTCATACAGCTTAAGACATCCAACAGCATACAATACCCACTTCCTCAAAAAGCAATTATCTACTGTTTCTCTCTATATAACTACGCTATTATAAAGAGGTAAATCTGTCCCTGTGCTTAATTAATTAAGCACCACAACATGAAGATGCACGAGGGAGTGGAGATATAGCTCCATCTTTCTTGATCTTGTCATTAGACAGGAGTGGTCAGCTTCATACCCCTACTGCTTTAACCCTGTGGAAAGAGCTCCCCACTGTCCATTGAATAGGAGGCTGGGTGGGTCCCAGAGTTGGTCTGGATGCTATGGAGAACAGAGAAATCTTTCCCTTGCCGGAAATCAAACCTTGACCGTCCAGCCCATTGCCGTTGCTATACTGACTGAGCTATCCCAACTATGCTATTTCCTTCTCTAAACTGTTTTTTTGTAATATGTATGGTTCTTCATAGAATTTTTCTGACTGCTTACTGTCATGATCATGATCTAAATACTGCAGTATGTTCTATGATCACAATCCATGGACAGACGAATTAGTGTGCATTATTGCAGCTAGCATTGCATATTCAAACTTTCTTTTCTCTATTATTTAAATTTAAGATATGTGGGTCACTGCCCTACAGTATTCAATTCTTGTGGTGCAACTGCCACCTCAGCCTTCAGACTGACAAGCTTAGCCTGACCTCCCTCCCTCAGCCTTATCAACAGGGGTCACCATGTTAGGAGCCAGAGATCCAGCTGACATCTCTCTCGGGTTCACCGAAGCACACAAATTCCCCTGCCACATCATGTATATAATGAAATGGAAGTACCACGTCTATTTCATAAAATATGAAGTGATCACTCACTCACGGGGCTGAGTCATTTTTGAGAAGCCGCCAATTTGGCAGCTACTCAAGAAAATCCCAGCATTGTAAGGAACCCAAAGGTTCATTACAGCGTTCAGAAGGGCCCTCCACTAGTCCCTATCTTCAGTCAGATCAATCCAATCCATACAATCCTATCTTTCTAAGATCCATTTTAATATTGTTCATCCACCTACGCCTTGGTCTTCCCAGTGGTCTCTTTCCTCGTGGCTTTCCCGCCAATATCCTATATGCATTCTGATTCTCCCCAATTCATACTACATGCCCTGCCCATCACATTCTCCTTAAATTGATCGTTCTAATTATACCTGGAGAAAAGTACAAGTTATGAAGCTCCTCATTATGCAGTTTTCTCCAGCCTCCTGTCACTTCATCCCTTTTCGGTCAAAATATACTCCTCAACACCTTGTTCTCAAATACCCTCAGTCTTTGCTCTTCCCTTAATGTCAGAGACCAATTTTAACACCCATACAGAACCATAGGCAAAACTATAGTTTTGTATATTCTAATTTTTATGTTTTTGGATAGCAGGCGAGAAGACAAAAGGTTCCCTCCTAACTGAATCATAGGCTTGCTTATGTACTGCCTCACTGTACTCCCATTTTTCCTCCAGTATCCAATTAATGCAAAAGATCTGATCAGTAGTTGATCTGTTATGTCAAAACCCACACTGATGATTACCAATAATTTCATATATGTATGGACTAAGCCTTGACAGAAGAATATTGGATAAAATTCTGTATGAAGTTGATAGCAGTGATATCCCCCGATAATTACTACAATCAGTTTTATCATCTTTCTTTTGAACGTGTACAATAATTGATTCCTTTCAGTGATCAGGCAATTTTTCTTATGCCAAACAGAAGTAATTAGCTTACGGATCATAGACCATAATATTTTGCCTCCTGCTTGAATAAGTGCTGCAGGAATTTGATCACTACCTGGTGATTTATACCTTTTCAATTTTGCAATAGCAATTTCAACATCAAAAGGGCTAGGATCAGGTACTAACAGCTAAGCTAAGCTAATCTAAGTTACCTAACACCACTGATCCTATGTACAATCAATAACCCAGAGAAGTAGTTCTTCCACCTATTCAAAATGTCGTGGGAATCTGCAAGCACATCACCATTCTCATCCTTCATTAAGTTACTTCTAGGTTGGTATCCCCTCTTAAAGTAATTTATTCCTCTATACAGGTCTCTAATGCTCTTGTTCTTTCATTTCACATATTACAAATATTGCTGACTTGTTCAGAGCAAAAAGGTTTGAATGGAAGTAGCCGTATAGTTATTACACAACTTCTGTCTGTACTTATAAAATGTTTAGCTTTTTATCAACTAGACAAGTAACTACTGGTTACTGGTTAATTTAGGAAATACAAAAGATAAAATACTAAATGGATATCTTTGTTAGATTTGAGGTTCTCAGAGCACAACTTTGGAAAATACTATCCTCTGGGATGTGATGCCATGTTGTCTGGTAGAAATTTATAAATGTTTCAGAGCCACTCTTCTTGCTTAGCTTACTCTTCCATTCCAAAGATGGAAACAGTATGTTCCGCCAAAACATTGGTAAACTTCTACCAAACCACATGGTATCACTTCCTGGAAGACAATACTCCTCAAATGCAAATCTTGCTCTATACTTGGACTACCTAAAATCTGCAGTGCAAAAGTTAATTCTTACTCCAATACCAGTTATACACTAAAATTGTGAAAACAGCACTACAGTACAGATGTTAACTGCAACCCACAAATTGCTTCAGTAATCAATTTACAGCAAACATGAAACACAAGCATGATAATACAAACACAGTATGCATCTTACACAATGACAGTTCCAACAAATCCCCAACACAAATCTTAGTTGTGCAAATATATTAAATCTTTCAAGTACAAAGGACCAGTAAATGGTTTATGCTGTGTTACTGCATATAATCTCCCATAAATATTTCAAATGTATAACAATCAGTGCACTCTAACAACACAATACTTCATACTCTGAAGGTTCCAAGTTGAATTCTTGGCCTGAACAATGGCACAATTAGGTTTTTTGCAGTTTTATTCAGCCCCTCCAAACAAATACATCAAATTAGGCTATGGCCACTATCTTCCAATCCTTCCAAATTCATTAATCATTCTATTATTTTAAACTACACAGTATATAAATAAATGAGCCTACAGTATCAATTCAATATACAAATGATGTTGTGGTTAAGTGGTGAGCCCTACCAATTAATATTACACTGGAGTGTCATGTTGTGTACTCAATTCAATATACAAATGACAACGTTGTGGTTAAGTGGTGAGCACTACCAATAAATATTACACTGGAGTGTCATGTTGTGTACTATCTTAATAATATGTGAGATTTATATTGACACAATGTGGTATACAATAGCTAAAAATTACAGACTTATTTTTATTGAACTATATGTTTTGGCCCAACTGGTCACTCTCATGTTGATGTACATTTTTTTCCTATCCACTGTCCAATGTTTATGCTGTTACGATCATATAATAATTAATTTTAAAAAATCAAACACTGACCAACAGATATTAAAAAATAGGCAAGTGGAAAACATATTGTGATGCACTGAACTATAGAGGGCATCCCCTCCCCCGCCAACTATTATGGTAACAGGCCAGTCAACACTCCGCCCCCTCCCCCGTGGTGACGTGGCAGAGGAGCGGCTGTGTAGGCAACCACTGCCATGGTGATGTGGCGGGAAATGCCGCGGTTACTGCACAGCAGGAAACAACTCTAGACAGTGTTGCCCAGCAACACCTGTATACAGGCAACATGGCAACAGGGAAGCGAGGCGCTTTCTGTTGTCTGGCTGAGGGTTTATAAGAGAACTGCACTGCCTAAGGAGTCAGCTGAATTGTAACCGTCACCGAGTTCAGTTGTAGCAAGTGAATTGTGAACGCGGAAAGAAGAATACTGGAACGTGAGATGAGAGGTGATAGTGTGAGAAGGTATTGGGAGTGTGTAATACAGTGACACTGGTATAGCTCCCGTATTGTACTGTGAATAAGTGAAGACTACTGAGGACAGAGTGAATAGACTAGTGTGTAGGGTTTATAAATTGTGTAAACAGCAACAGTGTTATAACTGATTGCAGTTATGATTTGTAGGTTGTTAAATAAACCAATTAACAATCTGAACGGTGTCTTCAGTAGCAAAACACGTTACTATATGTATCATCAACCAGAGGATGACCAATTAGGCCAAAACATGTAATGGAATAAAAATAATTATTACTGATTATATACCATGCTGCATCAATGGAAATCTCACACATATTTAAATCTCTAATGTTTTTGATCCATTTGTATTTTAAATATAGACAGCATACATTTTTTGCAATTCACAAATGATAACCTGGGGTAATTTTCAATTGAATGTGGTTTTAAGAGATGCAATAGTGATTAGCATATCAAGCTTCTTTCACTGTACAGTAAAACAGCATACATGTTAGTTTCCAATCACAAAAAGTTTATTTCATCAATATACAGGAAATAAACGAAAATTTCTCATTTTCACACCCATATGGTCATATATACTCACTGTTGTAAGATCTGGAACAAAATCCTGGAATGTGTGAAATGTTGTAATGGTTACTCTTATAATGGAAGGATTTAAGAAGTATCATGTTGTAGGGTTTAACACATCTATTTGATCACAAACATGAAAAGCCATATCAAACACAAGTAAGCTCACCACACAATGACATCCTGACAGCTTACATTCTTCTAAAACAGGGTATAAGAAAGATAACATGATAATTGATAATTAGGGAGTAAGGTGGAGTGACCCTGATATTGGCACAGCCGGGAAATGTTAACACATATTTGCCACTTACTTTCAATGAAATGTTTTACATATGCATAATAATACTACTACCACAGTCAATAAGTTCATGGAATGGCCGTGAAGCATTGTTGCAGTGCACTACAGCAGATAGGTTGAGGCACGTAATGATGCCCTGTCGGTTCATCTCTCGTCACAGCAAGAGGCAGTTGTGTGCAAACAGTGTAAGTAGAACTACGACCTCTACTGTGAACTGCAGTTAAATGCAAGTGGCGGAAATAAAAAATGTGGCAGTTTGAACAATGAGCAAACATCAAGTTCTGCCAAAAACTCTGCAAATCCCCTAGTGAAATATTTGGCATAGGAAGAATTGGCTGTTGCTACACGACAACGCCCCTGCACATTGCTCTGTTCTTGTCCCAGAGGAAATGACAAGGCAACAGGTCATCGTTTTGCCATACCCTCGTACTCACCTGATCTCACACCATGCAATTTCTTTCTCTTTCACCACTTGAAAGCAAAGCTACGTGGTCATAGATTTCAGTCATCCGAGGAGGTGATCATTGCCACAAGAGACACTGTATGGGAATTTCCTGCCAATATGTTTCAGCAATGTTTTCGACAGCTACATCAACGTTGGCAGACTTGCATAGCGGCCAACGGCAATCATTTTAAGGGCCGATGTGAATCTGTGTAAGTGTATTGGAATACCTTGTAATATGATGCGATAAAACCACATTCCACGAACTTAATGACTCTACCACGTATATATGTATACATACACATATACACAGTATTGGGTTTTGTGTTTTCTTTATTAAACTTAAGGTAATGTAAAAACTAAATCAATTACCATGGATCTGCTAATTTTGATGTACAAAACAACACTTTAGAATTATAAGACAATGAAAACATGCAGTGATTCATGAATGTAAGGAACAAAAGTTGATAATTTTGTTGAGTACTAATGAAGGAAATGTTGTCACAAATAGGAGCAGGAGAATACAATTATAACATTTTAACTGAGCATTCACTTTGATTAAAAATTACTCTCCTGTCATTTAGCTGAAAGGGAAACCTACAATTTTGAGGAAGAAACTGACAAATTAAAAATAGCATTACAAAACCATGGCATGTAAATCAATCCAATCACAGTGTTGCAAAACATGAGTTTGTTTTGCAAGCCTCTGACCTTAGACCTCAAAATTACGTCAAAGAGATAACATATATGTGAAGACTAAGACACAACAAACACATATGAAATTGAATGATCAGCTGAAAACATTACATCACTGCATCCTATCGCAATACAGTGCCAAACATACTGTGGCATATTTCCTCAAAGCAAGAACTGTGAAGCCACAGAAAAAGCCATTGCTAGCGAACAGCTCTGAAACAACATTTGTTTCTGGCAACGACCATGAAACAGACAACAGAATGATGTCTGTTGCTAGGCAGGAAATTCTTAGCAAGCAAGGATGGATGGCCACTGCTAGGATATGACTCGGTAAACATGTTCCTGCAACATCAGATACAAGAATGAACAGTGTTGTCTGTGCAGGCCATGCTGAGGAATTATAAGGAAGACATCTGGGGCAACCAAGTCAGTTCCATACCAGAGGCTACAAAGAAAAAGGACAGTTGGAAGGGAGCCAACATTGAGGGAGGACTTGAGCATGGAAGCTGAAGAATCTCCATTATTAAAGCCATTACCAGGGAACAGCTGGTTAAGACACAGCAGACAGGAAAAGACTTAGCACATGCTGTGGTGATTTGTAAATAGTGGAGACCAGCAACTGAACTGTAATTACTTGTAGTTCCGACTTGTGTAAGTGGTCAACAAATCCAATATCCAATTCAAAACCCCGTTGACAGTCACATTCATACACCTGACAATACAAATTTCTAACAGACCACAATTCTGCAATGATGTAGTCATCCCTTATGTCTAGTATAATAACCGTCATAAACACAGCACAACAATCATTAAAATATTCACATTTCACACAGAACACTGAAAAATCTCCAACATTATACAGATGAAAGCACCAAACAAGACTTTCCCAAGAGGTTAATGAAGAGCTATATTACACCTGGAAATGAAAAAACAGCTATAACTTTAGGAAAGTATGGAACAGTTCCCTCACATAAAGCAGAAAACTGAAACACTGGGACATAACCACATTAAAAGCAACCCTTTATGAATTTCTGACAGCCTTCATAAGAACACTAGCAACAGGGTCCTCTACTGCTACAGTGTTCTTAACATGTACAATTAAGGACATTTATAAATAAATGCTCTACTGAAATCACACAGCTGCATGACTTACACATTTGATTCCCTGTGTGGATAAATCATTTTGTGCCCATATCCATACCATAATATTAAATCTCTGTAAACGTCTCACTTGACAGAAGTTAGCCATGGTACATAAATAAACTAGTTTATAAAATATGCCTTATACTTTTCTGTAGGATATTACAAATGCCGTTCCACTACATTTATGTTTCAGTGACCACAGTCCACAAACGGAAATGATATTTTTCTGTTAAAAAATTGCTGGTAATTTTCCAACACGCATGTGGAGACATCAATGATGGCATGTTCTGAGGGTTACAATTTTTGCATTCAGCTGGTATGTCTCACACTTTAGTTTATATAACTAATTTCCAAATAAAATTATGTAAATATATTTCCAATAAAATACTTTTCATGTTCCTTCAGTTATGTTCCAGAGTTTATATATATATATAGAACATTAAATTTATTAATAAATCTGTGAAATGTATCCATAATTTTTCAAATATAACTTCAAACAACCTTTTATTAGAGGCATGTTCAGAAAATATGCTTCCTGTCACTTTAAGGTCAGCTAAATCTGTCTTAGGGAATATGCAGTGTCCAAAATATGAGAATAAAATAGTAGTCGATGCTTAATGTCACTTAAGATAGCATCATCAAGAGACTTTGTGTAATGCTGAGTAACAGATGGAAACTAACTTTGGGGAAACAAAGTAAGAGGAACTGAAATGGATTCAACTGGCTCTGATGGTGGACTTCTGCGAACATAGATATAAACTTAAGATTCAGTAAAAGCATGAGGTTGTGAGAGGTAGAAAGATGGTTAAATATAGCAAGTTCTAAGGAAATGTTACATAAAGTAAATGGGGCAGTGGATATGAACCAACTTAGCACCTATCTGGCCAAGGGGAAAGGACTGTGTGCTAAGAAGTCTACTACAAAATGTATCTAGGGATATGTTGATTGTTAAACAACAGGTGTTAGTTGCCTATCATGGAAGTCCAATATCTACCTATTCATGGCTCTACAGTCCTTTTGTTGGACCTTGGTCACTTTTTCAGTTTCTTAATCCTATACACAGTCAATAGGACTCCTTTGACAAGGGATCATCCTGTCATAAGGTGCCACCTACACACAGAACAACACAAACACACACAGACATCCATGCCTTGAGTGAGATTTGAACCCACAATCCCAGCATTCCAGTGAATGAAGACAGTTCATGCCTTAGACCACACAGCCACTGTGATTGGCGAAAGTGCAATTACTTGCTTAAAAAGCTAGAAAACATCTCCTTATTAAAAGTCAATGGCAATTTGGTTCTAAAGATTCAAGTTCCATATTTTGCTACTGTGATAAGGGAAGAATATCTGTGAAAGCTGTAAGCCAAATTACCATTCAGTTAATTAAACCATAATCAGCAATAATGATCAATCTATGAATCCAGAAATGTGCATATGGTGATCTTCAAATGATGTATTGTTTATCATTAGTCTTTATTTGCAACATGAATCCCAACAAATTCTAATCCATAAGCAATGAAGCCACAATCCCCAATAGAATGAATGTTCCATAAAGACTGTATGTTACATACACACCTCCTAGCAAATCAACAGGCTAGTACATATTTGTATTGCAGTCTGTGGAAAGAAATATTTCCAGAGAATTATATATTCTGTTACTATGCAATACAGCCTTCAAAGAACATCCTACACAGTCATGATAACATAACATACAGCCTCAAGGGTTAGTAATTAAATGCTGGCAATGTATATAAAAAAGACCATTTTGTTTACCACTAAGAGAGAGCTAAGCAGATAGAGATAAGAGATGAGAGGGCAGTAAGCAAACATATGTCTAAAAGGGTAATGTGTTCAAAGTTCGATCATGAAAAAGACGGCAAAGGAAACCGCTTAAGCATAAGCTCTGAAGTGATTTTAATATGCAGCCCCACATTTCATGGTTTACTTAAGGACGCTGTCAACAGTTCAACTATACAGTGTCAACCAGGCATGTGGAGTATTCATAAAACCTGTCTAATATTAATTATTAAAATACATATGGCTTAACTCCATAATTAAATCATCGCTCAGTCTTTTCCATCTCTTATCACTTCTAAAAAATCAGAGTTCGATTTGAGAGCACTGTTGAAGACGTTATTCTCAGACTAATTCATTGAGAATGATGTGAAGAAGACACTGAAAGGCTGATTAGACTTCCAAACAAAAGAAAATGCTAATTCCTTCTAGTCTTACAAACATAAAAATGATGTAAAGCAGATAGATATAATTCGCACTCCAGACTTCCTAAATCGCAGCTCCCTTCTGCCCCCCCCCCCAAACCTAGGCTCTGGCAAGATAAATGGAGTGCACTTAAATAAAGTACACTATACAGTTCCCACATAGCGAGGTCCACAGACACTGGTCCACGTAATGGTGCTATACGGCGGTTTCACTACAGATAGTAAATCTGAACTGCCTTCACAATATATATATTAATGCAATTACATTGCTTTAACTGGAATTTACTTTCAAATTGAACTCTACCTCTGCTGTCTGGATCTGTTCCCATCTGTAAAAATAACAAGATTTTAGTTAACATGTAAGATTTACCCGGAACTTCCATTCGTTGACCTTCATTTTGAAGGAAGCTGGAAACTCAAGGCCATTAGCATCTCCATCTCCACCAGCCTGTGACATTATAAGAGTTCATAATAAAGCTACAAAGATAATATCATCTTTATTTACAAGAATAAATTAAATAATATCTGAAGTCCAGAGATTTAAAGTGCTAAAATCTTATCGAGCTCATAGAATGAGAAGATTTTGGCAAATATATTTGCCATGAAAGCTTAAAATCTTATTAGTTGTTCAAAGATTAAACAAGCACTGAAACTCTACACCACTAAGAATAATACATGCAAGAAAACTGTTAAATATACAAAACTATAATTTTGCCTGTGGTTCTGTATGGGTGTGAAACTTGGTCTCTGACATTAAGGGGGGAGGAACATAGACTGAGGGTGTTTGAGAACAGGGTGATGAGGAGAATATTTGGACCGAAGAGAGATGAAGTGACGGGAGGTTGGAGAAAACTGCATAATGAGGAGCTTCATAACTTGTACTCTTCTCCAAGTATAATTAGAATTATCAAGTCAAGGAAGATGAGGTGGGCAGGTCATGAAGCACGAATGGGAAAGACGAGGAATGCGTATAGGATATTGGTGGGAAAGCAAAAAGGAAAGAGACCACAGGGAAGACCAAGATGTAGGTGGGTGGACAATATTAGAATGGATCTTAGAGAGATAGGATGGGATGGTATGGATTGGATAGATCTGGCTCAGGATAGGGACCAGTGGAGGGCTCTTGTGAACATGGTGACAAACCTACGGGTTCCATAAAATGCTGGGAAATTCTTGAGTAGCTGCATAATTGGCGGCTCCTCCAGAAGGGCTCAGCTCCATGAGTGAGTAAGTAAGTAAGTAAGTAAGGTAAAACTGTTATCAAAGGAGGTACTAAGGGTGATGAAACCAGATTTATCAAATATAAAATATTATTTTCTCAAAATTAAGATCAGGTTGTAGAATTCCATTCAAATTTGGAATTTCAACCAATATTTCTGGAACAGTATTTCTCTTTCACCCCGCATGGAGGCAGGTCAGAATACCTCCACTGTAGCCCTGCGAATCACAGAAGGCGACAATAATGGAACCCAGTATCTGGGGATATGACTGGGCCATCCTGTCAATGGGGGCATAAACATAGAGACTTGATCCACCAGGTTGGAGGTTGGATGTAGGGCTGACAACCTTCTTCCGTACAGAAGTTATTTTATTAAATCCAAAGAAATGAAAACTGGAAGGGTAATGCAGCAGAATCTTTCAAGGAAGAGCATGGCTCAACAAGGGCTGTTTTGCCAAAGATGATTTATATTTTACTTTTAGCTGAATATATACCACAATGTTTTACACGCAATAATGAACAACAGAAAAACATTCTGTCACTGTGAAGTAGCTTTATGTTTCTCAATTTCAATTCATTAGTTTGAAAAATGCCTCCAAGACTGCTTTGTACTACTAATTTTCAGGATGATGATATGGTTTATATGTGTTAATGAACTCAAATTGAGAGTGAGCATAACCATGTCTATGTTCAAAGATATATGGGAAAACAATAAGGAAAACAAGCAGACATATTTGTTTCCACACATTGGTCATCTTCAGTGAACACTGTGAACAGTCCTCTAGAAAGCTGATTTAAATAGCCTCCTGCAGCCTTAGTGCTCGTAAGTGCTTGAATACAATAGTTCCAGGAAAACAAACAAAATCAGACTTGAAAGCCCTGGGGATTGCTATTAGCAGGAATGGTCATGTACTAAATTCCTGAATTTACAAAATAAAGAAAAGAAAAAAAACTACCTCTACAACACCAAGTTTTTTTTTGTGCAGATTACTGAAGAGTATTTTGTAAAACAACACATCCTTTGTAACAACTTATTTAGTCTACAGGGATGATTTCAAAGAAATACATATGCCTGTGAAACTTGTTGGGTAAAAGGTAAGAAAAGGTAGAGCTATCCCTGCAACAGGCCATAAAGGCCCATAGGGTTGTGAGACATCAAGGCTCCCACATTTTCTAGACAGCTGGCTCACAGATGGCGGTAAGATTGTCAGCCTTACATGCCAACCACCCTTTACCCCCCAGGAAGATTCCTGGTATTCATTTTCATTATATGCTGAGTTGACCCCAGGGCCATAGTGCAGATGGAAGGATTAGGTCAATTGAAAAAAAAAATCCACCTCATCGGGACTCAAACCTGCAACCTTCCAGCTTGTAGCATAGTGCCTCAACCAACTATGCTACTGCATGCCCCAAAAACTTGTGGGTATGAAAGAAATATGGTCTAGTGAATTCAGTATGCTGAAAAAGAGATATTTCCTGAAAACTGCAACATGAAGAAAGAAATCTGTTCCAAACATTATAAAAATTCACACCAAGTAAAAATGTGTATGCAGGGTGTGGAGAGGGGAGGGGTATGAAGCAGACAACATACTAAATTTCTATACTAAAGGTAAGGTAAAGCTATCCCTGTAACAGGCCATGGAGGCTCACATTTTCTAGACAACTGGGTCACAGAAGGTGAGGTGAGGTTGTAAGCCTCATGCCTCGGTCACCCTTTACCCCAAGGAAGATTCCTAGCACTCATTTCTGTCACAGACTGAGTCGAACCCAGGGCTACAGTGCAGCTGGAAGGATTTATACTATGACTTTGCAATGTGTATGAGCTGAATTCTGTACAAACATTTTAAAGTTGATACACTCTTGCAAAAAATTCACAGGTTTATGACAGATGCATCACACACACTGACACATCTCTTACAAACCCACAGTGAACTGACAACCACTTGAAGTTGCATGTGTATGCACTATACCAGAAAAATTATTTGAATTCTGTAGTTAAATACTACCTTTTAAAAGCGGTACTGACTTACACTTATACAGGAATAATACTAAAGCACATGTTACCATCCTCTATGCTAACTCATCTACAAGTGACTGCAAGTGACTGAAAGCGACTTCAGTGTTGAAAGGCAAAGCCACACTTAATACAGTGTTGCCAAGCAATGTTAGACAAACACAGAGAAATAATTTGGTGATCTTGCTGACCAATTCTCTAGTCTGAAGTAAACAGTGCCTGGAGATGGTAATTACTCACTGAAGCATATCTTAAATTTTCCAAACATAAAATATTAATTTAATACTTAATGAAGTTTTATATTATATATCTGACTGCCTAACATGTTTGGGAGGAACCTGTTGTCTCCAGCTTCTACCCTCTACCAAACTACATAGTGTCACATCCCAGAAGGCACTAATCTTGACACCCACAGCGGTGAAAACCTCAAATCTCTCAAAAGATACATTTTTATATAATTTCAAAAACATTATAAATAAATTATGAAATGTAAACATCCAGATGATAAATTCAGCAAGGCAGTAATATTTCCCAGCCAAGAACATCAAAGGCTAAAACACAACACCTAATAGAAAATTTAGCAATATAGGTTAACAAAATTGTAATAGGCTTCATAAAAGTTCTTACTTGTGGTCACTGAAATCATAATGAACAACCAATGTTTTGCAATTTTTGTAAGCATTGTACTTACGCATACAATCCTTCACACATAACTGGCATTTTGCAATAAACTAACAGAAATGATTTTTAACAGAATTTTCTTAGTTGCAATATCAACAAAACCAAATTTCTATGGTACAGATCAGCCACACAAAAACATTTATCAATCATCTTACAGTAGCATCTTTCCTCTATGTACAAGCCACAAATACATGTTCAAAAACATCTTGAAAACATTAAACCTGATTTCCCCCAAAGTCCCAAGTTCATCAAACACTGGAAAATAATCTCTTTTCTTGAAAAAAAAAAAAACCCATATTTTTAAACTATCCTTCCTAGAAAAAAAAAAAGAAAAAGACATTCAGAAAAAGAGAATTACTATACTTGAGTTTTCCACGCTTTTCCATCAAATATCTTCTTTTTCTAGGCTCAATTCTGTTTTACACACATCAGTGATTTCCACTTAATATTCAAGTCCTATTTTAAAATACACAAATGGGTAGAGGCTACAAACACATTACACCAGTCTGAACAACAGCCATACTTAGAATTAAATCAAAGGTATTAAATATTTTTATGGCAAAATTATTGGCACATAGCAGGATCAGATATTAACTGATGGATGAACATGCTCTAAATCTCTCTGCAGCAAATCACCAACAGCATGTCTCTTGGTTGGACCATATTAAGATCTGATTATTCATAGTAGTCATGACAATGGATTAATAATTACTAGGGACTTAGTCCCACCTCACTAGCATTAAAAAAAATACTATCTATAAATACTTTAGAACATACTACCTATCTGCATATACTGGAACATATACAGCATACATACATTTTTCAATATAGAGACAGATATAAAATTTATTTCCAATAATGGAACTGACCACATACACAGTGTGTCCAGGTTCTGTTAGGACTGTGTTCATTAAAAATACAAGACGTGAATTATTTTCAAAATTTCACTCTTTTTATTCAAAATAGTCTCCTTCTGAATCAATACATAGCTGGAATCGATTGAATAGTTTTTGAAAAGAGTCACTGTACTCCTTTTGTGGAATCGCATTTAAAACTGCAGTACATTCCCTTTGGATGTCCTGGATGGTGTTGTGATGGTGTCCTTTCATCACCAACTTAACTTTTGGGAACAACCAGAAATCTGCTGGAGCCAAATGTGGCAAATACGGAGGATGATCAAGGACTGTGATCCTTTTTCTGGCCAAAAAACCACACACGATCTTCTATTTGTGGGATGGGGCACTGTTGTGGAGGAGCGACCAGGAACCTTGCTCTCGACATTCAGGTTAAATTCCAAGAATTCTCACCCACAGACGATTGAGGACTCCGAGATAATAATTACTGTTACTGTTACTGAATTACTGTTTGACCTTCTGGCAGAAATTCCTTGTGAATGATTCCTTTGGAATCGAAGAAAATGGTTAGCAGTGTCTTTACTCAACTCTTTTGCACGCTTGCCCAAGTCCTCGGTCAAAATTTGATGCACAGTACTTTTTGTATTCCCAAAAGCTCCTTGATGAGTCTTGCAGAAACACATCTGTCTGATGAAAGGATTTCAGTCACTTTTTTCATATTTTCTTCAGTGCAACTTGTTCTCGGCTTTGATGCACATGGAGCATCTTCAATGTCCTCCCTGCGGTCACGAAATACAGCATACCATCGAAAAATGTTTGAGTGACTGAAACAATCACTACCGTACACACTTTTCACCCTTTTGTATGCTTCTCTGGCTGTTTTGGCTAACTTCAAATAAAATTTCTTCAACCACCATTTTCCGATGAGCGTCAGAACAGTACTGTTACATTCAAGGTCAGAACACATGATGCAGTGATGCTTGCGCTTTGAAATTATAGACAGCCACAGCTGAAACTTCAAGAATCTGAACGCCACAACTCGCCAACAGATGGCATTGCGGGGCAAAATTTAAAAAAATGAGTCCTAATGGATCCTGGACACACCATGTACAAAGAAAACTATAAACATCCTGGTGAAACACAATATTAATTGAATGCCAGTGGTACTCTGAGCATTCTGAAAACAATTTCTTGATAGTAAAGATAGAGTTTTCAACAGAAACATTACTATCTAGGGGTGGGAAAACGTGAAAGGAAATGGTTAAGAATTACTGTTATTTTACAGTCTTACTTTTTTGCTGCTTCTCAAATATATATAAAAGAACAGCTGAGTACTCCACCCAATTGTACATAAGCATATTTGTGTATTTAAAATGTTTCTGTCTTTGATATAATAATTGTCATTGCTATAACTGAACATTATGGTCGAGTGGTTAGCACTACAACTTATTATTTGGTAGTTCCTAAGTTTGAAACTTGGCCTGAAAACTGACTAGCGTAATTGAGGTTTTCTGTAGTTCTCCTCAGTCCCTCCAGGGAAATATCAACATAGTACTTCAAATTAGATGACTGTTTCCTTCCACACCCTTCCCAATTCACTATTTATTAATGATCAGTCAATGAACGCTACAGAGTCTGAGCTACTAGTAGCGTTATATCAAATATAAATAAATACAATAAATGTCATTGAGGTACTTATTCTGTGCCGTATATTTTGATCAAGAAAACAGAATGATAGTACCATACTGTAATCCAGTTCGGTGCTTTACCTCATTATAAAATGATATGACAAATAGTTTCCTAAATTATATGCCACAGATTAATCACACGACTAAAAGATTTATTTTAATCTTGCTGTGACTTACAGTGTCCTAAAGCATAATGTCATTTGGAATGAAAAGAACCGATCTAAATTGGTATATTAACAATTTCTGCTTCTTGGTACATTCAAGAGACATCACAAAAGGAAAATTATATAACAGATTGTATGATAGTTAATACATACCTTATCTTTCTTATCCTGCCTGGCATATGGGAAGCATGGTATAACAGCAGTCACACGTGATGCTGAAGCAATTTTGCAAGCATTAATCATGATCAGAAGCTCCATCAAATTGTCATTCACCTCACCACTTCCACTCTGCACAATGTATACATCTTCACCTCTCACAGATTCTCCTATTTCTACACTGTAAGAGAAAGAGAGCAATAGGAATTTCTATACTTGCTTCTAACTCCTCCATAGAAAAGCAGCCAATAAAATGGTATAGCTGGTTTAGGGTATCAGAGGGATTCAATTAATGCTCAACAATTTTCACACCAAAAATACAAGAACTGCTCATGTTTTGCACTTCAATTCAGTTTTATACAAGCACATGTTCTCTTTTCCTACACCAGTATAAAGAAAAAAAGATAAAGTAATTCATTTACTTAATTACAGAATTAAGCACTACACCATGAAGGCATATGGATGAGTGCAGGTAAAGCTCCACCATTTGAAACCTCGGTACTAAATGGAGGTGAATTGTCAGCTTCACACACTGGCCATTTTACCCCTTGGGAGACTGCCCATGGTACCCACTGATAGGAGGCTGGGTGGGCCCCAGAGCTGGTCTGGACGTTATGCATGAGAGAAAATTTTGTCTCTGCCTGGAATCAAATGGGGGCACACAGTAGTGTAGTTGGTCAAAGCACTGTGCTACAAGCTGGAAAGTTGCAGTTCGATTCTCGATTACATCACTGAATTTTTCAATTGACCTAATCTAGCCGCACTATGGTCCTGGGGTCAACTCAGCCTCTTAACAGAAATTTGTACCAGGAATCTTCCTGGGGGTAAAGTGCAGCCAGTGCATAAGGTTGACAACTTCACCATCTGTGAGCTGACTGTATAGAAAACGTGGGAGCCTCAACATCGCATGACTCAATGGGAGTCCATGGCCTGTTGCATGGATAGCTTTACATTTTACCTGGAATCAAACTCTGCTCATGGCAGTGCACTTCAAGAAATATCTAATATAGAAATAGATATACCCCTTTTGTTACCACGGGACTGTCAGCCACTGACTGTCAGCTGGGAGATAAATGTAGTTGGTATCTGCAGCTTCCAGCTCAAGGATAACAGTTACACAATTTGTAGTAGTTACGCGTTTCTTTTCGGTCTTCACAACAGTGACAGTCTTCCAGGCTGTGTCACTGTGTAGTCTTGGAGGCAGACAGCAATGTTTTGGAGACATGCCTTCCTCCACCTTCTGGGTTCAAGCCTGGAGGCAACATGTTCCTCTGAAATGTCATTATCTGCCTCCAATACTGCACTGTGCCACAACCTACAAGGTCACAAATTTAAATTGACTTTATCAGCTATAAGCCATTTACAAAGACAAAAATAACACTGTCTAATGTGACTATTTAACCCGTTGCCGTGGTTCGTCGTGTATGTTTCGTCAGGGATTTAAATCGTCTGGGGGGGTTCGGCGTGTATGTTTCGTCCAGCTGCACACCTATGTTATAACGCCCATAATAATTGATGGTTTTGCTGTAGATTGTTGGATTTTTCGCTGGCCTGTTGTCACAAGAACAGAGTATACTAAGCCAACGAGTTTAGCTGAGATAAGTCATCGTTACATATGCCTGTCTTGCAGCAAATTCGTGTTGCTTCTTGTAGCGGTTTCGTCACTCAATGGCGTATTTGCTTTGCTTGTGAAGTAATAAACACCAGAGAGGTGATGTGTGCTGTTGTATATAATATCATATTGCCCTGAGCTGGCCACACAAACACATTCCATTGGAATTCTTAGAAGAGGGTTGTCCAAAATGTTATTCTCGTAAAATCGATTGCTTTCGCACAGTACATAGCACCCATTTCTTAGAAATACGCCACAATTTAAGGCAGAACACTGTGGTCACCCCCTGAGACGATACGGATGTGTGTGGGGGAGGGAAAAGTACTCATTATCGCTCCAGTTGACGCCATTTTATCGTACTGACCTTGGTGGTCGTTTCGAGAGCCAGCTCTGTGTTTAGACTAATGCTTCAAGGCGTCACCTGCTTACATAGCCGAGATACCGGGTGCTCATATTATAAGGCAAGGTTATAAAACCAACTTTTAAGATCATTTTAGTGAAAGTTTCATCCTTCAAGGCGTACCATTCTCTGCTCAAATACTAAATAACATGCTTCCATTGAAGATATAAAGGGGGTTCATATTATAAGGTAAGGTTATAAAACCACCTTTTAAGATCATTTTAGTGAAAGTTTCATGTTCCTATCTCATAGAATTTAAGAACAATGATGAATAAATAATTTTCGAGCAAAATTTAAATGGCCGGCTGAATATATTACCGCAGGAGCCGCGGCCGCGGAATTTAAATGACCACGTCAAAAGGTTAAGTCACACAACAGGCCACGAATAAACACGGAAATACTAGGAATTTCCTTTCGCAAGATAGACACGTGGCACAGGATCAGCCACCTCCATGAATAACAATAGGAGAACTGACACGAACCTGTATGGTTTATAAATTTTAAGCTTGAACTAGAAAAGTCTGAAACATGTAAGGGTGATGAGTCTTCAAATGATAAAACTTAAATAGTCACATTAGACGGTGTTATTTTTGTCTATGTAATTGTTAGTGTGACGGACCAGAATGAAACATATTACATTTATAAGCCATTTGTTCATGACAGCGAAGATATTGTTTGATAATTTCACAAAACTGCTTATGCAGGCTACACAGATTATTATACTAGATACTACATATTGTTATCAGCATAGATAAGTTTTGAGATTGCAATGAGATGGACAGGTCATTAATACAAACTTGAAAAATGGGTGGGCCACATACTGTGCCTTGTCAGGCTCCAGGCTGTACTTTATCCAAATCTGAACATGCAAAATCACGTTCGTTGGACTCTCCTTTTAAGCTATGATTAAAAACCGGCCAGCATTCCCTTCAAAACCATATTATTACAATTTCATGAATAACACTCTATAAAGTACGCGATTTTTAACTTTGGAGGGATCACAGACTATTCCCACATCGTGAGTTTTCCTATTTATGGCCTTCGGTATTTCATGTGTAGAGAAAATTAAATTTCAATGAGATCAGGCATATACATTAAATCCATACAAATCAGTTATATACTGTAACCAATATTATATCAAATTACTGTTATTACTAACAACAATATTATTTAATACAAAGCAACATGATTTCCAAAACAGATTACATTCATTCATGGAATGGCTATAACGCTCTAATTGTTTTATATTTACCTCAAACAATGTGCGTTACTTACCATGTTTCCAAGTTGCTGAATTTCTTAGTTACTACTTTCCCCAGATCAATGCCCAGTCGATCAACAATTCTTTGAGCAAGATCTGGATGCGACGTACCACTGAAAACCTTGATGTTCGGCATTCTACTTCGAAGAAATGTACTCGGCTTTTCCAACTTCGCTCGAATCAAAGACCTCGCTCGCACTGGATCCGACACGACGGGCATTACTGCAAAAACATAACATGCAACCAATCACATTATAGCGGAAAAAGCTTTACATCATATCCTGATGAACGTATTCTATTGAGCGAAGGTCGTGTTTTGTCGATGAGAGAGCACGTCCGGCATTTGAGTCTTAAATATTGTTCCATCTAGAGGATCTAGAGGGATTTAGAGAAACGAGTAACGATATCATCTAAGACAAGCACTGCGGAAAAAGTATTAACCATTTGAGCATGACAATCGTCTCATTGTTTAGAATTATCAATCACTATGTGTGAGTTGTACACATTGCATATGAATAGGCCATAGCGGGCAGTAGTATCAAGGAAACTGTATCAACATAACAGGCACAATCGAACAGCAATATAGTAGGGATGGTGCTGGGAATTTAGTTTTGAAGTATCAGAAATCTCGAAGAAGAGAAGCAATGCGTTAGATTATTTGATAACTATAAATATGGCTAACATTGCTGCGCAGAGAATCAAGAGAGAATTTAAGGAAGTTATTAAGAGTGAAGAGGTAGGAACCGATTTGACCCCGTGAACCCAGTCTAGGTTTTGAAACTTTTTGTCATCCCGAATAAGAAAGATAGACATAAATCATTAGATGCGACATTTATTTATGGTACTAAGCAGTGAATTCTCAGTAAGGTATAAATATTGCCTTGGAGTTGAGTGTACCGTTATTTGATAGGTTATTTTAAAATTGAAACTTTTATTTTGTGGTGCATGTCTGTATTTTCCTGCTTTGTTACGTGCTTGAAATACTTGTATATCTGTAGAATAATTGGCAGTCTGGTGTGAGACAGTAGATTAATTTGTCATAAATAAACTTACCCGGATTGTAGACATACTGGTCAGATTACTAGAATGTGCCTGCATGCAGTAAGATTATATGAGTTCTCTCCACATTTCAGCAATCAGGTTCCCAAGAATGATTCCTCAGTTTCGAGTGACATTGACACAGTATTACATTAAAGCATGCTGTGTTTTGAATAGGTTATGTTTTTGTTACCTTTATTTTAACCTCAGGCTCAGTTGAATCAAACCAGTTAAGCTTAATAGTATTAATACAATCTATTGACTAGATTACAGGTTATTCTTCTTGCAATGACCTATCATTAAACTTAATACCATAAAAAGGTTTGATATCCATTTTGTGTTGTAATTGTAATTGGCAAACTTCTTGGACATTAAAAGATACAGATACCTAGATACCACTGAATAGAATGTAGCAGTTGGGGGTAAGATAAAGGGTTAGTGTCTTGTGCCATAAAATGGGACTGCTTGTCTAAGGTAGTAGATCCTGACAGCAAATCTGTGGTCCCCTGGCAAGTTGAGGGGGTGGGCTTAGGGCTGACATCCTCATCCTGTAAACTTTTCCAAGTCAACAATCTAAGCAGGACAGTGTGTTGGAAGTGGCCAGGGTTCAAACTGGACTGTAGAGCCATTAGGAGTAAATACCATAGTAAATATGGTACATGTTTGCTACAACAGCCAGAATAATTATAAATTTCAGTATCATGAATTTCGCCATCCTCACAGGTTTTCAAACACACTCTTTTGTTTAGCATTCCTTGTAAGAAGTGGTGATTATAAGGCTCATACAAGAATTTGTAACATGTATGTGTGTATATAGCCTAGTAATAGTAATAACTGTTAAATAATATACCAGAACAAGGAGTTCATTTTACAAACAAACAAAAATTGAGTGTCATGCTGATTTTTCAAACTGTTGGTTCATGTAGTATGACTGGAGACTTGTCAGGCTGTGGAGTTTGTGTGGTACTGATGAGAATATTGGGTGTGTCACGCGACAAATAACTTGATGTGGGTCTCGGATTTAGCGAATCTTTATTGTGCTTCACTTATACACTCACACGATTTACAATGTCACAATCCTTCTGCTGTAGTCGCTTCTCGACTTGGCAAATGCTAGACTGCTTTCGGCGGCAGCCTTCTGAATAACTCGTTACCGCAGAAGTGCATTATTCTGGTTCAACAATCCGTTGCTTAGGAAGTGCAGTATTTCCCGTTGTTACTCAACGACAATTCGTTACTATGATTTGTCACTTTGGGAACTCCACAGTTTCCACGAATTTGTTGCCGTGGAAGTGTCCGTTCTGATTGTAGCGGTTGTCGCGGTGATAGACGTAAGGTAATGCGTCACAATATTATACATGAAGTGAAATATGATAATGTGCCTGAAATTTGCATTGTTATGAAGTAAAATAGTTGAATATTTTCATCCAGTTTTTATTCATTCTCTAAAAGTGGATACAGGGAAACCATAATGAGGTTGTCATCATCATCTCATGTATCATCTCAGAGACTGCTTAATAAATTTCAATGAAATGTGTTACTGGGGCAGAGGGGAGGTGTTACTTGGAAAATTGGCCAGCAGCTTTTTGGTTCATATCAGTCCAGTATTACCCCAATTTTTACATAAAGTTTTAATAAGAAATATTAATCTTTCTCAAAAGTTGCATCATCATCATCATCAGTAATCTGTCAAGACGACAGGTCCACAGTCTCTTTCAAAACAATTCCTCCACTTAATGCGAACTTAAACTTAAAGCTTTGCGCAGTGGCAATATCGTAACCAATGAGGTTTATCCGAGGTGCGATTATTGCTAGTTGAACACCCTCGTTGGTGTCTCCACCTTATCGTGGTGAGGGGGTTTGAGTATGCCAAGGACCCTGAGAGCTATACCAGCGGTAGCGTAGCTACTGGCAGGGCCTCCCTTGCTGGACAGGTCAAAGGGTAGGCATCAGACAAAGAGAGACACCAAAAACTGATGCCGGAAGCAGCGTCATCAGTAGCGACTTGAAGCACAGAGCAAATGATGCTCGAGATGGTTCAAGTTCGTATAGCAGCAGGCGTGACCAGAGTGGTTTGAACGGCTGCTGTACTGCGATGTGGAAAGCAAATGGAAAAACTACCACATTATCACTTTTCCTGGATAGTCTCTTTCCAAAAACAGTTGCATCATACAGGAAATAATTGGTACATGACTTGAAATGCAGACCTTGTATTATCAGCAACTTTTGTTTAAAACATTTGCTATGTGGTTAATATTTTCATGGAATTTAGGGACAAATTTCATGATAAGATGACTGTTTAAGGAAGCCTCTTTTAACTTGCATCCATATGGCATCATTTGCTGAGAGATTTATTGTAACATTTGTTTTCTTTATAAATGATGCCTAGCTAACATGATGTGTAACATTAGATTAAAATTAAGTACATGCAACTGCAGTCAGAATAATTTCCAGTTTTTTGGAAAAATATAAAAGTACAGTATATCAAAATAACACATAAATAACAGATCATAATATTGTAAGATATAGTGAATTTATTTCGTGTTTATTTTGTTGTCCTCACATCTTGTATGGTTTGTTGGGTTTGACATCTTGAGTTCACAGTTTTTATAAAAACGACATTATGATATATAATGAATGCTTAGTAACACCAAAATCTAAGAAGATCAAAATAAATAGTCCGATGTAATTGCAATTTTGCAGTACAGTATATTGTATTGCACATGTTATGGTATAAAGTTTGAATGGTAGCACAATGCTTTGTATTTAGGAAGTCCCAGATTTCATTCTTCTGGATTGTGATTTTTCTTATCTTCTCCTTGAAAATTCTGGAAAGGCATCTAATAATACCCATTCCACATCCTACCAAATTTATTATTCGCTGTAATTCTCCCATTTGATACTATATGATCTGCGAAGTTGAAGAAGCATTGCTGAATAAGCTGTGAACTCAATATGAAGACAGTGTAGAATAAATAAAATAAATTACACTAACCTAACTTAAGGGCCATGCCATACCTCAGGCAGTTAGCTGTAACTGCAGCAGCCCAGGTTTGAGCCCAGGTCAGGTCATACAGGATTTGTGGTGGACAAAGTGACACTGGAACAGGTTTTCTCCAAGTACTTGGGTTTCCCCTGCCAATTTTCATTTCACTAACAGCTCCACACTCATCATCTATCATTACAGGGTTCCACACCAAGTGGGCTCAGTCTCACTGCACCCCAAGAAACTAAAAAAAAACTAACTTAAACTGTCTGAAGTCATATTTAGTGGAGAAATATAAAATAATGCCTAGGTAAAAAAGTAAAGCTATCCCTGTAACAGGCCGTGAAGGCCCATAGGGTTGTGAGACGTTGAGGGTCCCACATTATCTAGACAGTCGGCTCAAAGATGGCGGTAAGGTTTTCAGCCTTACGCGCCGGCCACGCTTTACTCCCCAGGAATATTATTTAATTAATTCCTGGTACTCATTTCTGTTAGATGCTGAGTCGACCCCAGGGCCATAGTGCAGCTGGAAGGATTAGGTCAATTGAAAAAATCCAGTGATCTCATCGGGACTGGAACCCACAACCTTCCAGCTTGTAGCGTAGTGCCTCAACCAATTATGCTGCCGCGTGCCCCCAATGTCTAGGTACAAGACAGAATATATTAATGTATGCATCTGCACAGACATACATCTGATAATTGTATAATTGTCATCAGTAAATAATGTCAGGACTTGGGGGCAGGTGAAGGAGTCATAAGAATGTGGTTATCATGTTGTAGACATACTGAGTTAAATGTTAAAATTAACAGAAAATTAGCTCACTTACCATTAGTGCTACTCATGATTTGTTAATAATGGAAGCCTTCTGTATATTTTTGGGTGAATCTGTCTCTTCTGCGGTATTATTTTTACTCGTTTTACTGCTTTTAAATTCTAAGTTAACTGTTTATTAATGCCAGATTATTAACTGCACCCATTTTAAATTAAGAAGCTCTATGGTGACGTTTGATGATAAAGGTTACAAAAACATGTGAATCTAATGGCGTATATGGTTATCTGATGATGTAGGCACAGCATATTTCATGGAAGGAATGATGTGCAAGATGTTATTGAAATGGTAACTGTTATGATCATTTTCATTTATCACCAATTTAATGTGATTCAGTTATACATAGACACAATCTGACTGTTACAGTTCATATAGCAGATAACACTGTGTCTCCATGTATGAATGTTGAAAATACTACTATTAGCTTTATTCTGTTAAGTAAAGAAACCCGAGCTTATCCCCGGACACTGACATTTGTTGTAAATTCTTAATCTCTTCATGACATGGCTGATAACAGAGAGCAGTCAGTAATTTCAAATTTTTCCTAATTCTGGTTGACTGGTTATGAGAACATTCAGTGGGTAGAACTCCTGCTTTGTATTTGGAAAGATTATGAGTTGAAAACAAGACAAGGAACTTGATATAATGGGGAACAGAACACAGCAAGGAGGAATACACACATGAGCACTAGGGGAGCCATCTATCAACAACTAAACATCAACACAGAAAGACAGCAGTTTTCTTGCCCATAACTTTTTAACACCTGATGATGACCAGTTCGGTTGAAACCTGTTATGAAAACTTTTAAAGTGACTAGCTTTTAATAAGTTTTAATAAGTTGTTGCACATAAGACTGTAGAGTTAAAAACACTAAGTGGAAAGTGCAACAGGATGCTACAGTATATCATTGCACAAAGATTGCAAGGACTGAGAACCTGAAGTTAGAATAGATATTAATTTTAGTACATCAGAGTTCAAGTAACCAGTGTCACAGTATATATCCCTGGAGTTATAGGAAAAAGTTTCAAGTAAAAAACTGATAAAAATGAGGGTTTTTTTATTGCTAGTGGGGTGGGACTAAGTCCCTTGTAATGTGGCCACTTCTGGCCTATTGTACCAGCCCCAGATGATAGGTGAGGGTGATTGTGGAGCAGTTGGTGGAATGAAGATTGGCAGGGGAAACCGAAGTACTCAGAGAAAACCTGCCCCAGCGGCACTTTGTCCACTGCAAATCCCACTTGACCAGACCCGGGATCGAACCCGGGCCACCGCGATGGGAAGCCAGCGACTAACTGCTTGAGCTATGGCACGGACCCTAAAAATGAGGTAACTGCGTCACAAAATTTTTCCTGCTAAAAAGATCAAGTAAAAAGTAGGTTATGTCTTTGAGCACAGTGCTTTCCATTCAGTGATATGAGGAAATACTGACTGTTAAATATGCTATTGCATAAAACTATAAAGTTTTTCTTCTTTTCATTAAAAGTGGCATTTAGAGACTTAACCCACTTTTGTATAACATGACAGATATAAAACTAATTTAAAGTTATATTACTATATTGCAGGTTGCAAAGTGTGCTATAAAAGTTGAGCTGGTGAATGACAACTATACAGAATTGAAAGGAGAAATAGCTGGACCTCCAGAGACACCTTATGAGGGAGGGACATTCGTGTTGGAAATAAAAGTGCCCGAAACATATCCCTTTAACCCACCAAAGGTAAAGTGATAACCAGTGATTTGTAAATGAACCCGTGAAGATCTGAGATTGTCATGATGTCAGCAATTTCTACGTGAATGTTTTGAGATACTGGAAATTTTATAACAAATAATGATAAAATGAAAGTGATAAGTATAGCTACCAGCTTTATATATTTGTTATGATAATATTTTTCTGTTTTATGAGAGTAAGCATGCATGGGAAGAGAAAAACAAAAAAAAAAAACAAAAACAAAAACAAAAAAACAAAAAACTGGTCAGAAACTGTGAAGGGGAAGTGGGAATGTCAGAAGTGAAGAGAAAATAAGGCTGTCATCCCCCGTATGGATGAAACATAGGAGTAAAAGATCGAAAAAATAAAAAAGGTAAAAGTCTATGTGCTTAACTAATTAAGCACTACACCATGAAAGCATATGGGGGAGTGGATATCCAGGATTGCTATCCAAGGAATTCAAGACATCTGTAATATGAATCAGCAGAGTGCTGCTAACTTGGCCATAATGTTTGATAGGGGATAGAATTATGGTGGTGAAACGACTTCACAAATGTAGAAAGTCCAAGAAGAAGATAGGAAGATGAGGTAGAAGTTCTTGTATAATACAGTGGAAGGTAAAGTTGTCTCTTTGCATAATTAATTAAGCACTGCGGCATGAAGGTGTATGAGGGAGTGGATGTACAGATCCACATTTTCTTGTCCTCAGCACTAGCTAGAGGTGAGTGGTCAGCTACATGCCCTGTCCGCTTTACCTCTGGGGAAGGAGCACCTGCTACCCATTGGATAGGTTGGGTGAACCTCAGAGCCTGTCTGGATGATGTGGAGAAGAGAAAATTCTTGACCCTACCAGGACTCAAACTCCAACCCCTCGGTCGGTCAGCCCATAGCTAGTTGCTATACCGACTATACAATCCCGGCTCATTGTAGAATACAGTACCCTAGCAAAATGGGCAGGTTATGAAAAATATATTACAGGACAAAATACAGAAACATGCTTTCATTTGTGAAAAAAACAACTGTGATGCAGGGTATCTTTCCAAAAGATAATACAAAAGAATAATACAAGAGGTTTGATTGCATCTGTTATCACTCTTTCCCTAATATTCAAACTCTGTCTGCCAGAGAAAAGCCATCATACTGATATGCAGATATGACAGTGAGAGAGCAATATTTCTCAGATTTTTAAACAGCAAGTAAACCTTAGGGTGAGGGCACACCAAGGAAACTGGCAACCTCAGTTTCCAGGCAGTGTTATCAGACTGAGGTGAACGCATGAAATTGAATTTAGCAGCTCAAACAGAGGAAATGGCAACACAATTGCAATGCAACTCATAGAAGACTAAGAGACTCAGCTCCCAGGCAACTGAGCAAGCCAGTCTTCTCACAGTTGCGTTGCGTTGTAGTGTCCTGGTTTCAGCAGTTCTGACATGCTTCTGGGATTCATTTGCTTCTTTAGATGGCATGAAAGGTTGACGAACCCGCTAATTTTTTTTTCATGCAGTTAATTGAACAGGAGCCTGGTATATATGACACATGCCACCCAGACTGTGCTAGGTTGGACAAAATAGATTTGACTTGGAAAAGAATTTCTAATGAGATGAAGGAATCTGGATCGTGGTTAAGTTCTTTTGAAACAATATAAGCACCTGAGTTTAAATTGTCATGGAAGAACGGATGCAACCAACATCTTATTTTCCCCTTTCAACTCTTCTTAAGCCATCGCAACCACTACCATTTTATGATAGGATCAGTATTATCATCTGATATTGTAGAAGAGAAATGCAAAAAATTGAAAAATTTGATCGCGTAATATGTTGGATGAACACACTCACTTGAGATGATGTGAGCAGCTAATCAAACATGTTTCCTAAGTGTCACCTGCTAATCTGGAAACCAGTTGCATGCTTTAAATGGGTGACATTTTTTGGAAGTTGCAGTTGCATTGCAGTTGCCAGTTTCTTTGGTGTGCCCTCTCCCTGACAGATATTGGCTTAATTTCAAATATGGAAGTCACCAGAATACTCCATCTTGACTTTGCAATTTTTGTGCCTTTTTATGACTGAGTTTTACTTTTTATTTATGTTTCATGGAGAAAGGTAGCAGTATGGTATACCATTGCATACCATCACACATGCAAAAAAAATCCCCTCTATTTGAAATCAGAAGGAGGTGTGTAAGAAATAGAATTGCTTGTAGTAATTGTCTCCTCTTGTGTGTACAGGTACGATTTATAACCAAAATATGGCATCCCAACATCTCCTCTGTGACAGGAGCAATATGTTTAGATATCCTGAAAGATCAGTGGTAGGTATAATTTTACAATATGGTCTGTGAAGTCACATATGTAGAGCATATTTGTGGAGCAATTGGTGGAATGAAGATCGGCAGGGGAAACTGAAATACTCGGAGAAAACCTGCCCCAGCGCCACTTTGTCCACCACAAATCCCACTTGACCAGACCCAGGATCAAACCCGGGCTGCCGCGGTGGGAAGCCAGCCGCTAACCGCTTGAGCTATGGCGCGGCTAGAACATATCTTACAATACTTTATTCTTCCTCTCCCATTGTGGGTATAATTATTTGGTTTATTGTTACCTTCCATTCTGATTAATCATCTGGTAAGTTTAAGTAAATTGCAGTGTATGACATTACAGTGTAATTCTGTTGAATCATTGTACACTATAGGGTTGATCATTTAAAGCAGAAGAGACCCAGGAAACGCATGATCTTATTTAATTTATAATGTTTTATATTCCCATTTTCTTTCATAAAATGTATTGACTGTGATGTATAATTTACAAGTTAGTAATTACCCATACTATAAAGAAAAAGCAAGGAGAATGCTTTAGTGGTATGATATATCATCTTTCTATGTGCAATTTGATGCAAGTCATCTAATAACCAAACCTCTCCAACTGTCTCATGTTTTCTCAAATCTCCTCTTCAATTTTCCTTCCATGTTCCTTCTTCTGTATGACATCTTTCGTAACCTGCTATTCCCATCTTAACGTCAGTCTTCCTCTTGACTCTTAATCTTTTTGATTAATAGGCAATGTTGTCCTTGTACTTAATTAACCACCATTTCATGAATGTGTGTGGAACAGTGGAGGTGTAGCACTAGATGAAGGTGAGTGGTCAGCCTCATGCCCCAATCACTTTGCCCCTGGAGAATGATCCCCCAGTATCTGTATAGGAGGCTGGGTAGGCCATACAGCCAGTCTGTACACTGTAGAGAAGATAAAAATCTTACCTCTCCCAGAAATTTAACCTCAGCCATCCAACCCATAGCCCATCATTATACTGACTGAGCCATCCCAGCTTTTTCTTTTAGTTTCAAGTTCAAAACCTTCTTTGGGATTCTATCTTTGTTCGTACTTAAAAGTGCCATACTATCTCATTGTTATTTGTTAATTTATGTTTCAAGATATTTTTCTTTAAGTACTCTGTAACTTTTTTTGTTTTTACTGTCTCTTATGGTTTTTCCGTCTGTACTCAAAATGCTCACCTCAGCTGCCATTAGTCTACTAATATCTGCTGTGGTTCTTTTCTGGTGTTTCTGCTCCATATATTAATAGAGGCATGTCTTCAGGATTTCTTATTTCCGAAGGATATTCCTAACTGTTAACATTATCCTGCATTCATTATTCTTTCTGATGTGTATTAACAGGATGTGCAGCGAGAAATTATGTCATATATGAAAAAGTAATTTTTTTGAAGATATTAATCATCTTGCGCCCTTTTGTTCAGGTATACTGACTTTGAATAATTCACCACTCATCAGTTATATCTCAAGAAATTCCTTTTGCATAATATGTGATGTCACTTATTAGTACATATTGTGACGTTCGTAATTTATGTAACGTGCTTTGTAGTGTATCCTATCTATTCCAGGGCGGCAGCAATGACGTTACGAACAGTTCTGCTTTCACTCCAAGCCCTGCTTGCTGCTGCGGAACCTGATGACCCTCAGGATGCTGTTGTAGCTAAGCAATTCAAAGAGAACCAGGATATGTTCAGACAAACAGCTCGTCATTGGACGTTTGTCTATGCAGGAGGTACACGCAATTTTAGTGCAGACTCTTTGGCCATGTGCAGTGAAATCTACATTTGAGTTTCTTTTTTTTTGGGGGGGGGGAAGTTGATTTAGACACTAAACTGAGGAATATAACCTTGAGATTGTTGACTTTGGATCGTTGCAATTGAATATTAAATGAGAAAACATTGTACTGAGGAACATTAAATGGGAGTCTCACTGTATAATGGAATAATATTTTGCTTCTTACCTAAATTTTGAAAGAAGATATTAATTTGGAAGAAAAATGTAGAAGCCCTCCTATGAGGGTCACTGAAAATGGAATGGTCTAATTATCATATGTATAAAGTGATAAGAAAAGATGACATTAAATTACAAACATATAATATAATGAGAAAAAGTACCTCATACACATCATTAAGGTTCATTAGTAATTATATTTCTAATAACTGAGTTGTATTTTAAATCATTCTTACAGGTGGAGGAACCTCACTTTTATTTACTTCAGAGGAACCTTAAACTAAAAATAAAAATTTGGAAACCACTGGCCTATTGGACATGTGGATGACTTGATTCTTTTTAGTCTATATATATTTCACTGTGTTTATCTTTCATCATGAAGGAACTGTATTAACCTTTTAAGGGCAAATGTCTGATACATCAGCTCCTGAATAACCTGTGAAGTATATTGAAAGTCTCACTCTTTTAATTGAGTCCTTTTGGTGCCATGTGTGACTGCTTGACCCAAACAAAGCATGTTATTCTACTTTCCAAGGTTTCAGCTTATCTTTATATAAACAGTGCCTGCTTCAAATTTATTTTCCTGTGTAAACAACTGTTCTAATCATTTGCAACAATTCACTAATTCTGTGAACCCATCCAGCAGTAATGTTTTTCTTCTTCCCTTTTTGGCATCTGTTACAGTAGGACTGTTTTTCAAACTTGGTAATATGTAAAAGAGTTATGCCTTCTGAGATATAATGCCATCTAGTCCATTAGAAGTTCACCAGCATTTTGGAGGCACATGTCTCCATCTTCAGGGAGAAATAATATATGTGGGAAATAAAGTATGTGAGGGGTAGTGATGTAATGCTTATTAGAATCATGTCATAGTGTTCAGTGGCAGATTGCTATCAGTCATATGTGTGTGTTTATTAGTTGATTTGGCACCTGCACAGGATGCTGTTGGAGAACTCGGAAGATGATAATTGAAGATACTCCACTTCAAAATTCATCATCATCTGAAGAAAATTATAAAGATTTAGAGTGGCACCATAAACTCCCCTTTGATGAGGCATGTATGCACTAGATTGTTGGAGAAAAAAATGGGCTAAATAAAACTGCTACTCCCATTACTTACTTACTCATGGAGCTGAGCCCTTCTGGAGGAGCCGCCAATTCAACAGCTACTCAAGAATTTCCCAGCATTTTATGGAACCCGAAGGTTCATTACCATGTTCAGAAGAGCCCTCCACTGGTCCCTATCCTGAGCCAGATCTGTCCAATACATAACATCCCATCCTATCTCTCTTAAGATCCATTCTAATATTGTCCACCCACCTACACCTTGCTCTTCCCTGTGGTCTCTTTCCTTCTGGCTTTCCCACCNTGATTGCACAATACAAATTATGAAGCTCCTCATTATGCAGTTTTCTCCAACCTCCTGTCACTTATCTCTCTTTGGTCCAAATATTCTCCTTGACACCTTATTCTCAAACACCCTCAGTTTATGTTCCTCCCTTAATGTCAGAGACAAATTTTCACACCCATACAGAACCACAGGCAAAATTATAGTTCTGTAATTCTAATTTTTATGTTTTTGGACAGCAGACGAGAAGACAAAAGTTCTGGACTGAAGGGTAGCAATCATTACCCGAGTTAAATCTTCTCTTAATTTCCTCCTGAAGCAGCTTTTGATTTGTTATAATCGTTCCCAAATATCTGAACTGTGTCACATTTTCAAA
>NW_019743157.1:869295-914935 GCF_002891405.2 Cryptotermes secundus | reverse complement strand
ATTTGATTTTTAAATTAGCACTTTTTAAACCTTAATTCAAGTTAAAATGTCTATAAGATCTTTGTTCTCTTTCTTTTTCAAATTAAAATTTTTCAGGGTACATGCCCTATATCTACGGTGCTGCAGCGGCCACTTCTTGTTTTTATCGCTGTTCATGTGTTGTCTGTAATATACAAATATTTGTGTTACTATCTTATGTTATGTCTTGTTATGTTATTCTTATATGTTTATACTGTTATTTGTACTTACTCAGTGTAGGCGCTCTCTGTGTGTGTCGCTGCTTATCTTTAATACGTGTGCTGTCTGGTGTATTGTGTGCTGTGTTTCATGTTGGTGGGTGTTGGAGGGGGAATGGGTAGTGGGGAGGGAGGTACCATTAGTCTGTATAGATGATATATGATGATGGCCATTTAGGGCCGAAACATGTAGTGTGGAGGAGGAAAAAGAAGAAAAAACTACAATAAAATTGTTGCACTTAAGACGGTATTTGTCCATATATATAACCCAGTAGATTCACATCATCGGCATAGGTCAACAGCTGATGTGTCCCATTTAATTTCAGTCCCACCTGGTTTTCTTGAACCCTCCTGAAGGCATATTCTAAAGCAAAGTTGGAAAGGAGTGGCAATAAAGCATCTCCTTGTTTTAGACCATTCTGGATAGAAAATTTATCAGACAAATGTTTACCTACACGGACTTTACTATATGTTTCGTTTAAACACATTTTAATCAACCTAAATGGTTTCATGGGTATCCCAAACTCTATTATAATATTGTACAATACTTCCTGCTTGAGTGAATCATAGGCTTTCTTGACGTTTATGAATAGCTGATGTACCCTCTCATCGTACTCCCATTTTTTGTCCAATATCTGATGAATGCAAAAGATCTGATCTGTAGTTAATCTGTTACGTCGAAACCTACACTGATGATCCCCAGTAATTTCATCTTATATGGACTTAACCTTGAAAGAAGAATATTGGACAAAATTTTATATGAAGTTGATAGCAGTGATAGCCCCTTTAATTGCTACAGTCAGTTTTATCACCCTTCCTGTGAACTGGTACAATAGACTCCTTCCACTGATCAGGCAATTTTTCCTTATGCCAAATAGAAGTAATTAGATTGTGGATCTTAGAATGTAATATTTTGCCTCCTACTTGAATAAGTTCTGCTGGAATTTGATCATTACCTGGCGATTTATACCGTTTCAATTTTGCAATAGCACTTTCAACCTCAAAAGGGCTAGGATCAGGTATTAACGGCTCAGCTGTATGGATTTCTGTCTGATTAACAGCACTGACCCTATGTACATTCAATAATTGAGAGAAGTGGTTCCTCCACTTATTCAAAATGTTGTGGGAATCTGTAAGCAGATCACCATTCTCATCCTTCACTAAGTTACTGCTAGGCTGGTAACCCCTCTTAAAGCCATTTATTCCTCTATACAGGTCTCTAATGTTCTTGTTCTTACTGTTCATTGCAAGCTCATCAATTTTGTCTTTCAGATATTCCCACTTTTTGTTCCTGACATGCCTGATGGTTTCACGTCTTATATTGTTCAGATTATCCCCATTTAACTCGCTTGGATCCTGTAACCATTGCAATATGGCCTGCTTTCTTTGATCTAATAATTTTGAGCATCCTTCATCAAACCATGGCTTATGCTTCTTCGGTTCATAATAACCTAGACTCTTTAGCAGAAATTTTGATATTCTCTCTAAT
Organism: Cryptotermes secundus; assembly: GCF_002891405.2. Lineage (NCBI taxonomy): Eukaryota > Metazoa > Arthropoda > Insecta > Blattodea > Kalotermitidae > Cryptotermes > Cryptotermes secundus. The sequence goes on along the minus strand of NW_019743157.1, from coordinate 913,210 downwards.
AGTTTCCCAAGCTTTATTAACATCCACCTCAGTTTCCAAGTTTTCCAAAGCCGTGAACAATTTTGAGATTTCAACACAATACTGCTCTTTACCCTCTAACTTGTTTAATTTCTTGAGATTGAACCTCTCCATATGAACTCTGTGTGTTGTTTGTTTGCTCACTGCCTGTCTTTCCCTAACCTTTGCCACAACCAGATAGTGGTCAGTATCACAATCTGCTGCCCTGAATGATCGTACATCAAGTATACTTGAGTGCCATCTCCTATCTGTCAAAATATGGTCTGTTTGATTGTGTATCTTCCCATCAGGAGATGTCTTAAGTATATTTATGGATGTTACGATGTGGGAACATTGTACTTTTGACAGTAAAATTTTTTGATGTGGCAAACTTTACTACTCTGACTCCATTATCATTACTAATTTCATGCAAACTCTCATTCCCAATCATTGGTTTGAAAATGTCTTCCCTCCCTACTTTGGCATTGAAATCTCCTAAAAAAATTTCATACCAACAACCTTTTAGTATTATATATGATATCCTACCATTAACGAACTCTACCCTCTTAACTGCTGATACAGTTCTCTTATATACAAAAAAGCCTGTACCTAATTCATGATTTTCATTCCCCTTTCCATAGAGAAATGTATAGTCTCCTGTTGGTGCGATGCCACCTCCATCCCATCTGACCTCCTGTACTCCCGCTAAATCTAACTTATATTTTAAGATTTCTTCTGCCACTGCCCTGAGCGAACCTGCCCTGTACACACTTCGAACATTCCAAATGCCAAATCTCATACCCATTTTAGCCCCATGCCCAACCCCCAAGCTGGAGGGCCACCCGTTTTCAGCTGTCAGCAACCGTTTATTCAATATATTCGCATCTTCCCTCCAAAACTGGATGGCGTCTCCATCCGCAACCTGAGGACGTGCCATGCCGTGGTGACAAGGGCCCCACCTAACGTGGGCTACTCCCATTATTTTTTAAAATTTACCCCCTCATGATTTCTTGTTGCTGTATTTTCAAACTAATGGACCAGTTATTGTACAACAGGCAAACCATACCTGCAGCAAGCTGGCCAAGCACAAAACGAACTAGACATTACAGATACCCTAGAAATAAGTATGAAGGACCTATATATATTACTTGCAGTTGTAGTTCAGATGGGTCATGAGCAAAATTCTAGCATGACACTACATGGACCAAAGACGGACTCTGCCACATTCCATTCTCATCTGGTGTGATGCCATGTGATCACTTTCTCAGGCTTCTCAAATATTTGCATTATGTGGACAAACAGAACCCACCAATACAAGACAGAAGATCCTGGTTATGACACATTATGGGATACCACACATATATTTGACATTCTGAATTAAAAATTTTCAGCACTGTACCATCCAACAGAACATATGGCAATGGATGAAGTAATCGTAAAATTGTGAGGGAATTTCAGCACAGGAGAAGGGCATATTTTAGTAACACTGGCTACAAAGTGTTAAAATGAAGTGCTGAGGACTGTTATTCTCTTTTACTGAAGTTTTTGTAACATTGTGACATTACAATGTGCTGCTGTTTATTCGCTTATGGACAAGATTTCTGTGTTCTCCAGAAAGGGATGATGAGATGGCATAGCGTATACCACATAAATGAACAATGAGAATATTAGAGCAGTAACACTGACAGTGCAGACAAGAGAAGAATTATATTTTGTTAAAACAACTCTATGTACATGTCTGCTGGTCACGGTAGCCGAGCGGTCTAAGGCGTGCACTGTCTTCGCTCGCTCGGAAGCTGGGATCGTGGGTTCAAATCCCACTCGGCATGGATGTTTGTGTGCGTTTTTCTGTGTTTGTCTACAGGTAGAGGCCTTGCGACGAGCTGATCACTCGCCCAAGGAGTCCTACCGTATGTGTAAGATCTAGAAAAACCTAAGTGAAACGGAGTGTTTCGTGGAGGTAGGCCTAGGCCCAAATTGGGGCTGTAGCGCCACAGGGGGGAAAAAAAAAGTACATGTCTGGTGTATGTTTTTCTGATTATGTCAAAATATGTAGTATTTAGAGGCAATATCATGAAGAGAATATGACTGACAGTCTTGAGGTGATCCAGCTGCTTGCTTATGAAAGAATCTCAACAAAATAACAGACTTAAAAAACTAAATTTGAAATATGTAGCCCTAAACATGGTACTGGCATTTCCTTCATTACTGTTGAAATGTTTATAGTAACATGAGTTAGTGTCCATTTCCATTAGTTGGACAAGGCTGTGTTTTAAGGTCAGGTTGACATTGAAATGGAATGGGTTTTAATGGAGAAGTACAGAATTTAAAATGGTCCCATAACACAGCAAAACATTGTCAGTAAAACTATCAGTAGAGAAAATCCTGTCTGAATAATGTGTGAAAGTGCAAGTAAGAATGACACACTACTGGCAGTTATTTTATGAAGATTTATGTCAACAGTATGTGGAAGCATGTCCAAACAGAAGTGTAAGATTTAAGAAAGGAAAGTATGACAGTATAACATGATGGCAAAATTTTGATAATTTGCTCAGTATGTAAGTATAATTTGTAAGATTTGAGGCTTTCACGGCGGTGACTATGAAGAAAGCAGTCTTCTGGGATTTGGCACCGTGTATATATGGTGTTAACCGANGGAGGCGATACGTTCCTCCGAAACGTCGGTTAACACCACATATACACGGTGCCAAATCCCAGAAGACTGCTTTCTTCATAAGTATAATTTCATTGTGGTATTAAAGAAACTACACATTTGTTAATGTATGAATGTATGTTGCCTGACAGTATTGACAAAGGTACTTGTAAACAAGCTGCTGAGTGTATGAAGCCATAGGAAGAGAATTGGAGATGTTTTATTAATTATCTGGATTAAGTTAATTTTGGCAACAAACCAGTAGTTGTCAAGATTATTTAGGTATAAGGAATAAAGCTTTCATTTTTTGCCAGTCATAGTTTTTGGAGAAAGAGACCACTTGGAACGCACAGTCACGTACAGTATGTGAGGATAATATTAAAATTGGTCCTAGAGGAATAGGGTGTGAACTGGCTTAATATGTCTCATGATAGGGTCAAGTGGCAGGAATTAGTGGATGTGGTAATGAACTTTTGGGTTGCATAAAAGTTGGGGCATTTCTTTGTCAGTCAAGTGATCACATGCTGCTGAGAAAGGACTCTTTTATATGGAATTAGCTTTGAGCAGTGTAGGGATTTAGGAGAAATGTTTAAGATCTTTTTAATGACATAAAAGCTACAAAAGAAATTACTGAGAAGAATATAGAATGCTATTTTGTAGGATTTTAAATTTCAGCAGGACTGTATTGTATGTTTACTACTTACATAGTTAATTGCCTTTGTGTTGTAGGTTTTGTATCAGTCGTTAATGCATTAGGTTGTTTGTATGTACTTTAGTGTAGGCTTTCTTGAAATTTAACAACACAATTAACAAAACTGTTTTCAGGTCCACATAAAAATTCTGACTTTGAATTGAAGATTCGAAGACTTACAGATATGGGCATTGAGGATCATCAAGCAAGAGTAGCATTATCTTCATACAACTGGGATCTGGAAAGAGCCACTGAGCAACTGTTCAGTTAGTTAAATCTAAATAAGTTAGTTTGTGGTTGTAATCAGGGAGATAAGTCATGTTGGCTTCATGCTGCCATTTGCTACTCTAATATCCATACTGCTTTGTGTTTTTTATGAAAAACACGCAAGTTATGGTGATGTTTTGAAAAGAATCATTTCTTTTTAAAATTGGCAGTTTAGATCTGATATGTAATTTCCATATTATATTACGCGTCAAAAAAATCAAAGACACAAAATTGTACATTCATAGGGCACTGCATTTAATATAATTAAGGGTAGACTGGTCGTTATGTTTGAAACCACAAATGGACTTCAGGATACTGTGGTACATAAATGTATAACTATTCAGCAAACATTTTTAGTGCACATTGATACATTTCTTCCACATATATGATTTTCCAACAAACACTCTAAAATAAAATAGCATGAGTAATTTAAAAATTATATGAGTATTGTAGTATGATTTGGATGTGCTGAGAATTGTGACTTTCAGTAACGCATTTCACATCAGAAAGTAAAGTCAGTATTCTGTATGGAAGCAGTTCTCTTCCTCCCTATTAATGGTATGGATACCTAAGCATAAAAAATACCACTGTAAGATGTGTGCTAGATTCTGAAGACAGCAAACTGTTTATTATTTGTTCATTTGAGTGGAACATATCACATAAATTTTATTGTGTCTCGTCTAATAACCAGTGCTTGATTACGAATAAGAACAGGCAGACATGAAAATAATGTTTCTCCACACAAATGGTCATATTTGATAAACAGTTCTCTTGAGTCTTTGGATCTTAAAACCATAGACCACATACCACTTGTGAACTGTAATAGTTTTTCCTCTACAAAATTGGAATGAAACTTAGTAGGATGTGTGATAACATAAAAGTAATTATTTTTCATTCTGTTTTAGGTAGATGAACATATTACAACGTTTTGAGGATCTCTTTTCTTCAGGGGAGGGGGCAGGGCTTTAGTCATCATGCTCTGGAGTAAAATTTTTAGAGGAGGTTTCGTTCATTTGAATATAACTTGTTGGTAATATGTTCCATGCTGAAGAAACTTTTTTTTAATATCATACAGTGGGTCCAATTTACTCTTTTATTAAATTCTAATTACAGTAAAAGACAACAATATCAGAAAGTTGCAGCATATTACAATGTAATCTTGTTACGGTTATGATATGCATAACAAAAAGACCCCATCGGTATATGAGATAGTGAAAGTATAATAGATAATGAAATTACTTGCACATGTGCCAGTGTCTACGAGTACATGAAGAAAATTTTTGGCTTCTGATTTTGTATTGATGAGGTGTTAATCTGTTGTTCTGAGAATCTTCTAGGAGCACTTTATAATCTTAAGTGTAGCAGGAGTGCATCTGCAGTCTCATTTGATAACATAAGATCCTGCAATTGCAAAGTTTACATCTCCATTAAGAGAAAATATACTTAAGACCAAAACACAACTTTGTAGTATAAACTGAAAATAGAAAGGTAAAGGAAACTATTTCCAAAAATTTGACACAAAAAAAGGCACAGACATCTGGAAGAAGCTGGAATTTAATACTTTCAGCCTCTGAATATTTCACAGGTATTTATATGTTCCACATGATAGTGAAATTGTGTAGGCTTTGATTTGTTTAAGTTATATTTTATTGTACGTATTACCTTTCATAAAGGGTAGCTGCAAGGGGAGGCTCACTTTGTTTTCTATTTATGATTCTTTGTCTGGATGTCATGTTTTCAAAAAAATTTTCCACAGCTGACCTAACCATCTTGTTTCAAGAGATAATCTGTGCGCAATTTAATACATATGGAATATAGTTGATCTGTTCATCTGACCCAGTAGGGGTAGCAATTTCTGAACAGCCTTTATCAATACTTTATATCATAAATTTCACATTAAAACTGGAACATACGGAATAATCTTACCATTTTTCTCTGTTACAATTGATTGAACTTTGCTCTTTACCATGTTACTCATGCAATCCAAAAATACCTCAAAACAGATTTACAGAACTTGAGATAAATATCCTTACTTTGTACATTTTTAGATATAACAAAATATCTGAGATAAAGGAAATTTGTATGAAATCAATGAAGAGATGAAAAGAATAAATAAAATACTGATAATTGAAATGTTTTAAAACTTATGTTGTAAGTTTTTTGCATTTGCCACATTTCATTTGAACATCTTTGATTTTCAGTATAATGTTTTGATCTTCCATTTTACATGATGATCTAGACTGCTGTTAAGATTAGGTCTTATCGTTACTCGTCATTGTAAGATCCTCAGATTTCATATAACCTGTTGTTTTATCAGCCTATAGGGAATGCCACTTGTTAGCATTGAGAGTAGGAGTGAAGTGTAATGATTTATAAGGACTATATTATCACACACTCAAAAGTGAGGAAGTTATTAATTATTGAGCAGAAATTGGTATCGATGTGTAAGGACTCATGAGAAACAGAAAGTACAGCGAGATTGTTTGTGAGCACGCATTCAAGTGGAAGAGTGACAGTCCCTGATCAAGCTGATCTAACACACAATCCAGAAGTTCTCTTCAGGAAATTCTAGCCAGAAAATGTCCTGTAAAGTTAGAACTGCAAGATTCATTGCTGTCCTTTACAATGCAGATAGCAGTACCCTTCATGTATGGAAGAATCTCATGTGTTTCTGTTTGTTTGTTGGAATGCTAGCACTGGGTGTTGGGTGCTACTAAATATCTCCATTTCCATTCAGGTGAATTAACTCTTGACATGCTTTGCCTTTTACTTTATAGCTGTCAGTACAATGAATGGATACAGCCTGGATAACAGGTCAAATTCCGGACACAGGGGCAAGGATTTATTTCTCAACTGGGGAGAGGGTGTTTCCTCTGGGCATAGAGCTGGCAACTTACCTTCAACTAGTGCTGAAGATAAGAATGTATGGAGCTTTACCACAGGGACTTTACGTTTTTAATTTATTTTGATAAAGAATTCCTGTGTGTGTGAGATTTTTGTTTAAAGTCTCCATCCCGCCTACTAGTGCCAAGGTCAAGAATATGTAGATCTATACATCCACTCCCCCATACATCTTCATGGCATAGTGCTCAATTAGTTAAACATGGGGACAATTTTAACTTTTACCTTTACAAGTTTCTTACCTCATGACACTGTAAACTTCCCAGCAAACAGACTGGTAAGTGTAAGTGTAAACATGTATAAGTGATTTCAAGAGTATGAGTAATTCTGGAAGGCTGTAATAATGTTATTTCTATGACAATATAACCAACTTGCATAATTGTAATGACAGCTTATTTCGAACAGAGAACTGGTGTCATGTGTATAAGCTACTGGTTTTAATTGCACTCAAGTTTGCTTACAAGCTGAAATTTTTACAAAACTTTGTTGTACAAAATTTTTATCAGAAAATTTCATTGTGTATATATACTTGAGTGGAAGACAATCTAAATGAAAATTGCATTTGATGCTCCAAGTACTGCAATCATTTAAATATTTGTAATATACTGTTTACTGTACAGTTACTTTCATATGGTAAACTTTTATAGATCCATGTTTTCTTGACCTTGGCGCAAGTTGGTCAGCTTCACGCCCTGGCTGCTTTACCCCCGGTATCCATTGGATAGGAGGCAGGGTGGACCCCAGAGCCAATCTGAATGACATGGAGAAGAGAAAGTTCTTGACCTTACTAGGACTTGAGCTCTGACTCCTCAGTCGTCCAGCCCATTTGAATAATTAGCTGATCTACATGACACAGTTGCATCTGGCTATATATTTTTATCTCATCCAAAAATTATTCGTTTAATTATTCCAGTTCTTTGCAGAACATAAAATGATACAGCATTGGTGAATGTAACATCCCAGAATTCATTCAGGAATTACAATAAATCTGTTATCTTATGTTCAAACTGTACTTTTTCTACTGTTGATAATGGGTCCAAATTTTTATTTTAAATTCTTTATTGATTTTTTTTTTTATTCTATTGATTCCCTTGAACTTACTTAAAGAAAATGGCCTGAGTATTTTCTAGTTTAGAAACTATGATGCTAAGTTGAGTGTCAGAGCTCCAGTCCTTCTTAAATGCACTAGGTTTAATTTCCTGTTTCTTCATTTAAGCTTATGTAGGAGAGTGTAGAGTTTTATTCACTTACAAGTTGCAAATACATATATACATTTTATATGATGAACAGAAAAATGGACATACTATATTCCCAATATAAAAATAATGTTAAAAGAATCAGGTGATTGCTTTGTGTGGTACATTGTTATAAATTGTTTTATATTCATTGAATTAGAATGCACATGTAACATTTGTTAATTCTGTATTTTAAAATTAATCAGACCATAAAATTTACTTGAATACATAGAAGTAATTGGGTTGTGTTCTCTCTGTTTAGATAGTTATATTTCATATTGAAATTTTAGATTACAATCAACCTGCAACCATGAATTCCACACTGATATTTTAACTTTATATTTATTTGTGCAATTATGGTTATTAGCATAGCTGTAGAATGCTACTGCATATGGACATACCAATCCTCAACAGACATACAATGTTCAGTATTGCATTCTATTTTCTGATGGTTTTGTATTCAATTTTGTGTCCCCATCTTTGAAACTGGAAAACCTGCAAAATGCTATTCTTATGACAATTGATACAGAGTGATATTACAGACTCAAATTCAGAACAGATCAAGTTGAAGAGCTGAAGACTGGATGCCTGCTGCACTGTCTCTATCATCCTGACTCTGTGGATATATAGTTTTGCATTTTTATAGCCACAAAATTTAGAATGAATTTGAGGCAGGAAACGGTACAGCAGAATCCCACTGTTATGTGTCTTTCTACATGTACATATAATTTTTATGGTTTATAGAATTTTGTAATGTTTATCTTACCAAAGGTCCAGAGATAGGGACTAGCTCCATTAATTGGGCCCAACTGAGTAGGTTTTACCTGAAGACAGAGACAGAATCCAGTTTCCGAAGTATTGTTTTGAAAAATAAACAGGACTGTTTTTTGATAAAGACAAGATGATGGTTAATGTCCAAAAACATAATATTTGTACTAATGTACCAGTGTCACAAACATTTAGATCTTATTAAGGAAATTTAGCTATTTGTTCTGATAAAAAAAAATGAATCCAAAATCAGTGTTATAACTGACTTCATTAGGTACCTTTAATTTCAATACCTTTCCCACCTATGACATTACATTTTAGCTTGAATATACTTGAAGATTACTGTTTATATTGGTTAAAAAAACTGTATTTGTTTAAAGAGAGGATGGACAGATGGAAGGTATTAGTATGCTCATTCCTCCAAAAATTCATTCTAAGTGTGACCAGTTATCATATGTACCACGAGGTTTAACACACAAAAACTCTGCATTCTGCCCACAGAGTGTATTTGTGTTTTTCATAGGTTCTCACACTAAACAGTGATTGTTTCCCTAAACATTAACCAGCTGATTTTTATAGCAGAGACATAATGTATTTCCTCTAAAACACGAAACAAATTATTATATACGAGGGTTGTACTGAAAGTCATCAGCAACAATTTTTAGTAAACATGCTTTATTATTGACAAACCAAATACACCACTTCAATCTACAGATCTTTCTTTATTTTTCCATAAAATCGCCACTTCTTTGTACACATTTCTCCCAATGTTCTGGAAGTTTGAAAATTCTCCTTCTGTAAAGTTCTGTTCCAGTCATCCGAAGACACTGACACACTGCTTTTTGAATTGCCTCCCTTGTCTCAAAACGTCCATGCAGCTGATCCTTCACAAATCCGAAAAGATGGTAGTTGGAGGGTGCCAGATCAGGGCTATAGGAGGCGTGTGGAAGAACTTCCTACCCCATCTTTGCAATTGCTTCCAATGTGAGGCGAGTGGCATGGGGGTGAGCGTTGTCATGCAGGATGATGATGTTTCGTCCTGGATGTTTATCGCGCAATGCATGATGAAGCTTGTGCAGCGTCTGGACATAACGAGCAGCATTGATGGTTTGCCCAGGTTCCAGGAATTTGGCCAGAATAAGCCCCTTTGCATCCCAGAAGACTGCCCATCATCTTCACAGCTGATGGCACTGTTTTTACCTTATTTTTTGATGGAGAATGCAAATGGTGCGGTTTCGTGTCAGGCTCAAAATGGTGAAACCAGCTTTCGTCACCTGTCATAATACAGAGCAAAAAATCATTGCCTTCGTGTCAATATCTCTGCAGAAATTCTGAGGTGATGGCTTTTCGCTGACCTTTGTGGTCTTCGGTCAATAACCATGGGACCCAACAAGCACAAACTTTCCTATAGCCAAAGCTTTCAATCATCTCCTGTACTGCACTGTGCCCTATTCATAGTTTTTGGGCTATTGTGTCCACAGTCACATGCCTGTCATCTTGAATGATCTCATCCACTCTTTCCTTGTTGCGTTCAGTTGAGGCCGTTCGAGGACGACCGCTCCAAGGCTCATCTTTGATGCTGGTGTTCCCATCTTTAAAATGTTTCACCCATCTTCGAACATTGCTTGCACCCATGCACACACTTCCATAAGCATGCTGAGGTCTCTGGCGAATTTCTGCAGCAGGGATTTCCTCTTTCACAAGAAATTTGATGACAGCATGCTGGTGAAATGACATATGGCTGTCGGCTATTTTGTTAGGAGTGATACTGGTCACGTGATGCAAGCTATTGATGTCACAAGACACTCAAGGTTAACACAACAGCTGGTTCCACCTACCACCATACTCTCTTTCATCTGCTGTTCCTAGGTTGCATGCAAAAAAAGTTGTTCATGACTTTCAGTACGACCTACGTATTATTTAGAAGTCAGTCTTTAAAGTGTTAAATGTTATAAACCATTTTAATTCAAAATGTCATGGCACACTAGTTGAGAAACTTGTGCAAACTGTAAGACTAACATGAAATGTTAGCATGTGATGACAGAAAATAATATTAACAGAAATAAACACTCAGTCATTATACAGAGAAAGCCTGCAATTATCACTGTGATTGTCTTTGTGTTTAATACCTCACTATAGTCTTGTCTACACACTGAGGGTTTTGGCATAATTTTAAGTTGTAGATGTATTTATAAAAGTAATGCATTTATACCTTGTAGCTGCTATTGGCTTTGTAATACTGTCAGTAGCTAGACTACATAATATTCAATGTCAGATGACAGATGAATGATAAATTGTAAATGATTTGGAAGGAAGAGGTCATAGCCCAATTAAGGCATTATCATGGCATCCTACCTGGAGGGACTGAGGAAAACCACAAAGGGTCTCACTCAGGCTAATGAAGTCCCAGCCAAGATTCATACCAAACACTTCTTGAAGGTGAATCAAGAGTGTTGCCACTATGCCAGCCCTTTGGTGTAGTCATATAAAAGCAAACTTTACTTCATGATGTTCCTGGTATATCTACATTAGTTTGAGTGGAATGCAATCTGTCAGCATAAATTCACTTCTGTTAAAAAAAACTGTTATTTTAGTCCGCAAGCAAACTATACCGACCAAACGACCGCCGCTTGTTGGTGAAGTTTAGTGCCAACCTTTGTGGATAGAGGGTGTCGCTTGATCAACGCAAAGAATCCCCATGGCCATTAATTTCGGTTTTCTAGACTGGAGCTGCTATTTCCTTGAAATAGCTCCTCAATTATCATCATGAGGCTGAGTGGACCCCATTCCAGACCCACTTCTTCTCAGAAAAAATCCGGTAGCACCAGGAATCGAACCCGGACCTTCAGATCTGTAGCCAGGAACTCTGACCACTAGACCATAGAGGCAGTCAAATTCACTTCTGTTACTAACAAAATCTGAATAACTTTTACTTTTAATTTTATGGCATTACAAAAAAAACTGTACATACATACATTCCCCTGTATTTATAAGAACAATTTGTATCTTCATGTATTCCAGTATCAAAATTTAAAACTGCTCCCTCATAAAAATCTTGCTCACCACTGTATTTTATACCAATGTATATAAAGCACAAGATAGCAGACATGCATATTTTCACCCATACTAAAGTCATAAAATTACAATAATCTTTACCATTTATTCCTCCCACATTATGTGCAAGATTAAATCCTCAATCAAAAATTCTAACACAACATTTAAAACATTGTACTATAAGTTTCTTACCAAATGTTATGCTTTTAGCAGGATCAACATAAAGTAAATAAAAGATATAGGATGTAATGAACTTAAGCAGGACAGAAATAAGGTACTTTACAGGGTACTGTGAAACAATGAAAACACCTGACATGTGCAGGCCACTATTCCTTCAAAAAGGCCTTTATAAACTGGAATTTGCAGTTTCCTGAAAGCTGCAATGACATTCTATATAGCACGTCCACAAAGTAAGTTTCTCACTCGTCCCACAGCTAGCAAACCTTATATTGCGCGAAGCGACTGCACGTACGTGATAGAGCAATGACGTAGCATGGTGCATGCACAAAAGGAATTTCCCGCATTCCCACAGTAGCATTGTTGCAGCTGTTGAAGATGGAGGCTCTTATTCCAGCTCCCGCCGACTGTGAAGTGCAGTCAGTGATAAAGTTTTTGAATGCACAGAGCATAGCACTGATCGAAATTCATCGTCAGCTGTGCCGGGTCTATGGGCCTAACGTCATGAGCAAGCAGATGGTGCGTCGCTGGTGCAGACAATTTACAGCAGGTCGACAAAGTGTGCATGATGAGAAGCACAGTGGGCGGCGATCCATCATTACAGACAACCTGGTGGAACTTGTGAGGGAACGCATTATGGAGAATCGTTGTGTCACAACTATGGAACTCAGCAGTCATGTCCCGCAGATTTTCCGCTCCTTGTTGCACGAAATTGTCACGGAGCACCTGTTGTTCAGGAAATTGTGTGCCAGGTGGTTGCCGAAGCAACTGACACCAGAACACAAAGCGCTTGGAAACAGCATTGACATTTCTGCAGCGGTACCATGATGATGGCGACGAGTTTCTGGACTGGACCATCACAGGTGATGAAACATGGATCGCACACATTACCCCAGGAACCAAGCAGCAGTCAATGCATTGGAGTCACAGTGGATCCCCCTGTAAGATGAAATTCAAGCAGACGTCGGCGCGGAAAGTCATGTGCACAGTATTCTGGGACAGATGGGGCATTCTCCACGTTGAATTCCTGACCAGAGGTGAGACGGTGAATGCTGAGCGTTACTGTGAAACACTGCAGAAATTGCGACGGGCCATTCAGAACAAGCGGTGCAGGATGCTTAGTGCCGGCATTGTCTTCCTGCACGATAATGCTAGGCCGCACACGGCTCGACGGACAGCAAGTCTCCTGCAGGAATTCAGCTGGGAGGTGTTTAATCATCCACCCTACAGCCCGGAACTCGCTCCCAGTGATTTCCATCTTTTCCTACACCTCAAGAAATTCCTGTCCGGTGAGCGTCAGCATTTTGAGAATGACAGAGGGGCAGAGATGGTTGTCACACAGGGGTTCCAATCCCAGGCGGTAGACTTGTATGACACAGGTATTCAAAAGTTGGTCCCACGGTATGACAAATTTCTCAATTCCGGTGGCGATTATTTGAAAAATAGCTGAACATGTGCTGTATCTGTTGCAATAAATATTTCCATGAAATTGTTTTGTTTCTGTAAACAGCCCCAGGGAAACTTACTTTGTAGACGAGCCTCGTATTTCTTAATTTTAACTACAGGTCCCTTTCAGAGTAAGTATCCTCTTCCTCCATCTGCTCTGTGAAATTTCTGTAACTTCTAAATAGTCATAAGTATTACAATTCATTTAAACATGTAGATGCTCATCGTTTTTTCTGACAATGCTGCCAGGTACTGGTTATTGTTCACTTGCACTGAACACAAATCTATCACTGGTTGAGATGCTGGACAGCTAAGTACCTGCCGACCTGATGATATACTCCATAAAGCAACACATTTCAAGCTCTCTTGATGAGCTGCAACCAGAGTATCTCCTGGTACAGATACCTGACAAGCTCGTGACAGGAGATTCTGACTTCTACTGCCCTGAAATGTGTGAACAGGATTACATATAAGGCAAGAATCTACACCAGCAGTTACCTCTGGTAGTTGGCACACGATGTGTCGTGAAAGTGGATAACGAACGCTTGGACGTGTTGATATCAGCACATGACCAGAATTTTTATCATAGCATAGTGACACAAATGGTCCATCAAAGGGAAGCTGTGAACCCACATACTCTACATCACGATGTTCATATGCCCAACACGAGTTCAGCCTGCAAGCTAAAAACCCACCTCGTGCTAATGTTCTACCAGGACATGTTGGTACTGCAGCTAATGATGTAACTGGGGATGAATCCTCTGGTGAAGTTATCCTGCATATAGGTCCAGCTGTAGATCTTACATCATACTGGAGGACTGCTCCATTATTTGTGCCAATGAAAAACAAATTTGAATTATCAGCATCCCAACAACAACTCCACAACTGACTGTCTGTAGTATAACTCTGAACAACTGTATTGCTAGCTACGTTAAAAAGTTTAGCACATCGGTCCAGCGACACACTAAGCAACATGTCATTACGCAGTGGATGGAAAGCCAAGTCTCTAATTGCTCTCGGATGCAAGAAAACGAACTGTGTTGGCCGAAACTCCACAGCATCAATTTTCTTAATTCCATAACCAGAAAACAGGGTATTTGTTGAGCGTTGAGACACAATAAGAAGGTTCAGAAACTTGTCATATGCCAACACACGACAGCCACCTTCTCTGCAGATTTCAACACTACGATAAAGAGCCAAATTTTGATGTGATGACTCCTGTGACACGAAGCCACCTACTTGTGTAGACTGTCTTGTGCCACATCCCTGTGTTTCTTGTATCTCTGATAATTTCTGTCGCAATTTTATTAACTGCTGTTGATGCAGTTGCTGATTCAGTTTTGTTCTTGCCAATTCCAATTCTAATTGGTGTTTCTCTCTCTGGACCCCTTCCAGCTCCTCTCGTAACCTGTCTCTTTCTGCAGTATCAAGAACTTGCAATTTACGAGCATAATGTATACGGATCTCCTTCATGCTGGCTTTCTTATTGCACTGTGGACACCTTCTATGCCCTGCTGCACATCCTATCTGCAACCAACGCAAGATGCAGCTGTGACCAAAGAAATGTCCGCATCGCAATGATGCTAGGCGATGACTTCCGGAGTTGCACCATACATCCATGCATATTGGACATGTTCTTCCATCATCACCTTCATTCTCTTCATCAGAGTTTACTTGTTTCATGCCATGACCTGTGAAACGAATTTCATGTTTCATATATTTCATTTTATACATAAGCTTATATGGATACTCCTCATTTTGTGGGGCAGTTGTTAAAAAAAAAAGTTGTAGACAGTGAAATAACATTAATAAAACATAACAAAATAGTGAAGATTCCCTATGTGCTCAAAAACTGACATTAGTAGATGCGCAGAAGAGGTTGCATGGGTAAGCCAAATTTTCCCTTTTCCATTCCCATTCCCACTCACTCACCCACACAATAGTCTACTCCCTTCTCTCTGCCTCTCCTGATTGGCCAGCAAGCAATTCACACTGAAGTGAGTGCTAGTAATTGAAATAAGTCTAAATTAGTTGACCCCATTCAAATGAAATTACATACAATGAGGAGTACCTGTATATGATTCATATGACTTCAACATAATGCAGTTAGATGTACTTATATAATACTAGCAACACACAACCGGGATAGCACAGTTGGTATAGCAACGGGCTAGAGGCTGGACGACTGTGAGGTTGGAGTTGGAATCCTGTTAGGGACAAGAATTTTCACTTCTCCATGTCGCACAGACTGCTCTGGGGTCCACCTACCCTCCTATCCAGTGAGCACCAGGGACTATTTCCCCGGGGGTAAAGCGGCCGGGGCGTGAAGCTGACCACTCACCTCCAACTAGTGCTAAGGTCAAGAAAACATAGATCCATACATATGCCTTCATGGTGTAGGGCTTAACTGGTTAAGCACAGGGACAACTTTACCTTACCTTACCAGTAACACAGCAATTCTTTGTTACTTACACTACTATGCAATTTTTGCAAGATAAGTTGTAGGTACATATTGATTATTAGTCATCAACAAGGCTCATGCATCTGAAAAGCAACAAACGATATTTTAAATATATACAGGCACCTTCACCAAGTCTGATTTACAGAAATATCCAAGAAAGTAAATAAGCATGTTAAGCACATTACATAAATATATACCAAGCAAATCCAAAGTGAAAAGTTACATTATCAACATGAGTGGTTACCATAAAATATATAAAAAATATATGTATATGATATATACAGAGTGCAGCTGCAATGATGCCAGGCATATGTGGTTATGTTCTTCCAGCTGAGAGTAGTTCAGTAAGTAGTTCTATTACATTTGGGGAAAACATTATCAAAATCTAATTACTTGTACTACTAAATTAAACACATTAAACTGAGATAAACATTACAAGTAATACTAGCAAAAATTATTTATGGAGTTACACCAGAGATGTGTGTAGAAACATGTGTTCATTACTGTTATCTGATTTTAATCAGAAATGGAATGTGTAAAATTAGTAAATTCCCCAAACTCAATTTTCATGAAAATCCATTCAACACTTCTCGAGTTATGTGCGTGGGGACAGAGAGATATGGCAAAGTCAATAGGTGCATTTTTTGAACTTCTTGCTTCAAATGCTCAAAAAATTGGTTTAATTATCCCATTTTTCATTGCCTTTACATAATTATTCCTTCTACAACATAACTTAACAAGGACACATTAGGTGTGTATAATTTCCTAGTGCGGGAGCAGTGCATCACGAATTATTATTATTATTATTCTTCCAACAACTTACTTTTCAACTGGTGTTGAGATGTTGGAGGTGATGATTTCTCTTGCTGCATAGAACTTTGATCCAGTACTGCAGCATTAGGTGGAGATGTCATTGGCTGAGAAGCTGCAGATGCAATCTGCAACAGTTGATTGTTGAAATAGTTAGTGTTAAGTAAGTACGAGTACTTCCTACTGGTTATGTCTTGTAACTGACCATCTACACTTATCACAGTAAATCTTGCTACTTCATTACAAGACATATTTTGATTCATCAGCCATCTTCAATACCAAAAGCTGAAGTGTGTCTGCCAAAGAAGTTAAACAAATCCATTGTGATAAGTGTGAATGGTCAATTAGAAGAACCAACCTTGATAACACACCAATACCTCCTGCTGGTTTATTTACACATTAAAACTGTGATATCATTTTATAAGATATATCTTAATTACATCAGGAATATTATATTAATTTTTAGTAACATTTTCTTTTTTCACTAGCTCTACAGCCCTCTTAGACCCTTGCCTCTGATTTTCAGTTTCATGATCATTTTACGTAGGTCATACTGAAAGTCATGAGCAAGGTATTTAGTAAAGTAACATGCTTTATTATTGACAAACCAAATACACCACCTCAGTCTACAGACCTTTCTTTATTTTCCCACATAATCGCCACTGCTTTGTATACATTTCTCCCAGCGTTCTGGGAGTTTGAAAATTCCCCTTCTGTAAAATTCCATTCCAGCCATCCGAAGACACTGACGCACTGCTTTCTGAATTCAGCATGCTTATGGAAGTGTGTGCATGGGTGCGAGCAGTGTTCAAAGATGGGAACACCAGCATTGAAGATGAGCCTCAGAGCAGTCATCCTCGAACAGCCTCAAATGAACGCAACAAGGAAAGAGTGGACGAGATCATTCGAGATTACAAGCGTGTGACTGTGGACACAATAGCCCAAAAACTTGGAATAGGGCACAGTGCAGTACAGGAGATGATTGAAAGCTTGGGCTATAGGAAAGTTTGTGCTTGCTGGCTCCCGCAGTTATTGACCGAAGACCACAAAGGTCACATTCGAAGCAATTCCAAAGATGGGGTGGGAAGTTCTTTCACACCCCTCCTATAGCCCTGATCTGGCACCCTCTGACTACCATCTTTTCGGATTTGTGAAGGATCAGCTGTGTGGACAACGTTTGAGACAAGGGAGGCAATTCGGAAAGCAGTGCGTCAGTGTCTTCAGATGGCTGGAACGAAATTTTACAGAAGGGGAAGTTTCAAACTCCCAGAACGCTGGGAGAAATGTGTACAAAGAAGTGGAGATTATGTGGAAAAATAAAGAAAGGTCTGTAGATTGAGGTGGTGTATTTGGTTTTTCAATAATAAAGCATGTTACTTTACAAAAAATTGTTGCTCATGACTTTCAGTACAACCATCTTATAAATGGTAGCACTCCTTGGACAAGTGACTAGCTTGTCACAAGGCCTCTACCTAAACACAGGACAAGACAAACACAAAATAAATACATACACATACCAAACATCCATGCCTTGTGTGGGATTGGAACCCATGATCCCAGGTTACGAGCAAGCAAAGATGGTACATCCCTTAGACCGGTCAGCTACCATGACCGACTTAGTAATAATATATCAACTACTACAGTAAGAAAGATATATTGGAAATAATGACTGAATAACAGAAAGATTATGAATTTGCTAGAAATCTGGACAAATCTTTAAGAGAAAGCTAGGAAAATAACTAAACACAAAATGACATTTCAGACTGTGGTCTTCTGAATTATGACACCATGTAGCTGGTGATTACCAACACTTCAGGGGAGCCTGCCTGAAGGCAACAGGTTCTTCTGAAACCTGATTACACTGTGTCATAACCCAGAACATCACAATCAAAACCAAACAGTTTTCATATCCATCCAGGTTCCTCATTCCACTTTTACAGTGCGAGCAGCTGACTTTAGTGACCACCATACAGACCGCCTTCAGTCAAAAGGCCTCTGGTGAGACTGAACATCAAAACTATATATATCTCAACAAAAAAGAAAGTCCACTTTTTGAGACCAATGAAAAATGATGACCTTATGGTCCTAGGCATGTACTGTACGCAGCACGAATGACAAGGTGTATGGTGGGCAGACCTGCAGCACTACTGAGACAATGTATAATGACTGTGGTCATCATTTTTCATTGGTCTCAAAAAGTGGACTTTCTTTTTTGTTGAGATATACCGTATTTACGCGTGTATAGGCCGCGTGCGTGTATAGGCCACAGCACAATTTTCAGACAGAAATTATAGAAAAAATAATTTTCTTGGAATATTATTTCAGGAGTAGAAATTATTCCGAAATTTGGCAACATTCATTTTTTTTAAATGAAGTGTGATTTCGAATATAAGCCGCACCCCAGTTTTCCTCTTGAATTTTTGGCAAAAAATGTGCGGCCTATACATGCATAAATACAGTATATAGTTTTGATGTTCAGTCTCACCAGAGGCCTGTTGACTGAAGGCGGTCTGTATGGTGGTCACAATACATACAACTATACCATCCAGGCAAGTCAGATATGACATAGCATCCAATAAACTTCAAGGACACCACATTACTGGCAGGAATGACAGGCTACATGGAATGCGCTATTGAGGCAGCCAATGAGCTCCAGCTGCACCCCAGTAACTTCAACAGAGGTACAAAATTCCTTCCCAGCCATACATGGTACCAGACCACATACTTAAAAGAGCAGCTAAGCGAACTTAAAAAATATTGTATGGAAGACCCAATAACAGGCAACATTAATTCAAATGACTGATCAACTGTTCCCCATGTGGTCTTTGCTTGGACAGGACATCACTGATCTTCTAATTCTGCCCACTGTTCCCCGTGCAGTCTGGATTGAGTTAGACAAGAGCTTTGTGAACACGGATATGCATTGCAAACATAACATTCATCATATCAAACCCTTGATGATGGAAACACAGAGAGTCTGAAATATCCACAATGACTTAGCTGATTGCATGTAAAGACTACACTGTATTACAAGACTGTGTTTCAAACACCAGTCCACATGGTGGGAAGACTTCTCTCAAGGTAACACTCTCTCCACGATTAATTATATAAAACAAAAAAAAAACAAACTCCGTGATTTTAGTCCGCAAGCGAACTATACCAACCGAGCGACCGCTGCTTGTTGGTGAAGTTAGTGCCAACTTTTGCAGATAGAGGGTGTGGCATGGTCAGTTCAACAAATCCCCACAGCTGTTAATTTCGGTTTTCTAGACCGGAGCTGCTATTTCCTTGAAACAGCTCCTCAATTATCATCACGAGGCTGAGTGGACCCCGTTCCAGACCCACTACTTCTCCGAAAAAATGTGGTAGCACCGGGAATCGAACCTGGACCTCTGGATCTGTAGCCAGGAACGCTGACCACTAGACCAAAAAGGTGGTCTTAATTATATAAAATCAATTATAATTTAATATGAATTATACTTTTATAAGCAGAATGCTTTTAGGGAGTCATGGTAGCTCAGTCGGCACAGAGATTAGCTATGAGCTGGATGGCTTAGGTTCCATTCCCAGCAGGGGAAGATTTTTCTCTATACCACAGTGTCGAATGCCAGCTCTATGGCCCACCCAGCCTCTTATACAATGGGCATTAAGGGTTCTTTCCCCACCAACAAAGTGGCGAGGGCATGAAGCTCACCACTCACCTCCATCTAATGATGAGGTCAAGAATGGTTGAACTACACGTCCATGCCCATATATACATTCATGGCATAGTGCTTAATTAATTAATTAATTAAGCACAAGGACAACTTAAAAAAAAATTTTTTTTTTAGAAACACTACAATGAAAAGAAGTTAATATATGTAGGAAACAACTTCTGCAGGATAATGAGACTCATACGAACTTAACTACTTCCCTTCCCATAGTAATATTTTGGGTCTTCAGTTAGTAGAAGTATTTGTTACAGTAAAAATTTTTCCTTCCTTGTAGAGTAACTTCATTATTTTTCCAACATGTGGGGTGACTTTTCATGCCTCTAAATGTTCATCTTTTTATTTGTGCTTTCATTGAAACAAACCTGCACATTGGCACCCTGAACATCGAGTGATGCTTCCTGCCTTTGTATTGGTTGTGCTCCTTCGCCAGTAAGCACTGCATCATCTCCTTCTGGTTCTGTAACACACATAAACCAAAGTGTCAACTAATAAGTATTCATTACAGTTCACCAATCTACTAAAGAAATTATTAGTGATTTTCTATCTTTCATGGGAGCTTGTATCTAATTTCATTTATTTATTTATCTACATTCTTGTTTGATGACACCATGTTGTGGCAGGCTGATTCGACGACACTTCCATTCCCCAAACCTTCGTCAAACTAGTTCATCACAAAATGATATTATTACTAAAGCATAAAAAAAGGGCCAGGAATTAGTATTTTCATTAATGCATTAACACAGCATTTGATATGAACACACGATATTGTCAAACTGTAATATGATTAGTGTAATGGCTGGAAAGGATATAGAACCAAGTGATCATGGACTAATGTGAAGTATTATAGCAGCATTTACCTGGGTAGACTTGACGAACACCATAAAGAAAACTGTCAGATAATCAGTGTCCCAGCCAAGATTCTATCTGGGCACTTCCTAAACACAAATCTGAACCTGCTCATTAAGATATAGCAGATGATCAATTAAGTCAGTGCTGTGGGCTAGAGCAAGACTTCATGTCACTCAAAGCACAACACATACAAGAGGCACTTGACAGCAATAAAACTCTGTGATATTACATAATTTCAGGGTATCAAGAATAAATAAATAATTTCAACACCAACTTTTCAAAGAATTGATACGTACTTAATGGAAAGAGTGTAAGGGTATATGAGAAGCTAAAACCTATTTCAAAATTCTACAAACTTTAATCTTTAGATGAGATTTACAATTTGCGCTTTTATTTTTATATGTATTCTGAGAATGACCTGAAACACTGTAGAAAGGAACTGGAAACCTTGCAATATATTGCCATCACAGAGAATGGCCAATAATAAATATACATTAAGTCTTTAAAGGCAAAAGTTTACTTACATACTTTAAACCAGGTCCCTACCTTAAACAAAACATCTTCACTGATGGGTTAACAGAACTTTACACATAAAAAAAAAATAAATTTATTCTATTTCTATTCCGTCAACCTTCCCCAGAATCAATTTTTGACCAAAACGCCTGAAGAAAAAAAAAGATTTTAGTGAGTAAAGTAACGATTGTATCACATTAGTTTGCGTTTCTTTCAGCGGAGAGTACTCATGCAAAATTAAATTCCAGTTCCGACTGACATGTTTCGTTCATTAACAACCCTTTTAGTACTACTTAAATTTCGAATCCTAATTTATGGATTCTTAAATGACCAAGTACCCAGCTTATTCGCCGTGGTTATTAGCAACGACCATAAATATATTATTACCATATTCCTCAGTTGTATCGGAATCATAATTATGTTCAACAACGTCCATTTCAAACACATCCCTATATTCCATGCGCTAAAATGAACCTAGGTCCTTATTTTAAAGACATCCTAACTTGCAAACACTATCGGCCATTGTGGGAAGGTACCACAGACGCCACGGACGCCACAGACCGTCGTTTTAGCAGTTGAAAGATGTCACTGTCGTTCTACCGTCCGAGAAATCAATGTTTATGAACTCATGGATCAGTAACAATCGTCAATTGTAAACTTTCCTCGCCGAAGAAATATCTTCTTTGGAGATCCGAGATTCTCACGTCGGCGGTCTTCCAACCTGAAGTTGAAGACAGCAAGTTTTTCCGAAACATTAAACTATGTACCAAGCAACACGCGTCACATCACAGAAGACAGGAATCTTAAAAGATTCTCTTATTTTTCTTGGTAGCAGTGATAAGTGCATACCGAAATGAAAGGTGTTATTTTCGCTGCTTATCGAGATGCCACCACAGAATTCTTGCTACATATGTGTAAAAGTGTATGGTTTAAACATTAATTACTGATCGTAGTTGACAAGAATGCCTTATTCATTCAAACATTTTAATATGTATTGTGATCATTCTGTTATCCCACAAAAGAAATGAGAACGTACAGTTGCCATGTATGAATTAAGGTTACCTCTGGCACACGGACGAAAGTGAAAGAGAAAAGAGTCACTTGCGTGCCATGAAGAGAAACTATATTCTTGCATTTACATAGATATAATAGTTTGGAAGAATTTTACAACACTGTGTAGATTTCATAGATCGAAACGGTCGAAACCGTGGCACAATCCAGTATCCAGTAGTACACCTCTGCGTTCCACTAGTCTTTTGAGTCATATGGTACAAAATGGCGTTATGCAATTTCGGTAGCTGGATTTGTGACCACATGTGATACATTTCAAATAGGTAAGATGTATGCATTTTTTGTAATTTTGTTTTAACAACATACCTTGGACTGCATGATACGTGCAGTATGGCACTCTTTGTGCTACTGTTGTTTTTATTCATGATTCCTAAATGATAAAGCCTGTAATTTTATCAGTTGGCTCAATGAAGTGTCGTGAACACTTGATGTGACGTGATAAAACGAGATAAATAACCCAATGAATTGGTTCCAATTTATGAATCTCAAAGTGGGAGGGGATCGAGTTAACCATGCGGAAATAATGGTTTGTGCGTAGCAGTTCATTATGATTATTTGTTGATGAAATGAGCCACACCCTTTCAGGAATATCGTACTGCACCGATATAAACCTCAGTATAACCACGAGTGTTAAATACATTTCTCCTTGTAGGCATGTTGTAATTTCTAGAAGCATAATACAAAATAATTATTTGAGCGAATGTCATTTATATTGCGTACATTACAAATGTAATTCATAGAGTTTGTATTATTGTACCAGTTCACAAGAATGATGATAAACCTGTCCGTAGTAATTATCGGGGGATATCACTGCTATCATCTTCATACAAAATTTTATCAAAATTTCTTCTTTCAAGGTTAAGGTCATACATAGATGAAAATATTGGGGATTGTCAGTGTAGGTTTTGACATAAAAGATCAGCTACTGATCAGATCAGGTACTGGAGAAAAAATGGGAGTACAGTGAGACAGTACATCAGCTATTCATAGACTTCAAGATTTAAATGTGTTTAAAGAAAACATATGGTAAAGTCTGTAGGTAAATATATGTCTGATAATATCCCTATCCAGGATGGTCTAAAACAAGGAGATGCTTTATCATCACTCCTTTTCAACTTTACTTTAGAATATGCCATTGGGAAGGTCCAGGGAAACCAGGTGGGACTGAAATTAAATGGAACACGTCAGCTGTTGGTTTATGCTGATGATGTGACTCTACTGGGTGATAATATAGATACCGTAAAGAAGAACACACAAACATTAATTGACGATAGTAAGGAAGTTGGTCTAGAAGTAAACACAGAGAAAACTAAGTATATGTTGCTGTCTCATCGCCAGAATGCAAGGTAAAATCATAACATAAAGATAGGTAACAGATGTTTTGAAAATGTGGCACAGTTCAGATATTTGGGAATGACGATAAAAAATCAAACCTGATTCAGGAGGAAGTTAAAAGGAGATTGAACTCAGGTAATGCTTGGTACCATCCAGTCCACAACCTTTTGCCATTTTGTCTGCTGTCCAGAAACATACTTACTCATGGAGCTGAGCCCTTCTGGAGGAGCTGCCAATTCTGCAACTACGTGTAAACATAAGAAGCGGCACACACACAGGGAGACTACACAGAATAACACCTATACAGTACTAGAAACAAGAAGAAGCCGCTGCAGCACTATAGACATAGGGCGAGTAACCCTGACAATTTGAATTTTAAAATTTAGAGAAAAAAAAAATTTAAAGGAGCTAAAATTAGAACTGAAGATTTTATAAGTGCTAATTCAGAGAAATCAAAATTGACGTGTGTAAATAACAAAGATATCAGTAAAGTAGATTTTGGTAGTAACAACGAAAAGAACAATCAGGAAGACCTATGTTCTTAAATTTTAAATGTTATTTTAAGTGCAGTGTAACAGATACGTGTGTATACACCGTTTGGGGCCGAAACATGTAGTGTATAAAGGAAACAAAACGAAAGACCTATAATATATAGTTTGCACTTAGGACGGACTTATATCATATATCATACAGAGGGCAACAGGATGCTTCAGTATAATATTGTACACAAACTTTAATTGACACAAGTATGGAGGTTGGTGTAGAAGTAAACACAGAGAAAACTAAGTATATGTTGCTGTCTCGCCACCAAAATGCAGGGCAAAATCATGACATAAAGACAGGAAACAGATGTTTTGAAAATATGGCACAGTTCAGATATTTGTGGACAATGATAACAGATCGAAACTTGATTCAGGAGGAAATTTAAGAGGACATTGAACTCGGGTAATGCTTGCTACCATTCAGTCCAGAACCTTTTGTCTTCTCATCTGCTGTCCAAAAACATAAAAATTAGACTATACAAAACTATAATTTTGCCTGTGGTTCTGTATGGGTGTGAAACTTGGTCACTGACATTAAGGGAGGAACACAGACTGAGGGTGTTTGAGAACAGGGTGTCAAGGAGAATATTTGGACCAAAGAGAGATGAAGTGACAGGAGGTTGGAGAAAACTGCATAATGAGGAGCTTCATAACTTCTACTCTTCAAGTAGATGATCTACTACTACTAGAATGATCAAATCAAGGAGGATGAGATGGGCAGGGTATGTAGCACGAATGGGGGTAACGAGGAATGCATAGGGAAAGCCAGATGGAAAGAGGCCAGTGGGAAGACCAAGGCATGGGTGGGTGGACAATATTAAAATGGATCTCAGAGAGAATGGGATGGTATGGATTTGATTGATCTGGCTCAGGATATGGACCAGTGGTGGGCTCTTGTGAAGATGGTAATAAACCTTTGGGTTCCATGAAATGCTGGGAAGTTCTTAAGTAGCTTGCACACTTGGCGGCTTCTCAAGAAGGGCCCAGCTCCATGAGTGAGTTACAGAAATTTTACATATTCTGTTCCTAGCAGGTGGAGCCACTCTGTTAATTTTGCCAGGAAGTGTAGGATATATCACTGACACATACATAGAAGGATTAATCTCTAGCATATGGAGACATTGGCCAGCATTGACCTGTTTTGACTGTTAGGCTTTATTTTTTCTCAAGTAATGCAGATCTAATAGTAAATTTTGAGTTACAGTTTTTAAAATGAACTTCTAATGTTGACTTTTATGGGGGCATCATAAAAGTCACTTGGTTTCATGAAGAATTGACCCAGGTTGTGATATCTTAGGTAAGCTATAGCCTCACAATCACGTAAGATGTGTGTGTCTGATTCATCTTCTTGTGGGCACCTTTCACAAATTGGGTCATCTGTCAGTCCCAGTTTGAAAAGGTGCCCTTTTAGGTGGCAGTGTCCAGTAAGTAATCCTACCGCCCATCTGAGTTGATCTCTGTTTAATTTTAACAGGTCCCTCGTTCTTTTGGCAGAGGGTCCTGATGTAAATCCATTTGTCTGTTTACTGTCTGCGCAAGCTAGAATTTCCGCAAAGTGCAGTTTCACTGACAAAAGGAACAACTCATTTCAGATTTTGGCAGTTTACTCACCAGATTTTGGCTGTTAGTAACCTGTCTGAAGAATCTTTTAAAAGAATAGGTGAGTGTAATGTTCAGAACTATGTTTATACTATTATTTTGTATTAATGAGTGACAAATCTATTGTTTTGCATGTTGTTGATATCATTTTCACAATTTGTTCTTACTAGTTCACTACAGAACCTTTCCTGTCATATGATCTGCTTTCTTTACATCAAAGTGCCAAAACAATTGTGTGCTAATGTTGTTAACATGTTGGATATGTTGATGATGAGTTAATGGTGGAGAGCTGCATCTTGTATCTCAAATGTGTCTGGGCTTAGTGTCAGTCTGTTATATATGTGAATTGTTGCTTGACGTATGTCTTGCTCTTGGTAATATGATAATATTTTTGTGTTTTCATTATTTAGGTCTATGGTATTTGGTTATATGACTTTATTTAAAATTATTATGTTTAGATATTATGTATACTTAGCTTTCTGACAAGCTGAATATTTTATTCTTTTATTTCAAGGCAAATGGAATTGGGATAGCTCAGTTGGTGTAGCAGTGGGCTACAGGTTTGACAGCCAGGGTTCAATTTCTGGTAGAGGCAAGAGATATTTCTCTTCTCCACAGTGTTCAGATTTCCTCTGGGGCCCACTCAGCCTCCTATTCAGTGGGTACTTGGGGTAAAGCAACCAGACTGTGTAGCACACCTCTCACTTCCATCTAGTGCCGAGGTCAAGAATAGTGGAGCTATAACTCCACTCCCCTATACATCTTTATAGCATGGTGCTTAATAAACACAGGATCAACTTTACCTTACCTTTATCTCAAGGCAGATAGTATTCAAATGCATATATTTATTCTCTTCATATATGAAGTTTGATTCCTGGCGCTACCAGATTTTCTGAGGAGTAGTGGGTCTGGAACGGGGTTTCCTCAGCCTTGTGAGGATAATTGAGGAGCTATTTCAAGCAAATAGCGGCTCCGATCTAGAAAACCGAAATTAACAGCCATTGGATTTGTTGCGCCGACCACACAACGCTCTCTATTCGCTAAAGTTGGCACTAACTTTGCCGACAAGCGGCGGGTGCTCAGTTGGTATAGGTTGCTTGTGGACTCGAACCATGGAGTTTTTTTTAATATGAAGTTAAGTGTAGATTTAATACTACTGCAGTTTCGGACAAAACTCTTTTTCATAAGCTACTTATTTGGAACACCTTCAGAAAACAGTTACTATGTTAGTCTTGCTCTGAAATGCTACAACAGTAACAATAATTCATTTATGAATTTTCTTGCACCATACTAAAACCCCATCTGAAACAGTGACATCACAATAAAGACTAACAAATGTTAAGTATATATAATGATTGCTAAATTATAGATAAAGTACATAAGAGGTTCTTTTTCTGCCATATCCTGAAGGGTAGCTACTTGTTCTTTGCATATCGGATGGGTCATTACTGAAGAGAAAATGTAAATGAAATGATTAGGCATTAATAGAAAAGAAATTAGTTAGTCACCAGTCCAGCCTTCCTCTGCTTTGTACACAAATCATTCAGTTTTGATTCATATGGTCATATTTGTTTGAAAGAAGATGACATACATCATCAGCATACTCAAGGTCTCACAGTAAGTTCATCCATTTCCATGCAACTCCTCTCATTTTGTCATTCATAATTCTTTTTGAAATCCTATCCAGGAGTAGGAATAGTAGAGAAGATAGGAGACA
This sequence comes from Cryptotermes secundus, assembly GCF_002891405.2. Lineage (NCBI taxonomy): Eukaryota > Metazoa > Arthropoda > Insecta > Blattodea > Kalotermitidae > Cryptotermes > Cryptotermes secundus. The sequence goes on along the minus strand of NW_019743157.1, from coordinate 885,411 downwards.
ATCCTGCCTAACCCCAGATGTTAGAAATGGTTCTGACAAATGCCCATGTTCGTCAGTGTCTTGTGTGTATTTAATACAGAAATTTTTCTCTTAGGTCCAGTTCTGAAATAATTATATTTGTCTGATATTTAAAAATGTAAAAGAAAAACATGTTTCCAGCAAGATTAAGGAACCCACAGCATTACTGGGTATTTGGACTTTTCCCATCATCCAGAATTCTAGGAAATAGAAAACACGATATTTTGGAAACTGGATCTGTTTCCGTCTTCAGGTGAGGAAGGAAGACAGAAACAGATCCAGTTTCCAAAATATCGTGTTTTCTATTTCCTAGAATTCTGGATGATGGGGAAACGTCCAAAAACCCAGTAATTCCATGTGTTATCCACCATCGTCAGAACCCTTTAGAATCAAGATTAAGGAAGTTGTCTAGAAGTAAATGCAAAGAAAAGTAATAATATGCTCATGTCTAGTTTCCAGACTCTAGGATGAAATTGTAATTTAAAAGACAGCCTCATAAGTATTCACATTGTGTCAGAATGAAAATATTTGAAAATGGCTAACACATCAAAATTACATTTTTTCACAAAATTAAGAGCAGATTAAATTTGTTTAATGCTCGCTACCATCAAATTCAGAATTGTCTTCTAGTTGCCTACCCAGATACCTGAAAGTATGTGAAAACATAATTGTAAAAGCTGCAGTGTGCACAGACATATAATGTGTTGTATGCATAAATAATCTATTTGAAGTTATTCAGAATATCATATAAAACTGAAGAATAAGTATTCACATTGTGTCAGAATGAAAATATTTGAAAATGGCTAACACATCAAAATTACAACTGAATATATGTTGACTGAATAATATATGTTATATTTTTAATCTGAACATGGAATATTATCTTCATGAAGAAACCAGCATTGTAATACATCCAGAATTTGAGGAAGTGGAGCATGTTAGTGTCATAAATAAACATTTACAGCCGGGGGGATGGGTAGGAGGCTAAGAGTTCCTCGCTGTAAAAAACCAGCATGTTACAAAATGTTACATGGATCATTGGGCATATTTTTAGGAATGACCTAAACAGCAGAAAATGGATATGAGATTTTGAACTGGTAAATTCAGAAGTCTTTATAAGTCAGGTTAGTTTTGAAAAAAGAGAATTAACAGAACATAAGTTAGTTATAATGGTGAGTACTGAGGTAAGATGGGGGCACGCAGTATCATAGTTGGTTGAGGCACTGTGCTACAGGCCAGAAGGTTGTGGATTGAAGTCGCAGTGAGGTGGATTTTTTCAGTTGACCTAATCCTTTCAGCCACACTATGGCCCTGGGGTCAACTCAGTCACAAACAGAAATTGGTACCAGTAATCTTCCTGGGGGATAAAGGGTAGCTGGCGCATATGGCTGACAACCTCACTGCCATCTGTGAGCCGACTGTATAGAGAAAATGTAAGAACCTCAACATCTCACAACCATGTGGACCTTTGCAGTCTGTCACGGGGCTAGCTTTACCTTTACCTTGCTGATATTACATAGGACTAGGGTGACATTAGATCAGCAGACAGTTTAACACCTTTCTGTGGAAATGAAAACGCTGAACATCACTCAGGGGAGAGATTTTTTCAAAACAAGGGAAGTGTATCAGCAGTTAGGAGTGTTGTGTTTGGTGTTGGTGGGATTTGTGTTTAATACTGAGAGGTTCTTAGTGTGATAACAGTTGTTTTCAATGCACATGTCACAACTGAAGATAAAAGTTAAAACACGAAAAAAAAAACTTTTATGACAAACTGGAGCACATATAAGATCAATGTCCATAGTAAAAACTCCGTGGCCTTTACTCCGTGGGCAAAGTATACCGACCGAGAGATCACCACTTGTTGGCAAAGTAACACAAAAAAAAAATTCTTGTGAAGAACTGGAGCATGTATAAGATCAATTTCCTTGTCCATGATTTATGCTAACCGTCTTATAGTGCACACAATTTTTCACCTTACTCTTCTCTTTTGCACTACATGTTTCAGCGCTAATGTGCCATCTTCAGGTGCGTTTTCTCTATGCATATCTAACTACTGCATTGAATGCCCTGATGTCTTCCTACTAAAATGACTAAAATACATATTCGTCATGTATAATAATAGATTTTAAATATTAAAACTCTTCAGGATTCGTCATCCTTACGTCGTATCTCAATATGCGGATCACGCCAATCCTCCTCTGTGGCAACACACTTCCTACATTCATGTGTGTATTGTGCTCTGTGTTGTGTCTTGCTTCTGTGACCGCTTATTCACATGACTCAGAGCTACAAGTACTTACAACATTATCACTGATTTCCACACTTTACAAATCACTACACGGTAAGTCTTCTCCAGCCTGCAGTGTCTTCACTAGTTTTTCCTTGGTAACAGCTCTCAACAGTGTAGATTCTTCGGACCTTCTGTTATCATTACTGTCTGGCAAATATCCCACAACTGTACGCTCAACTGAAATATAGCACTGTCTCTTCACAGCCTCCCTTGCAGAACTCAGCTCTTAACTGACAACTCATTTGCATGGATCAAGTAGAAAACATCGTTTCCAACAGTATCTCTGTTGTTGTAGGTGCATGTTTACCATGCTATTGCATGGCAACGACTGTTATCTCGTTATTTGTTTTGAGGTCTTTGCCTAGCAGTGAGTCTGTACGCCACAATGTACATACGTTTCTGTATGCAGCAAATGTATAGGCCCTACAATTAAAAGTACAGGCATATTGTTATGAGGGATGGCACTGCAGTGTGCTGCAAGTTGATAAATGACGATATTTCACGAGCACTTCTAAATACTTGTCTCAAATGGCCATAGATATGCCTTGTGGTTGTAATTAATTATTTATTTTTGATAATATTGATACTGTTTCTAGTCTTGGCTTTATTAGAAGTATTTGGTTCATTGATAGTATTCTCTTTCATGTGTAGTTAATGAATTTCTAATTTGTAATTTCTGTCACATGTCTGCAAACCCGTTACACACGGGTAAGTAAGTATGCTGCAGTATGAGAATATGGGTCTTTTATGGTGTTAATTTTCGTTAGTCTTTCCATTTTCTAAAAATTTGAATTATAGTCTTACCTGTTAGTTTGTTTGGGTATGAAGTAAAATCACTAAAGAAAGAACATAAATTAAGGGTGATAAAATCTTCTTGGCCTATCTACCACGTCATTTTGGTTAAAAATTACCAATGTCTTCGGGAACCATTTTTGTCCACATTAGACCCTAATGATGGGGACAGAGATGGCCCCTGGAATGTTGGTAATTTTTAATCTACTGACATGGCTGATAGGCCAAGAAGATTTTATCATCTTTAGCTGCTGTGGAAGCTTCAGACTGTAAATTGAGTGTGTTTGAAAACAGGAGACTGAGGAGAATATTTCACCAGTGTGAGAGGAACTAATGAATGAATGAATGAATGTATAAGGGGTGGGCCTTCTCAGCCCTTGCACAGCGACCTACAGTAGTCTGTTGTGCTTCCCCTTTTGATTATCCCCTGAGCAATCCTGCGCTTCAAATGAAGCGCAGGATTTTGTACGTGGGGGCATCAAAATAATCACTTGGTTCTATAAAGTATTGACCAAAGTGACGTAATGTTACATAAGCTAAGGCCTCACATTCACACAGGATAAGTGTGGCTGTTTCATTTTCTTCCTGGCACCTCTCACAAGTGGGACTGTCACTTAGTCCCAGTTTGAAGAGGTGTCCTTTAAGGTGACAGTGTCCTGTAAGTAGTCCTACCACCCATCGTAGCTGGTTCCTGTTGAGCTTCAACAGTTCCTTCACTCTTTTATCAGAAGGTCCTCGTATGAGTCCCTTAGCTTGCCTGAGTCCAGTTAAGGATTCCCAGTATTTCTTATGTTTTATGTTAGTCCGGTCCCTGATTGCCTGTTTGCCAACTTCAAGAGAGATGTCACAGGCTGGTTCAGGTCCTATGAACGGATGTTCAGTTCCAGTCTTGGCCAATTGGTCTGCTATTTTGTTTCCAGCAACACCCTCATGCCCCAGCACCCATATCAGTTGTACCCTGTTATGTTTGGCCAGTTCCATGAGAGTTTGGTGGCAATCCCAGACCAATTTTGAGTTGGTCTGGTGTTTGTCAAGCACTTTAAGTGCAGCCTGGCTGTCAGATAAAATGTAGATGTTCTTATTTCTGTAATTCCTATCAAAATTCTCCATAATACATGCCTTAATGGCATATATAATACTTCTGCCTGGAATACTGTCGTGTACTGCCCAAGGCTGAAACTAAGTTTCCACCTCGTGCCATAGCAGTACACACCAGCTCCAGTGCCCTGATTTGCCTTGGAACCATCTGTATACCAGATCAGTCCCCCCTTTCTATCGGGCCAAAACCCATCTTCCCAATCACTCCTGTCAGGAAATCTGACTGAAGGGTTTTTCATATACATGTCTCTGTATCATTTTGTCAGACCCCATTTGTAATATGGGTTCATTTCATGTCCTGAATTATGTATGCATGGCCGAAACTATCAGATCTAGGTTTCCATTGATCACTGCACTGGAGACGGTAGATTCCTGCCTTGGCCTATGCCTCCAACTGTAGATGCAGTGGGGGGAGTCCAAGGAGTATCTCCAGTGCAGCTGTTGGAGATGTTCGAAATGCTCCTGTAATACCTAAGCAAGCTAACCTTTGCAATTTGCCAAGTTCTGTCTTGCTTGTCTTGAATTTAACTCTGGGCCACCATACTGTGACACCATAAGTAATTATAGGTCTCACAACCGCAGTATATATCCAACGTACAACGTGTGGCTGCAGTCCCCAAGTTTTCCCAAACATGCCCCTGCATGTCCAAAAAGCCTTATAGGCTTTGTTAATGACTTTGTCCAGCTGCTTTTTCCATATCAGTCCCTTGTCTAATATTAGACCAAGGTACTTGACATCGCTGGAGAGCTTGATTGTGTTATTGAAAAGGGTCGGTTCCTTAAGGCCATTTATAGGTCTGTTCCTAGTAAACGGTATAATTACTGTCTTATTAGGAATGATGGAAAGACTTGTTCTTTCACACCATCATTGGACCATGTACAGAGCTGTTTGAAGACACTCTGATACTGTCAAAAGGACTTTTCCGTTTATGAGGATTGCTATGTCATCAGCATATCCTACTGTATAATACCCATCATCATTAAGTCCCCATAGGAGATCATCAACGACCAGGCTCCACAATAGAAACGAGAGCACGCCCCCCTGTGGATGCCCCCAGGGTTTCTCCTGATAGTGTGGCAGCTATGGTTTTGCTTTCCAGCATAGCACTGATCCACCTGCATATTGCAGGCTCTGTGTCATGCTTTCCCGTGGCCTGTCTGATTATATCAAATGAGGTTCTATCAAAAGCTCCCTCTATGTCAAGGAATGCTCCTAAGGCAATATCCTTGTGTTCAGTCGCACTTTCTATGCATGTTACCATGTTGTGTAGTGCACTTTCAGTAAGTTTACCTGTTTGGTAGGCATGCTGCTTTCAGTATAGAGGATATGTCCTCAGCGCCCCGTCCCTGATATGCTTATCCACTATTTTCTCCATCGTTTTCAAAAGGAAAGATGACAGGCTGATAGGACGATAAGCCTTAGCCTTGGTGTAATCAAGTTTCCTGGGTTTTGGGATAAACGTCACCTTAACTTGCCCCAGGCCATGGGGATAAAACATATGCCATGCAGGCTCTATAATGCGGCATAAGTGTGGAACTAAGAGTTCTGTCCCATGCTGCAAAAGTGCCGGTACAATTCCAGTTGTTCCCGCTGACTTAAATGGTCTAAAGATATTCAGTGCCCATCTGATTTGAGAGGAACTAACATAGACATATTAGAGAAAATAGTATTAGAATGAATCTAAAGAAATAGAATGTAGACAGGATTCATCTGGCTGATAATAGCACTCAGTGGTGGGCTGTAGTGAACATGATAATGAACCTTCAGGTTTCATATTAGGCAGGGAATTTTGTGACCATCAGAGATACTATTAACTTCAGCATCAAAAATTATGAGGTGTTCAGAAGTTAAGTTACATTCTGAGTTGGTGTGTTAAGAGAATTTTACAGTTTACAGTAACCCATGGCATAATGTGTGTGTGTGTGTGTGTGTGTGCGTGCAAGATGGAGTATTGCATCATTTAAGTAGAATGCTCTAATTTTATGTCAACATATTTAACTTCAAAGATAGCTTTAAAAAATACAAGAGAAACTGTGAAACAAATTTATTCTTCCTCGTGAATCTTAGAAATTATGTTTTATTGTGTATTCTTTTCTGGTGTAATATTTGAAATTATCCAGATACAGTACAATATAGTAATAGATGATACATAGAATGTTATTTATTTGTTCAAGAAATAGTTGTGTGCAAGTAGGAAGCAAATAATTACCAGTCTGCTGAGGTCATTGATGTGAGTTGAAATAGACATGAGTCTGAAGAGGCTATATTACACTACTCAAAAATTTGAAACATTGTAAGGCTGGTGTGTCATTGGATGAAACCCTTTGAGTAGAGCAATTTCAAGAAACTCTTGGTACATTTTGAAGGAGATTTTTAATGTGTTGTTGGTAGATTCATTGTTAGAAATTACTGACAGTTTTGTATTCCATTCGTTATTGAATACAGCTAGAAGTAAGTTAAATTAAAACTTTATATTTTATCCTTTAAAATGTTGAGCCTAGTTGACATCTTGCTAATTTATATGTAGTGTAATGTGGCCTTTAAGTAACTTACTCCATACTAAATATAGCCTGGGCTACTTCCAAACCTTCCTCAAACTGCCCCCTTCTGGTAGGACTCATAATTAACTTGGATATATGCCAAGTTAAGGAACTTCCAACATGGTGCAGGCAAAGTCTTAAAATAGCAATTACAATTTTTTAACTTCTGCTGGGAAATAAAAGTCCAATTACTACATTAAATTGACAGTCAGTATTTTAAACTCACATACAGAAATTTACTTCCCTTCTTGAAAGTTTACTTTTAATATTTCTGTTACAAGATACATGAGCATTCTAATTATTCTTGTATGTTGTAACATTTGATCTTACAGTAGAAGCACATGGAAACAAACTATAACAGGAACTGTGTAGGAGTGTAACTTGTCATTGATGATGTGAAGTTAAGTGTTGGAAGAAGATTTTTTGTTCGAGTTAGTGCTAATGTTTGGGAATATTCACTGAACTCGCTTTTATTTTGAAGGGTACTGTAATCTGTTAAAAGAGAAGTTTTCAAGATAACAAAAAGAGCTACATCAAGGGATCATTGGTTGAAGACATCTTTTTCTAGATGGTCATCCATTATGTAATGTCTCAATCTACTTACATTTTGGAGAAGTGTGCTTAGATATTTTTGGGTAATGTGTCTCCAGGGGATGGTGTGTGTACTGGGAGAAGAACGTGCAGTATGCATTATTCAAGATCTTTCAGCTGCTACAGCTGGCGCCAAGAGCACACTCTTACTACCTGCTTCGACTACAGTCCAGGATTTGTTTCAGACAGTTGGAAAAATATTCCAATATGATCCAGAAAGTTTTGAGCTCATCTTACAACGCACTTCTGATACAGAATCGGTTAGCTTCTAGTAGGTTACACACATAGAACCTCTGTTACCCAGGCATCAACTGTGTAAGAAACCTGTACCTGCTTTAATACATGTTTTGGTTCTGTTTGTTACATAGTTTACTTTAAGAGAAAATTGTCTCTATATTAAATTTATATTATTTTAATTCAGTTTTATTCTGTATTTCATAAATTTTTAGTAGGTAGATTCAAATTTTGTTCAGAACTTCGTTTTTATTCATAAGTGAGTTCACTCACATTTTAGCTGTTGCTTCTTACAGACACAGTTTTGAAATTCAGGCATGTGTGATATTCTGTGAAACATAATAAATTTTGAGCAGTGGCTATAAACTCTCTTATATTCAATGCAGTATTATCATCTGTTTTGGAAAATATCTGGGGACATTCCCCAGATGTGTCAGAAATTTGGAAATTATGCAGTATTCTTATTAATGTATTACAGTACATTGGATTATCTGGGTCTTATGTTTCTTTCTCTAGGTTCATCTGTGTGTATGTAATACCAATGAGGTCATTGAATTTTCTTCACTTGACCTAATCCTTCCGGCTGCACTTTGGCCCTGGGTTTCACTCAGCCTCTAACAGAGATGAGTACCAGGAATTAAATAAGTAATTTTCCTGGGGAGTAAAGCGTGGCCGGCACGTAAGGGTGACAACCTTACTGCCATCTTTGAGCTGATTGTCTAGATAATGTGGGACCCTCACCGTCTCACAGCCCTATGGGCCTTCATGGCCTGTTACAGGGATAGCATTACTTTACTTTACTTTACTTTATATGTAAGTTGTACAAACTCATGCCATGTGGTAAAAGTGAATATTGCCTACCTTCAACATTTAGTAATTACATTATCAAACAACATAAACTCTTTCATGTATGATATCCATATGTCTGCCATCTTGCTGCAGAAAACAGCTCTGGACACTAAATAAGCACATTTTAAACTCCTTTGGAATGAGTTTTGGAACTGCTTACTTACGTGTTTCTATAACTCATGTGTTTAAGTTCTGTAGTCATTTACAATTTCTTCGTGTTTTAACAAATTTAATACCTCCTTGTTTAAAAAGTGGTTATATGCTGTGCGATATTAATGGGTTTTGTTTGATAAATTGTGGATCTCCCCCATTTGGTAAATTATATGATATATTACCATATGTAATGAATTTGTATGTGTTATAATCTTGATGTGGGGTTGCATCATCATGTTAACTATATTGAAATGGATTTCACATGATTATTTTGTCACTAAGGTTTTGGATATTGTAATGAATTGGATAACAGTCTTGCTGCATATTCTCAAGAGCTCAAGGGTCAAAATCTCAGGCCCAGAGAGCTGCTATCCTGAGGTTTTTCCTCCCCCCACCCCAATCTCTTCAGGCAATTGCCAGGGTAGTATCTTAAATTAGACTTCATCCTCTTCCTTCACGAAGTACCGTACTAAAAATGGTAAAGCTATCGCCGTCACACGCTGTGGAGGCCCATAGGGTTGTGAGATGTTGAAGCTTCCACATTTTCTAGACAGTCAGCTCACAGATGGCAGTGAGAGTGTCAGCCTTACATGCAGCAGCCCTTAACCCCCAGGAAGTTTCCTGGTACTCAATTCTGTTATAGGCTGAGTTGACCCCAGGGCCATAGGGATTAGGGCAGTTAAAAATACAGTGACCTCATCAGGAATCAAACCGTCCACCTGCTAGCTTGTAGCATAATGTCTCAACCAACTACGCTACCATGTGCCCCTAATCACCCTTGCTATTTGATGACATATAGTCTGAGCTACTGACAGCATTGTTACGTAAACAGAAATAAATAGATACAATCATGAAGAGAATGAGACAGTGTATCAGAATAGACCAATACTGCTTCTTGTCCCAACTCTGCGCATTGTTCAAAAAATCTCCATACTAATAAATACGGGAGTCCCGAAGAAAGCAAGCATACTCTTGATGACAAAGTACATTGAAGTAATTTATTTGAACTCATAAGATGTTTCTGTGCATTATATAAAGTGTGCAGCATATTTAGTATGGAGCAGTAAGATAACTTTTTCTGGAATCTTCTTTTGTCTTGTTTTGTAATGAGATCTTGAACATGCTTGCAAAGTGTCATGATGGAATATCATAGTATGCTACATAATACTGTGCTATGACAGCTGGAGGCAGAAATAGTGGAGCCAGGAAAGACGATCATTGCTAGGCAACGGCTCTGTAAGCACCTCTTCTCAACTTAGCAATAGCAACAGCTGTGTCTTCATCATTCTGTTTTGCTGTCAGCTTATCTAATAGGCTAGAATTTTCTTGGACTTCTTCCTGCAATTGGAATTAATCTTTTTTAAAATTAATTCTAATGTGAGCAGATATATTTTCAAGATTATGGTCTTCTGGGATATGATGTTATGTAGTTTGATAAACGAATACCATTGTTTCATAGGATTCTGCCTCTTCCATCTTCAGGTCAGAAGAGTGACTTCCATCTGGAAGAAGGAGGCAGGTTCCCTTGAAATATTGGCACCAATTTACCAAACTGCACAGTGGAACATCCCAGAAGACCTTAATCTTGATATTTACCATTGTGAGAATTTCAGATCTTACAAATATCAGTATACTGTGCTGTATACAGTATAACACACACAGTCACAGGAGCAAGACACAACAAAAGCACAACACACACACGATAGTGAAGGAGTGCTCCAACAGAGGAGGATGGGCGTGACTGGCGTAGTGAGATGCGACGTAGCGATGAGGAATCTTAAACAATTTTAATATTTTTAACGCTTGACATTTGTCAATATATATGATAGATATATATTTTAGTTATTGTAATGTGAGGACAAGGCATGCAATGAACTAGTTTGGCGTGGATTGAGTAAGCACCAGACGATGGCATTTTTATGCCGAAACATGTAGTGCGAGTGAGAGAAGGAGATAGATGAGTGTATGCACTGCAAGATGGTTTAAATAAATCATGGACAAAAATTTTCTCATTTTTAGGTTATCCTTAATGAACATAAGGAGAAGACCATTGTTGCAGTGGGTGTGAACTTTGAGCCTGGAACCCGTAACACAATCATAATTACAAACATGCCAACTGCTCCAAGATGCAAAGTGGTTCCAGTATCTGTAGACGGTGAAGATGACATGCAGTTGGGAGCTTCAGCCAGTCCTACAGCCATAACAGACTATGCACATCCTCCACCTGCACCCCCTCCTCCACCTCCTGCTGTTGGTAGTGCAGAATACTCATATGCGACTGCCCTGATCAAGCATAACACAGGTACATATAAGTGAATTGGCTGTGTTTTGAAATGAAGAGAATGTTATATTGAGAACCCCTCCCAATGAACCTTCTTGCTTGGATCATGATGTTCTTTACAGTGTATACTTCAGTTGTGTTAATCTGATGTGTAATGTTCAGTCCAAATACCAGTTGTCCCATAAGTCTGAATACTAATGTAGTTATTTTCTGCTTTCATGTTAGATGCATAATATTGTCATGTTTGAAGTGATTAGACACGAGGTTTGGCTTGATAATTGAATTTATTGAACACTTATAACATGTAACTGCAAGTAACTATAACAATGTAGCTAATCTGCACACTTAACATGTCACTACCGTGCGTGTTAAGTGTCAGGCTGTTATAGTCTTCGTTAGTCATTGCTTGGTAGTGGTGTCTAACAGTGCAACTCCTCTGCTTCCAGGCTCATGTTGTTGCCATCTGGCAACCATCTCACAACTACTCATGACCTCCTAGCCATGTCTAATCAGTGTTACGATTGATGGTCAGTCAGTCTGTCTTGGTGTGGAGCACCCATCTGGGGCCCCAAGGCCAGATTTTTATTTCTGTCAGAACGGTTTACGTCCCTATTATATAGCCTTGGCATATACTGTGTAGAAAATGCCATGTTGCATAGCAGTGGCCCAGTAGTTCCTCTCTTGTTGCGTGCGGGTTTGTTGCTATGAACATGTATTTATGATGCCATTGCCTAGGAACATCCATCTCTTCTTGGACCACCATTCCAACCTTCTGCCCTCATGTCACAATGTTTTATTTTATTGACTCTTAGGGCTGGTTATTATGTATTATGTTTTTGTTCTGTGTTTTTGTGACATGACACCTGAAAGCCAGAGTAGACATTCATTGCTAGGCAACAACTTGGTAAACAGGTTCCCACAGAAATGACTATGCACATAGCAATAGAAGAACAGCTGTTTCTGTGCAGTGGTAAAATAAACACACCTCTGTAACAATAGAGGAATTGTTAGGAAGTGGGGTTTTCTGTTATAGTCGCTCTGAGGCTATATAACAAGGATCTCAGGCAGCTGAAATAGAATTGACGGTGTCTCAGGATTGGGTAGTCGAAAGTGATTGAAGATAGTTGGCAATTGCAACAGAGAATTGTATTGAGATTTCTGGAGTTGGCAGTTGGCAGATGATGGAGGAGTCAAGCAAGTTCAGTAGAGGGTTGAAAGTCTGGCAGTGAAGAGAAGTCTTTATGTGTGCTGTAGTGCAGTAATATATTGAGTGTGTGATTCAGTGAAACTGTTGTAGTTCTTGTGTTAAAATCCGTTGCCAGGAAATGGCTAGTGGAGACTAATAGACTGAGGACAGTAGTGTGTGTGTAACAACGAACTGTGAAGTGTGTAGATCAGCAGTAATGCCATAATTATGTGTAGTTTGGTGTGTTGTTGTGTACAGGTGGTCAATAAATCCAATCATCCAATCCAAACCCCATCTGTAGCTACACCTACAACTGACATTACTAACTTCTAATATAGGCCGCGCCATAGCTCAAGCGGTTAGTCACTGGCTTCCCATCGCAGTGGCCCGGGTTCGATCCCGGGTCTGGTCAAGTGGGATTTGTGGTGGACAAAGTGGCGCTGGGGCAGATTTTCTCCAAGTACTTTGATTTCCCCTGCCAATCTTTATTCCAGCAATTGCTCCACAATCACCCTCACCTATCATCTGGGACTGGTACAATAGGCCAGAAGTGGCTACAGTGCAAGAGACTTAGTCCCACCCCACTAACAATAAAAAAAAAACTTCTAATATATTTCTGTGATAATATTGTATCATGTCATCCTGTTGTACTTCACTTATTCCTTGTTAGTTATTAGCCATCTGACATGCAAGTTTCTAAAACATTTAAAACTTTAAACTCTCTCCTGTATCACTGGTATATGCACACTACAGGTTTTGACCAGCATTGGTCACCTTTATGTGTCTCTAAAATTGCTGATAAAACTGTTGTGCTTTCATCTGTAGGTTCAGTTCTTGGGGTATGTCCTCGCCTATGAGTCCATGTATTCTGTGGTAACGGGTAGTGTTTCTTATTGTGTCATGTGTATCTGTTATGTTTCTTAAGGTTTTAAAAAGCAAGTTCCATGTGAGACCGCAATTAGCTAACAGGGAGTAAATTTCTATGATCTTTGTTGAGGTATTTATGTTCTTTCCTAACATATTAATGTCATCAGAATAAACCAGTAAGTACGTGGTCTGTTCAGTTTCAGTTCCTGCTGTTTCTCTTGGACTTTCAAAACAGCATATTTTACCATGAACCTGAAAAGCAGTGTCAGTAGAATATACCCTCATTTCAAACCATTCTCAGCATGAAATTTAATGTAAATGTTCATCTGCATGGACTTGATTCAAATGCAACGTAATTAACAACTGTGTTTATGGTTATACCACAGTTATCTTTCAGCATTTGTCTTTTGAGTCATAGGCTTTATTGAGGCCTGTAAATGGTAGAAAATCTGGTAATTTTACTTCCACTCCTACACTGATGTCTGATGAATGCAAAAGATATGGTCATTATTTAAATTGTTATGTTGGTATCTGCACTGACAGTCCTAAATAATTTCACCCACATAAGTTTTATATGAAATTATTAAAAGTGGGATTACTTGATAATTTTGTTACAGTGCGTTATATCTCTGTTTTAAAAGATACAACAGATTGATTTCATTTTTGTGGCAATTCTGCCTTATAAAAGGAACTTGTCCCTGTGGTTAACTAATTAATCACTGCATCATGAAGCTATATGATGGGGCAGATGTATAGATCCACGTTTTCTTGATCTCAGCACTAGTTGGACATGAATGGTCAGCTTCACGCCTCAGCTGCTTTACCCCTAGGGAAAGAGCTCTTGGTGCCCATTGCAGGCCCCAGAGCAATTCTGGTATTCCCAACAGTTGTGCTGTTGCTAGTGGAATATTTTGTGTTTGTTTGATGACAGGTTATGTTGGTTTGGTAAATCAGGCAATGACCTGTTATCTCAACAGTCTCCTCCAAGCTTTGTACATGACACCAGAATTTCGTAATGCTTTGTACAAGTGGGAGTTTGATGGCACAGAGGCAGAAGCAGTGAAATCTATACCATACCAACTGCAGAAATTGTTCCTCAATTTACAAGTAAGTACAGTTTGTAATTAATGCATAAACATGTAAAACTTAAGATCTAAAAGTTTGCAGCAATGATATACAGCTGTTGACTGTTCAGGCATTATGCATTGTCCTTTTTTCTTTCTACCGGGGACTAGACATTGTCTTGGTCTCAGGTAAAAACTGACTTAGTTAGGCCCAGTCGATAGATCCAGTCAGTACCTGTGGACACCAGAACCAGCACAAGACAATATATAAATCAAAGACAACATAAACCATCAGTGGGAGTTAAGACAGACATTACAATACTCCACATACATGAGGCCATGCACCTATGGCTATGCATAATTTAACAACCAGTGTCTGTAAAATCATTACTCTCAAAATATAAGCGAACACTAGAGTCAAATTCTAAAAAAAAAAATTTGGAATAAATAATTAAAGAACAGGATGATAGATAATTCCCAAAAAGTCAGTAATTGTATATAAGACATACGTGATAAAGTATGTAAAATTATCTTCAAAGATAACAAAAAAGTTTGAAGACATTATGCTTAAGATGGTCTGTATTCATTTCAGAATCATTTGAATGTTGTGCAATATATGGAATGTGGTCATGAAAAGTGATCAGTCAGTATTCCATCACAATCACATGCACATAGCACCCGTCACTTTTCCTAACCAAATTATGGAATAAACGTTATTTGTGATTGTGTGGTTTAGTCTTGTATAAACCCAACACCTTTCCCTTACTTTGACTGAAGAAGGAGCCAGTAGGCCATCCAGAATTTTGAAACATTTTATTTTTTGTTTGTTTTTTGTGTGGTGCAAAAAACACAAATTCTGCAGTGAATATGTATTCATTATTTACATTAACATTGCCAAATCATGTTGTTGTTACAACAATTTTCAAACATGCTGATAGAAGAAAGCATTCAAATCAAAGTGGTTACTGCTAAAATGTTGCAGACATCATCCAAATCAGCAGTTGAAACAACAGAACTGACACGCAGCTTTGGATGGGATTCTGGTGAAGCTTGGCAACAGCATGATATCCAAGAGCTTTGCAGGGTTATGTTTGATGCTCTTGAACAGAAATTTAAACACACAGATCAAGCTGATCTCATACAGAGACTCTATGAAGGTAAGAGTTTGACTGTGTTCAGACTGCATTCTGAAATTCTGTATTTCAGCAAATTTTTTACCAAAGTTGCTTCCAGATATAATGTGTTAACTGCTTCATTTCACCAATTTAAAATATAATTATCCTTCATTCCCAGGAAAGAAACTCACAGAAATATTCTGATGTATTGAAGGGTTATGCCAAGTTGGTGCGATTGTATGAACTCAGTTGAACTGTTAAACTTTCTTAGCAAAAGACATCTCAGTCCATTGCACTGTTTGGTGTTTAAGTGAATAATAATTCTGTCAAGTGTAACCAGTTTAACATAAGAATATATAAATACACCTTTACATGTTTCGCTCAGCACTGGCCATCATCATAAGGTTCTCCAACAATATAAGGTAATATTTCTATATAGGGATTTTTACCATTAAAAATCAAAACTAGTTACATCAAATTTTTGTTAAAATTAAATATTAATGTTATTTAAAATGGTTAAAAATATAGCTATATAACATTGACTTGATATTTTCTTTTTTGCACTGTTAGTATTGTCGCGTATCGGGCGTATATCGCGACAAATTCTCGATGTATTCGATGTAGCGAATTTTATTTCACATTCGCACTTACAATCACCCAAATTACAGATTCACGACTACTGCTATCTGCAGTATCACAATTAGTACACTCCAAATGCCACAATACAACTGACTGGCTGACTGACTCTGAATACAACTCGGCGACTGTTACAGTACAACTCTGGTAGCCACATTAGAACTGACTGTGAATAGCCTTCGCTGCGCCTCATGTAGCCTCGATCGGACCATACGGAAAACGGCCGCGTAATAGGCACCCTCTTTGCCTGGCGCTGTGTTGCTATGTAACGCTAGCGGAGGTAACCGCTGTTACTATCGTAACGTCGCCGCTGTTGACTCGCGTTGCCTAGCGACCGCGATATCCCTCGGTGACGTCACCGCGGAGGGGAGTGGCGGGGCGGGAACTCGCCTATTACCGTA